>NW_008238316.1:1055187-1100377 GCF_000691975.1 Corvus brachyrhynchos
CTCCAAACGGGAAAGGAGAAAGCCTCAGTCTGTAGAGATGAACCAGATGAGGACTTTTGCTCCAAACGGGAAAGGAGAAAACCTCAGTCCCTAGAGATGAACCAGATGAGGACTTTTGCTCCAAATGGGAAAGGAGAAAACCTCAGTTCCTAGAGATGCTCCCAGAGATAGTCCTAACGATGAAGATGATGAAGACCCTTTGCTCCCAGGGAAGGAGAAGGGCCTCTGTTTTTTGTTTCTGAACGGCTCAACCTTAAAATTGTACCCCAAAAAACTTCAAGAGTGGACCCTCGAAAGCAGTTGCAGGAAAAGCTGCAAGTCGGGGGAAAGGACTCACACGCAGGCAGAGACTCCTCTTCCTAAATGGACTGAACAATATTTGGAAGTGGGCGGCTGTCTCGTTGTGATAATGTTTTCATAGCATGAGCAAGAAGAGACTTCTCTTTCTAAATGGACTGAACAAGGTTATTATGGAAGTGGTAAACAGACTGAACATCTTAAGGGTAGTCTTTGAACATTGTCAGTGGGAGAAGGGAGGAAGGTGGGGGGAGGAGGAGAGTTCTGAAGGTGGTATAATTTTTTTTTCTTCTTTTAGGTCTGTTAATAAACTTCTTTATATTCTTTCAAGTTTGGTGCCTGTTTTGCATTTCTCCTAATTCTTATCTCACAGCAGATAAACAGTAATGAGTATTTTGGACCAAACCACTACACTAAATTGGTGTTTCCGCCCGGTTACAAACCGAACCCGCGACACTCAGTAAGATTGGGATGGGGCTTCTGCCTGTGGCAGAGCACTCGTAGCTGATAGCTCTAAATGGGTACCATTTAATGATCCCTTTCTCCTCAGAGTAGGCCCAGAGGAAGGGGAGAGCATCTCAAAACCCTGGCAATTGCTCATCTCTTAAGGAAGGTCACTAAGCCCTGTGCTCACTTTAATTGAGCTTTAATGTTGTGGTGGCTGAGAAAAGCTCAGCTCATGTGCCAGGGCATGGGGACAAAAATAACAAGGTGCACACTTTGCTCCACAGCTCAAGCTTTGGGGTTTCTACTTGGAGCACTTTGTCCTTGCAGTGAGCTGGGATAGCACAGGCACAGGCTTCATTTCTGCCACAAGTGCCATCTAACAGATTCCTGTGCATCTACAGATTCCTTCTGACTCTTTGTATCTTCTTCGACAGAGTGGGGAAAAATTGGGGAGTAACTAGAGAAAAGGTGCTGGTAGGTTCCTGTGTAGAAAATTAGTGGTTTGTGTGCTCTTTCATCCGTTCTTTAAACATTAATGACTCCAGTGAGTTAAAGCTGGGGAAGTGTGAAAATGTGCAGGTTTTCACAGGCTGCTGTGTGTACCTCTCTTGCCATGAGGTCAGAGTTTGGTGAAATAGGCCTCCTCAGTTTTTTTAGAGCTGGATGGCAGAAAGGAAAATGGTGCAAAACCCAGTTTTTCACCAAGCCATGTTGCCTGTAAGAGGGCAGGTATCACCAAGATACCACTTGTTCTTTTTCCTGTCTTTGCCTTGTTGGTGATGGGCTGCTTCAGAGCAGCGAATTCCTGAACCTTTACTGTCAATGGAATTACTTCTCCTTGTAGGAATTTAACAAGAGACTGTGGCTGCCCCATCCCTGCAAGTGTCCAAGGCCAGACTGGATGGGGTTTGGAGCAACCTGGGCTAGTGGAAAGTGTCCCTGCCCATGGCAGAGGGTGGAATGAGATGATCCTTAATGTCCCTACCCAAACCTGTCTGTGATTCCATGATTCTATGAACTACAGTGCTAACAATAATATCCCAGTTTTCTTCTCCTCATTTTCCTTTCCACCGTTTTTTGCCAAGATATTTCACATTAAAAACCATTTAGCCATGCAAGAGGCTCTTCTGCATTTCTAGCTTGACACCAGCAATGCTTGGGCATCATTTAGCCTGTGTTCAGTGCTGCTGAAGCTACAGATGGAATTAAGTCTTTCACAGGTTTCTTTAGTAACTCTTACTGAATGTTGGGGAAAGCGGCAGAGTGGCAAGTTTAGGAGAGCTCCTTCAGCCCATATTATGTCTTTGTCCTTATGAAATAGCTATTAGAGCTGATGTGTTGACAGCTGTTGAGCTGAACTTGCTGGTAATTAGACATCTCTGCTCTAGTGGGGCCTCAAAACACACAAGGAGCTTCATTCCTTTTAGCAAATTATAGGAAAGGCAGCTTTCGGTGATTGCCAATTACCCCGGCCTCTTCGAGATGTAATTGTGTGACATTTCTGACCCATTGTCACATCTTGTAGTACAGATCACGGATAAAGAAGTGGAAGGAGAAAAAGTGCTTACTACAGAGCGGTGGTAGCACAAGATCACCTGCAATTTTCACCTCTCAGGCTGCTGTCTGAGGCTGTAACACAGCTCTTTTCCCCCTTGAAGTCTGGGGCTGCTTTTCTTGCCTGCAGTGCCTCGCTCATTGATTTGAATGGTGTCCTGATTAACACCTGTGTGACCCTACTGACTTCAGTCCTCCCCCACCAGACCCATCTGCATCCACTTTCTAGAAGGATCAAAATGTGGCTTTTATTGCTTTAAGCACCAGGTAAAGGGGTTTTGTTAGGTGTTACAGCATAGGCAGCCAGCTAGTCCCACTCCTAACTAACCTCCAGCCATTCTCATGCTCGGGGCTGCTCAGGAAAAAGCCAGCAGGATTTTCTGTCTCACCCATCCACCTTTCCAATGTGAGGGGTGTCCTTTCTTGTGGCTCTCCTTGCATGTTTTATACCTGTGAGGTATGTTGTTTTATTTCTACTCAAATTCATGTCTCAGAATTTGGTGACTGGCAATTAAGTGCAGAGATTTTTACCAGATTAAACACCCAGATTACAGCCAAAATCACTCAGCTAAATAGTGCCCAGACCAGTGTCAAGAAAGTGGCAAACCTGCTTCAGCTCTCTCTGAGTGAACTCTTTGGAATCAGATGTTGATCCAGGACCTGGCAGACTGGTACCCAAATAATAAAGCAGAGCAAAAGATGTTATAGTCTGAGAGAAATAAAACTCAGGCTCCTGGACAGCAGTGGATTACCAGGACAGCTGAGCAGAGTTTCTCTAATGCAGCCCCTTGCGGCCTTAGCCACTAACAGGGATGGTGAAGGCATGAGGGATTTTAGGACCATGGCAGGAAATCTCCTTTTTTCTTTTTCACTGAGATCATGTTGGTAGCAAATTATTTTCTTTCACTTTGACACGACACAGTCTAAAGGAAAATTTTTGGAATTCTCTTACATGGGCAAACAGGCAGAAAATTTCCGAGGAAACAACCCATAGAGAAAGTAATTTCTGTTCAGGCATTGTCTATAAAGTCTTTGCATAATTAGCTGGACTACTCTCCAAGGTTTATTTCCTCGCAGGAAGATAAATTGTCTAGTTATGCCAACGAGGAGCCCCCTCATAACTCACATTAGCTGGGAAAGGCTTCCATTTCCCTCCTGGCTCCCTTAATGTTCTCTGTCCTGCTCCTTTCCCACGTTACATCCCAGTCATCAGTTCCCATAACTCTGCTCAGATTGGTGTCCTCACTCATTTGCTTTGCTCTTGGCTTGTTTTCTGTGGCAGCACCCTCTGCAAAGGCTCAGCAGTCCTCCCCCAGCAGCCCAGCAGCCACGGGAGCTGGTGGATTCCCACCTTTGCAAGTCCCTGGGCTCATCTATCAAAGGCAGGAACCAGAGCAGGGTTAAGTGTGTTGTGCAAATGCCTGAGCTGGGCTCCCCCCAGCTCTACTCTGCTCATTAAATATCAGAGTAAACAGATAGCACTTGTTTCACCAGGAGTGACAAAGGAGAGAGCTGTAATATTCCAATATTTTCAAACCATTTTGCCTTTCATTCATTCTTCTTTTTAGCTTTTGTTAGGATTAATGTTTAAATACGACCAGTTAGGTAGCTCCTCTCTTATGTTTCTTTTCCTGGCACTTTCTAAATCCTTGATTCTTTAGAAATTAAATATTTGCTCTCTTGGGGAGGTTACGAACTTCGGAACAGTGTCAAAGATCAATTATAATTTTTCATCCTTAACATTACTTAAAGACTGAAGACCAACCACAGCCTTCAGCAGTCAGGTTTATCTACCCTCTACATTCACAGTGGCACCTGAGACACTGACTTCTACATTCCAATTGGAGGAGCCAGCACTTAAAGTTTACTTCTTTGGATCCTTTTGAGGTTTAGAACTAGATAATCTTTAAAGTTGCTTCCAACCCAAACAATTCTATGAGTCTATATTAGGGTAAATAATTGAGAGAGGACCTGAGTTACTTGGTGTCCAGCCAGCATAAAGCCTTGATTTAGAAAGTGCCAGCTCTAGAATGGGAAGGGTAAATGATATTTACCATTTTCCTAATAGCTGTCTTTTAGTGTTTCCCCACACTCATTCACAGCTCAGCATGCTCCAGTTAGTGCTGAGGGAAGCGTAATGACAAACTGGTTGTTATTAGATTCTTCCTTGATGATGCTTCCTTGGTATCAGTACAGGAGCAACAGGGACAAATATGGCTCAGTGGGAGAGAGAAAGAAAATTGCCTTGCCCAGAACATGTCTGTGGTAATGCAGAATTCGAAGGTCTGGGAAAGTATTTCTCTTCCTCCTTTTGTCAAGGTAATAATTGTTCTCTTTATTTGCGATGCTTCAGCTAAATTATGCATACATTAACATTTATTTATCTTCTGCATTTATTTACTCAAAACAGGCTGCAGCTCACTGTTTGATGCATTCAGGTTTTTGTGTCACAACCTGCGTTCTTGCTGGGCTTTTGTCACGGCATGTGACAAAACCACAGACCCCATGCAGCCAGAGCTTTTGTATCACCCAAATTGCCCAGAATGTTTTGGGTCATTTCTTTGTAGATGCATTTGCCTTTAAGACACAACTCCTTTTCAGTCTTCCCTGCAAAGCCAGAGTCCAGGGGCAATGACGCTCATGAACCTGGGACCAAGCCTTTCTAGAAGGCTTTGTTAAAAACTAGTTCAACACCTCACTGTTGCATAAGGATACCAGGAAAACCTCACTTTTCCAGCATGATGACTGTTTTTTCAATCCGTCGAAGGAAAAGTGTGATTGACATCATGTAAGAGAAAGCCTTGTGTGTGCATCTCCAACGTGTGACAGCTCATCTATCTGACTTCAATGTGAATTGCTGTTCAGATTGCTCCGCATTTTGTCTTCATTGAAAACAATCTTGCTGCTTAGGATAAAGCACATTCCTTTAAAACACCAGTTTAACTTTATTTTAACACATGGAATAGCTGAAAGTACTTTCACTTTTTACCACATTCAGAGTTTATTTCATGTCGTTTTTCTCATGTAGGTGATTAAAGGTGGGTTAAATTCTTTTAATGGGTATATAATTATATAATTACGGTTTGAAATGATGCACCGGCAGTCATTTCTGCGACTTCTCATACAGCAAAGAGCAGGATCTGAGCTAAGCTGTAAAAAAAGGGGACATTTTTAGGGAATTTAGGTTCTTCAGAAAGAGGCAACTGGTAGTGCATTCTACCCAGTACACAGTTGCTGCAGACAGGTTTCCCTCCTCATGAAGGAAGACGCTTGTTATTGGTGTGAAGTCTGGTGAGAGCAGAGCGAAGGAAAAAGGTTGGTAGCTGAAGAGAGGGAAGAAACAGTAAATAGGAAGGAGGGGGTAAAAAAAGTGAGATAATAAGGGAAGACACAGTCATGAAGAGCATGGGTTGGGCAGGATCAGAGGCTGGGCTGCGGTGCAGCTGGGCCAGGCTTTGGGGATTGCCTGCTCAGGGGAGCAGCCCGGTGCCCAAGCTTCCCTTGCCTGAGCTGAGCGAATGATTTCACACAGACACCTCCAAGGAACAGCCACACAGGCTACAGAACCAGACCCAAGGGGAGCAGGGGAGGGAATGAATTGCACCTTTCCAGGAGATAATGCAGTGCAGGCTTGGTTTACCGTGATCCTGAGGGCTTTCCCTCTCAGCCCCAACACTGCCTGCCTGTGAGCTGGGTGTTCCAGGAGCCCTGGGTGGCTCTGCCCCAAGGACTGAGCGGTGGCAGGTCCACACTCCATCCCCACAGTCTGTGCAGGTGGGCACAGAAGGAGTCACAGCTGGCTCAGGTGAGGGGTGTCAGAACCAGCAGTTCTGCAGACCTAAGGCAATGCACCCCAGTGCTTTGAGCAGCTATCAAATGCATAGGATTTATTCCCTTTGTTATTTTCTGTAAGCAGCAGGATATTTTTGTGAAGGGAATGGAGAAGACCACTCTGCAAGCAAACTTTTTTTTAAAATGTTGTGACATCATTTTAAAAAACATTGTGTTCTCATGGTTTGTTTTCTACAAAAACAAAAAATAGCAAGTCACAGCATTTGGCAGCTCCTGGCTGTCAGGATTTGGTGACGCCAGCAGGAGCTGCAGCAGATGGAGAGTTGCAAACATTCTGGAAGCTTGGATGGATGGATTTGCTGGAGCTTGAGAAAGCAGCGCTGTAAAAATGCTTCTACGTCCTCAAGTGTGAGCTTTCTTAATAAATAACACTTTCAGGGGAAAGGAAGTTGGGATGTGACAGTGCTTTTGGGAGCAAGCCAGCTCTCTACCCAGCAAGCTGCTCTGTGGAATGTGGCTCTCTGTGAAGCAGATGCAGAGGCAGCAGAAAAAGTCAGTTTGCTTACGGTGAAGGGAAGGAGGGTGTTTGCTCGTTCTCTTGCTTTGGGAATCATAATCATCCCAGAAACGTGGAGTCTGCGGCTGGATAAGCATCGTGACAAACCTGAGGATATGCAAGCAGAGTAGCTGGGTGAGAGGCACCAGAATCATCAAGAAATGTGCATTTTTTGCCCCTTTAATATCACTGCCATTTGCTGGTGAATTCAGGGGTATCACAGAGCCCTTGCTGTACCAGCGCTTGTCAAGGTGTAACCACAGACCCCTGGTGCCTCAGATGGATGGCACTAAAGGGTGACATGAATGTGAGAAATGAAGCCCACTCTTCTTTTTTGGGGTTTTATAAATTTAGTAAGGGACAATAGGGGACAAAGGTCATTTAAAGCAAACAGACAGTGCTGGGTGCTTAGCTCATAGCCAGAGGCACCCCCACGTACAGAAATTCCCCAGCTATATGCTTTCACATCATGCATACTAATAAACTACAATGCATATGCATATTTTTTTTCTGATAACTAATTTGCAGTTTTTTTTGAAGGGATTAACATAGTCTCTCTCCCAACCCGCCTTTTAGAGCATGTGTATTATGATTGTGGGGGTCTTCAGAGGTCTTGTCTGATGAAGGCTTGAGTTCTTCCTTGTTCTGAACTTTTCAACTTTGTCTTTGGAGCATGCGCAGTTATGGTGTTCCTAGGTCTTTCTGGGTCCAACCAGTTTGAATTCCTTTCTCATTAGCACATCCTGCTGCTTCTCTTATCTAGCTATACTTGTCTATTTTTGAGATTATCCACCTGGAGAGTTTCCATTTATTTAAGCATTAAACGATTAGTTAACCATATACTAGCTATTACATTGTATAGAAGGTTATGATTCAGATTTTGCAGGTATAGAAAGTTATGAATCAGGTTATATAGGTATCTTATAACTCAAGCTATGTAAGCATCTTGTAACTTTGACTCCAGTTATAATGTTAACTAGTTAATATCTGCGTTGGCAAGTTATTTTTGACATGCTTGCACATAATATTTCCTAACATATTCTAATACATAATATTTCTTACATTTCACTACCTGTGAAAGCCAATGCTGTAATAGCTGTTTATCACATGAATGTTGAAGAATTACCATATAACAGCCTGAGAAGCCTCTAAAAACCTCTCCTGTTTGAGGTGTTCCTGTAGTGCCATCCTGGCTTCCTGGAAAGGTGGCTGTCACACCTGTGAGATCAGAAGCACAATGGGGGTGTCACAGGGAGCAGAATGAGGAGGTTGCTGTTACATTACCAAAAGCACCCCAAATGTGCAGGATTTACAGACAGTTCTCTCTGGAGACCCTTCTCTGAGCACGCAACATGACTCTGCTCTGTAGACCCACAAAGAGCAAAACCCAAAAAACCTAGATGATTTTAGGACTTGCTGGTCTGGAATGGGACACGATGCAGGACTAAGGGAGCTGGACAGGTCAGACCACTGGATCTGCAGCATTCCATGGAGAGTCTTCTATCCCAAGGAAGCACAGAGGTCCCCTAATCCTGGAGTTTGGCAGTAGAAACAACAAGCAGGAAGTGCTGAGATCCAACCTAGCTGGGAATCCATGAGATCCTCACTGGACCAATCGTCAGTGGCTGATGGCACCAGTACAAGAGAATTTCTGTAATACATGCATGGGGTACTAGGCTGGTTGTCTCCTGTGTTGTGCAGTCTCCTAGTTCATCTTTTTAGGAACATAAATCAGTGAAAAGACAGGGTAAGGAAAATAGAGGAAGGTAAACCAGAGCTGAGAAATACCTAATTTTTCAGTAATGCCCTGGTGGAAGTGATAGAAGCCCTTAAAACTCCATCATTAATGAAGCTTTTCTCCTACATTTTGGCTCTTTGTTTCTCTGTGTCTGGAACAGGTGGTTTTCAAATGCAGCAAAATTTGTCTCCCCCTTTCCTCTGTATCCTTATTTCCTCACCCAGCAGGGCTCTAACTCCATGAGGAAAATGAAATTCCTTGTGCTGCTTGCCCAGCCAGCAGCCACAGAGGCTGTGTGAGGATACACAAACTTAGCCAGTCAGTGCTTACTCTTTCAGGGTCCAGTCACAGTAATTTATTCCTTTTTATCTTTAATTTTGGTGTTACTGCCTGAAACTTGTTTTGGAGTTGAAATTCAAACTGAATAAAATAAATATTTGCATCATCATTATTAAAGAAAATTATTGCTGCTTATGCAAAGTTGCTGTTTGTTTTCTGCTGCAAAATCTCTCCATGGTGTTGTCATAAAATATGCCATGATCCCGTGTGTGTTTCAGTACCCCCAGGCACCAATGACAACGGGCAAAGCTCTGCTGGTTGGGTGCTCCTGTCCCTGGAGCCACTCCAGAAAAGAGAATTTGCAGAGAACCAAGGAACCAGACCCAGGACCTGGGGAGAGCCAGGAATAATCCTTCTTTTGTAAGGTTAGTTTTATCATGGGGCTGGGCAAGGCCAGCCCTGCGGTGGGAAGGATGTCTGAGTCTGTCGGGGGGCAAAATATGGAGCACAATACTCATTTATTTTAATTCTCTCTAGATGTATTGATGGGAGTCTTGTTACTGCACTGTTTTACATCTGTATTGCAGAGGAGAAGAAATAATTCTGTGCTTTAAAGAAGCCCGCATATAGAACCAGTATCTATATATGTATATAATGTTCACATGATGCCTTTTCATTCACTTGGAAAGATTAGTCCCTTCTTACTGAAGGAAATTGAGGGTTAGGCGTGATCTGTCATGAGCTGCTGTAGGTGAATAGGATTGTGGTCCTCCTGTGGAGGAGCCGTGAAAGACTTGACAGCTCATTATTACAGATTTGTGCTGAGTGCTGGCCAGAGTGGGCATGTCTCGACTGGATCTTGAAGCAGAAATGCTGCAGGTGAGCTGGCTTGATGTGTCAGGCAGAGCCACGGTGCTGGGGCACTGACAGTGAATTATGCTGCCAGGATTTTGGCTCCTTGGGGCCTTTCTCTCCTGTTCTGAGCTTGCTAATGGTGCCAGTGAAAGGCAGAGTTCTGGGGGGGCTGTGCTGTGACTCACCAGGAGTAAGATTTTCATCACTGACCTGGGGGAAGTGAGAAATCGAATGTTGTGAATGACAACAAACTGGAAGGGTGGAGGGGTTTTACATCCTTGAAGGTTCTCAGGAGCTGAGTGGATGAAGCCCTGAGCAGCCTCGTCTGGCCTCAGAGGTGGCCTTGCCTCAAGCAGGAGCTTGGACTGGGTCCTCCCTAGATCCCTCCAAACTTCAATCCTCCTGTGAGCCTGTGTCCCCAGGTGCAGAGCTCCTGCCTTTTTCAAAAGCCACTACAAATTTCAGCTGTTTTCCCAGGGGTTGGTGCTCCTGTAAGAACAGTAACAGAGTGGCCTTTGGTGCTGAAATCAGGAGTGAGTTGTAGAGAAGGAGCACTGAAGGCTTTGTTTGTCTGACATGGAAAGCCAAAGCACAGCACTCAGAAAGGGATGGTCCCCAGGAGACAGGCTGAACCCGAAATATGACTGGGTCCTTGACAGGCAGCTTTCACACTCTCATCTGAAGCTGACATGGCTAAAATGGCATTTTTTATTTTGGCAGATTTATGTTCCCACAGTCAGAAGCTTTTCTCAGAGAAGTTTCTGCCTCCTGCCCTCTGGGGCCTGTAGCTGCATTTCTGATGCAAAGAGTATCCTCAAACCCCACAGTGGTGCAAGAATGTGAAGAGCTTTAGAGAAAATTATTGCAGCCTTGCTCTCAAGGGTTTCAAAGACAGGGTTTGAGAAGCAGCAGGACCAAGACAGCAGTAGAAATGAGAACTTGTTTCAGCACACCAACATTTGATGGAGAAAAATGCATTTGTGGTTCAGAGAAGGGAGTGGAGCTGGGAAGGGGCTGGAGCCCCAGGAGCAGCTGAGGGAGCTGGGAAAGGGGCTGAGCCTGGAGCAAAGGAGGCTCAGGGGGGACCTTGTGGCTCTGCACAAGTCCCTGACAGGAGGGGGCAGCCGGGGGGGGGGCTCGGGGTCTGCTCCCCGGGAACAGGGGCAGGGCAAGGGAGAAGGGACTCCAGGGGAGGCTCAGGTTGGACACCAGGAGGAATTTCTCCATGGAAAGGGTGCTCAGGCCTTGGCAGGGGCTGCCCAGGGAGGTGATGGAGTCCCCATGCCTGGAGGTGTCCAAGGAAGGGCTGGAGGTGTCCAAGGAAGGGCTGGAGGTGGCACTCAGTGCTCTGGGCTGGGGACAAAGTGGGCATCAGGCACAGCTTGGACTCCATGGGCTGGGAGGGCTTTTCCAGCCTCCGGGATCCTGGGATTTTGTGATTTAACCAAGGACTTGGGAATCCATTGAGTATGAACCTTTCAACTTTCTCGTAATTCTGTTCTTTAGTTTGATAACTTGTCTGGCTTTTTCTATGGAGTTTTTGCAATTAAGATCCAGCCTCTGGCTGCCTTAACTTCTCTTCTGGTCTCTTGTCCTATCAGGCATTCTTGGTTTTATTATTTGTTTTCTATATGTGCAGGTGATGCCTGGTGGTAGCAGTGGGTTAGAACAGCAGCAAGATCTCCATTGTTGTTTAGTTCTAAAATACTCAGTTTACAGACATGCTTCAAGGACAGAGAAGAGCTGCACTGCCTTGGTTTTGAGCAACAAACAAAATCCACTCTGTCCTCAGAACTTCAGCTGATGTGAATCCCTGATATTTATCAGGTGTTTACATTGTTGCTCTCAAATGGGTTCTTTCCAAGACAAAGGAGTTGCAACCTGGACAAGGCCAGAGCTCCCCTAAGCTGTCTCAAATGGCAGCTGGTTGTAGGGTCTGCGGTGGGATACCGGGAAAATCTGACGCACGGTTCTGGGAAAACGTCTGCCTGGGGGCTGCTGACTTCTGCTCTGAAAAGGGAGTGAATTATTAGACTGAAACAAAGTGAGCATGTGAAACATGGAATCACAGAGTCGTTAAAGCTGTAAAAAATCTACAAGATCATTAAGTCCAACCAGCCCCATCACCCTGTTCACCACTAACCCATGTCCCCAGGTGCCACATCCACATATTTTTGAACACTCCCAGGGATGGTGACACCACCACTGCCTTGGGCAGCCTGTGGCAATGATTTAAAACCCTATCCAGGAAGAAATTTGTTCTGATGTCCAACCTCAACCTCCCCTGGAACAGCTTGAGGCCATTTCCTCTTGTTAAACAGGACTGGCCTTAGACTGAGCCCTGGGACCAGCTGGGAAATACAGAGCACAAAAAACCCCTCAAGGCTTGGGTATATGTTCAGGTTTGTCTTGAGTCGCCATAAATGCTTTGAGTCACCTTAAATGAATTTTAAAATATTTTTTTGTATTTGCAGTGAATTTGCACTGAGTGGGCTCTGTTGACAAATGTGTTCTTCCTTAGCTATTGCGTTGCTTCTGGTGGATACAAACAAGTTGTCCCCTATGACTGTGTAGATTTTTATGTCACATGGAGGATTTGCTCTCCGTGAGCTCCTCTGTGCTGCCTTCTGCTGTGCTGTTAATGTGTCTGCACTGCCCTTGGGGTGAGGGAACAGAGCACACGTTCTGTAGAAACACTGAATCCCAGAGTGGTTAAATGCATCTCGTTCAATCCCCCTGCTCTGGGCAGGGACACTTTCCACTATCCCAGGTAGCTTCAACCTGGCCTTGGCTTAATGGAGTTTTATAGAAATTGAGTTCCTCGTTTATATGGAAATTTCAGCTGCATCTTAAAGAGGTGTGAAGTGCATCAGCGTTGTGTGTTCATGCATGGGTGCAATAGGCCAAGAGAACTTTGGGAAGATGCCCTCTTTATTTCTTTTATATTCAACCGCAATGAGCAATTATCTGATTTTTCTCTTGCTCAGTACTTTATCTGTCTCATGTAGAGCATGGTGGCTGCTTTTAAAATGTTACAAATTCACAAGCAATTAAGGCAAAGACATATCAATGAAAACAGTGTTTTCCTGGGGTAAAAATGAGTTACAGTGCAACCCAAAAACCACCAGAGTGGAAAGTGTTGAGAGCATGATTTTTGAATGCTCTCCTCCAAACTGTTATAAAATCTGATTTATTTGAGCTGCTGAGTCTGGCAGGACTGTATGCAAGTGGCAGAACTGCAAGCAAAATAAGCTTCTAAAAATGCTGATTTTAGCTGCGCACGGTAATCAGGAGAACAGTGAACTCTTGGGGAGGAAACAAAGCCTGGCACATCCATCATTTCACACCTTTTTGGTGAGGTGCTAATGAGATTTGAGCACTACACCGGTCTGGATATGGCCTCTGCACTCGGTCAGACACACACTTCAGGAGTGTTTATACAGTGGCTATTTTGATTCTCTGTGATACCACTTACTCCTTTAATAATGCAGCTTTATGTTTATTGTGCTGGAGAGCAGACTTGCTTCTGCATGCAGAATCTTCCCTCTTGCTGCCTTTCCTGCCAGCAGGCTGACTTACCTGGTGCTGCTACACCACCAACCACCTGCTGTAGGCTGTGGAGCTGTTTTCTTAATTGCAACGAAATCATTTACGCCAAATAATGCCACATTGCAACAGCATAATTTAATTTGCAGCTGTTCATTGTATTTCCATTACCCTTCAGCTCTGGCGCCCTCCCAGGAAAGGACCCATGAGTAGCAGGTGGCACAGTTTTCTGGAGGGGTAAAATTGCACCCCACACAGCCCAGTGCCAGGTCTTTCCAGTGGCAGAATTCTGGCAAAATTACCTTCCTTGGGTTTCACTTGTGTCATGCTGAAAAATAATAACAGTGAGGATTTTCTTCTTACACTTTCAAATCTAGATTACAGTCTCTTGCTATTCCAGCTTAATCACGTTCTATTCTCAAAAATAAAGGGTTTTAAGATGCATTACACATGTTGTTTACATTTGAGCTTTTACCTTAAAACCTGTACAGAATTTTGCACTGCATTAATAAATGCCAAGGCTAGAGGAAATTCAGGCTGCCTCACAATTATTCCCTAATGAACACAGTAATGAAACTTGTGAGCATTTGGCTTTTTGTGGTACTTTGAATTTAATGTATATGGTTTAAGGCATTTACTCCATTATGACTTAAGGTATTAGCAAGCAGAATATAGTTTATTAACCATTCTACTGTTTGTCTGGAAGTATTTATAGTAAACTTTTTACAATTAATCAAGAGCAGACATTGTAAAAACGAAAATCTGATTTATTGCCAAGCTCATAAATGTCAAGTGTACTGTTATGCAGGCTTTGTATTACTTCAGTTGCAACTTTAAAGAACGTTTTAAGTGATTGGAAAAAGGAAGTTTATTAAAGGCTCAGCAGGTCTTCTCTGCGCTCTGCTGTTATTAATGTAAATTGTTGCATCGTGTGATAGAGGAACAACATGGCAGGAGAAGTTTTTAATCAGGTTTTCTCTGTGACTACCAATACCTCCAGGAAGAACTTAAAACACAGACCACTGTGTTTCCTCTGGCAAACGAATGCAAGGAGATCTCAGAAGAGAGAAAGGAGAGTGCAAACCAGCCAGGGTTTAATTGCTGAAGTTTTCTTTGGGTCGCAGCTTAGCGGACTGTGATGTTTGTAAGAAAATTCAACACTTTCAACTCTTTGCCGGTGTCTATAGTTGGCTTTATCTTCAGTCCAAGATACTGCGCTTGAGGCAAAGCTGATTTGTGTGCCTTTCTTGGACAGCACTCTTACATCCCCTTAGCTGCTAACTGAGGGAAAGTCTGCTGGGAATGTGAAATCATTTTGGTGCATGATTTTGGTTGGTGGGTGTTGGTTACTGCTGGCATGGTGGGGACACACCTGAGGGGGACTCAAGCGCCCACAGCAGGGTAGCCCTTGGCTCTGCCTCAGCTTCTCCCTGGTTCATTTTAACGTTTGAGAAATGTGGGTGAGGGCTGGCATCTGCTTTGCAAACTGCTTGGAAACTGGTAGGTTAAAAATGTCACCAAATAAAAGGACATTGGTTTGTTGTTAATATGAGCTTAATGAAGTGATACAGAAAACAGCAGAAAGAAGGGAACAAGCTTTCCTCCATTTTTGTGGTTGTCGCTTTTAAGCAGGCACGATCAGTGATAGATATAGGATAGGGAGGTACTGCAATAGCTTCTCTCTGGATGTTTTGAAATCTCTGAAGCTCTCTGAACTCCAGCTGTCTGAGAGTTGTATATAGAGGATCCTCTTTTACAGTCAAGTATGGGTTGTAGTCCAGCTGTTGCAGGAAATAGAAAGTAAGGTAAGAAGGTAAGCTAAGACAGATAGGTAAGGAAGAAAGAAGAAATATTTAGAATAAAGACAAAACTGTAATATCATAGAATGTTTGGTGTTGGAAGGGGCCTTAAAGCCCATCCAGTGCTACCCCCTGCCATGGACAGGGACACCTTCCACTATCCCAGCTTGCTCCAAGCCCTGTCCAACCTGGCCTTGGACACTGCCAGGGATCCAGGGGCAGCCACAGCTTCTCTGGGCAACCTGTGCCAGGGCCTGCCCACCCTCCTAGGGGAGAACTTCTCCCTAATATCCCATCTAATCCTATTCTCTTTCACATGTTTGATGCCTCTATTACTGTGTGTTAACATGATTTTAAGTTGCCTTTCTGCTTTGGAAAGCTCCTGATGATTTGCATTGGAGCATTAAAGAGAGTAATTTTTGTTAACTGAGAAGTTTTATCACTGAGAGGTGTTGGCTAACCCTGAGAAGTGTTTTCTCTTGAGCAGTGCAGGGAAATCAAATTAAACCAAGAGTGGGCAGCACACATGTAAAAAATACACAATTCAGAGCACTCTTACCACTGATTAACCCATTAGGAAAAGCTTCTAACAGGTCAGGGAAGTGAAATGGGTATTTTACAGAGATTTTGCCTGTTACAGAAAAAATTCTGGCAAATGATATGTGAAGTAGCTTCTGACACTGCCATGAGGAGTGTGCAAGTGATGTCTGACTTCTGCACACCTGGGAACTCCTCCTGCTCACAGCAGCTCCAGGGCCTCACCAGATGTGTGTCTGACAGAGCAAGTGTTGCTTCAACCAACATGCTCTCACCCCTTCCTCAAGCACACACGAAGCTCTTCTTACAAAGCAGCACAGCCTGAGACTTAAATCAAACCAGTCCTGTGGAACAGATCCATTCTTGGGACACCAGTTGGTTGTTTTTGTAACTGGTGGATGCCCTTTGCAGCATTTGACTTGCCTTGAAGGGATGCTTAATCAGCAGGCAGGGATTTGATTGTGGCTTCCAACAGTGCCAGCCCACACCCAGCTCCCTGACCTGTGCAGTCATGGTTTTAATCTCCGTATGGAAAGATATGAACAAGTTTGGTTTTGGCCTGAAAAAGAATAATGTCTTCAAAATTCTGCCTTTTAAAGGTGATATTTGGAAGACTTAATGGCTACTCTGAAATGGAATCATAGAATGGTTGAGGTTGGAAGGGACCTTAAATATTACCTAGTTCCAAACCCCCTGGCCAAGGCCATAGCTCCAGCCTTTCCCTCTCCTATTTCTGCTCCTACAGGGAAATACACCTCAGCTGAATTCTCCTTGGTACTTCTCTTGTGGTGAGAGGGTTTGAAATGGCTGACTGGACCGAAGTTGTGAAAAATGGGCTTTCAGTCCCTCAGAAAGTCTGCAACATTTCAGCATCTGCTTTCATGAAAATTGACCTCGGCTTCTGTGTGGGGTTGGACAGGTGATGTCACACCTAACCCAAGCTGGCTGCCAGTTCTCTCCTGCCTCTTTGCTGTAGGGCTGCTCAGCACAGCCAAATTACCCACAAAACAAGGAGTCAGCTGGGACACAGAACTGGAGAGAATGGCTCTGGTTGTCTGAGGTGCTCTGCAATATTTGTCATCTGTGGATAAGCAGCAATCAGCAAAACTCACAACAAGCAGTAAGTGCTCTAAATGTCATAATGAGCTCAGGCACTGAAATCTGAATGCCATTTGTGTTGCCCTTTGATAATAATTTGTGATTGCCACTCGAGGAGGCAATCATGTATCCAGCACAGCTAAAAATGAGATGCATAACCCTGGCTTTCCATTACAGCCTGAGCTGCTGGGAAGTGCACTAAAAGCATCTTTGACTGCATTCGTGTTCACATGCCTCACACCCATGTCACATACTGGAAGAGAAGGGAACCTTAAATAATGAGTTGTTTGGGGAAAAGGGGTGTTGATTACAGGTATTCCTTGCAGAACATTACACATAATGTTCTAGCTCATTAAATATATGCTAGGATGCTAACGACATCAAGTCCCTTTCCTGCCCCCTCTCACATGTTTGGAAGATCCTGCTAATCCAGCTCTGTTATGTTGAATACCTTTCTGGGAATTGTTTTGTTCTTTTTTTCCCCTTCCTTCTTCCTTTTTAACTTACTTGTTGCTGCTGTCAAAGTGTTTTGACTTCATTTTCAGATTGTAACACCTTTTGTTTATCTTCTGCCTCTAGACAGAAAAGTTTTTTTATATTTTGTTATCTTCAAAATTTCATGAAAGGATGCCAAGCTGTGAGACTCTTTTGTGGCTTTTTCTCCTTGTGCTTAAATGCCAATTTAATCACAAAGGTGTTGTAAAACCATGTTTAATGTATTGTAAAACCCTGTTTGTTAGTGATGGGCAGAGAGGAATGTCTCCAGGCAGTGTTGTATCTCCTGCCTTGCTGCTCCTCTCCTCCTGGCAGCGCTTTTTATCATCAGGTTGAGGAGTTTGACCTCTGTTAAAATTCTTTTGGGTTTTGGACTTCCTGATATTACTTAGCCAAGAAGAACCCTTCCAAGGCCTTGGAGAAGAATTGGCCTGATGATTGTCAGCCTTGCATTGTTTGGGAGTCTTCAGTACCACATTTAGTGGTGCTGCTGTATTTCAGTGCCTGTTTTGATGTAGTTGGTGCTGTGCAAGGCTGTGCTCAATGTTACAGAATGAGGAGCCCGTGAACAAGAAGGGGCTGCCCAAGCAACAGCAGAAAACTGTTGGCAAGGCTGAAGCAGCTCCAGAGGGAGCAAGCTGCAGTGAATGTGGGATTGTGCCACTGATCTGGTGCCTCCCTGAGAGATCAGCATGGGCATCTGTGCCCCGTGTCAGTCCCTGGCAGGGCAGAGGCTGGACACGGCCCTTGGTGCCCTGGCTCATCTGGAGGATACAAGGAAATATCAGCAGATGGATAAATCTCACCTGATGCTGTAATGCTCCCAGGGAGTGACAAAGGTGATTCAGAATTCCTTAGTTTGATGGGCTTCATCTCCGGGAAGGAGGGAAGCCAAGCTGAGCATTTCCTCTGTTCATAGCAGGGCAGATCTGTTCCCCATGCCTTGACGTGTCAGAAAAATGTTCCAACAAGATTTGGAGAGCCTGGACACAACATGGGCTGCATACCAGGGCAGTGATACCTCTCCCGTTTGCACTTGAGTGAGAAGGCTTGGTAGCTCATTCCAACAATCTCTGAAAGTCCACTGCTGTCTTTGAAGTAACACCTTTGCTCACCATATCGCTCATTTTTAGCAGGACTGGGTTTAGATATTTTAATCACAGACTTTTGCCCAAACAGCAATGACTGCACCACATATTCAGCGAAAAGAAATTCTGTGTGAAAATAAGACACTAATCTTTGAGACAGGAATTTCTTCCCAGTTCCTGCATGGAGCAAACCTCACTTCACACTTTCTGGATTTTGCAAACGGCCTTAGAAAAACACCTGTGTTCAGCAAGGGTGTAGAAAGCATGCATCAAATCTTGTAATTGTAAGTCACGTACATCTGAACATTTGCCGCATTTGCTCTTAAATATGTCATATGTATTTCCTGAAAATTGAGACATGGCTCAACAAGCCAGGTAAATGTATAAAATACAGCTTGGGTACTAAATATGATCATTTGCTAATGAACTTTGTGGGCTTTTCACCCAGCAAACCTCCAGAGAGACTAATAAAGTGATTCCATCTGGTACTGGAAGAGAAGAATGCTGCAGTCAGGAACTCCTGAAAGTGAGCTTGGAACTGTGTTTGTCCAGAGGCTTGGAAGAGATGAGATTCACAGGAAGATACAAGAAGTATTTTTTTGTTAGATCAGGTGGTGCATTGTATCTGGAAAAAGCAGATGAGGTTTGAGTCGTGCTGTGTCCTCGACAGATAAAACACGGGCCAACCTCAAAAGGAAAGAGAAAAAATTGATAGAAAAAGGTTAATTCTTGGAATAGAAGGAAACTGTTACCAGGGGAAGAGGTGATGAGTTGTCTCTCTGGGTAGTGTAGGTGGAATACAGAGGTGTCATTAGGGGCTAAAGAAAGAAGTTTGTACTACTAGAAACCTTAGTCAATGTTAATCAGATTTTCAAATAATGTGTTTCTTTATGGAAAAAATAATTTTAAAAAAACCCAACCTTTGAAAGAGTTTCTAGGAATGAGGAATCAAAGTATGAGAGAAATAGCCCCTGGCTCACTTAGCACATCCCTGGGACTGGAAATACTGGAGGAGTTAGAGCAGAAACTCAAATATTTGTCTTTCATATGCCATACAAATATACCTTTTATGTATTTTAAAGGGGTTATTAACTTAATCTATTCTTTTAAAGAAAACGTGCTGTGAAGACTCAGGATTACAGGGAGCATCCATCCCACAAGAAAATATCACTGAGGGAAGAAAAACTTTTTTGTTATAGTAACAGCAACCATTTGCTTTTTTTCCTCAATACTACCATGGCACATAAAAACACTGGATCTTTCCCAGCACCGTGCAGCTGGGAAGGACAGGGGAAGCACATCAGGGACACCTTCCACTATCCCAGGTTCTTCAAGCCTCAATGTCCAGCCTGGCCTTGGACACTTCCAGGGATCCAGGGGCAGCCCCAGCTGCTCTGGGCACCCTGTGCCAGGGCCTGCCCACCCTCCCAGGGAACAATTCCTTCCCAATATCCCATCCAGCCCTGCCCTCTGGCACTGGGAAGCCATTCCCTGTGTCCTGTCCCTCTATCCCTTGTCCCCAGTCCCTCTCCAGCTCTTCTGGAGCCCCTCTAGGCCCTCGCAGACGCTCTGAGCTCTGCCTGGAGGCTTCTCTTCTCGAGGGGAGCACCCCCAGCTCTCCCAGCCTGGCTGCAGAGCAGAGGGGCTCCAGCCCTTGGAGCAGCTCCGTGGCTCTGTTGTGGTCCAGCCCCAGCAGCGCCTGTTTCCACCTTGCTGCCAGCTTTGACAAATCACTTCAATTTGGGCTTGGGGTTGGGTTGATCTCTGACTGTGGGGCTGCTGCACAGCTGCTCTGATCACTCCCAAGAAATACAACTTGCTAGAGTTCATAGTTTGGAGGGTTTTACCCCAAAAGACTTAATTCTTTCACCACAGTGGGTAATACATGGCTGGTAAATAAAAGTTATGATTTACAGTGCACTGTCCAATGCTCTCAATGGTCTCAAGTTGCACCAGGAGAGGTTCAGTTTGGATATTAGGCAAAATGTCTTCACTGAAAGAGTGAAAAAAACCCAAACTAAAAATAAAACAAAAAAATAAAAATTTAAAAAAAAAAAACAAAAAAACCAAAAAAAAAAACAACAAAAAAACCCCAAACCAATAACCTCTCTTAATTTTTATTAATCATCCTGTCATCAGCATTTAATTTTTCACTGTGGAATCCTATCCTCCTTCCCTCTTAGAATTTAAATTGATTTGTGTTGGGGAAGATGAAACAGGAAAGCCTTGGAAATATGATTGCCTGACAAAAGATTTTGGGAATATGAAAACTACAGGCAACATCGAAATGAAAGCCACTTTTGAAATACCAGGTCTTAGTTACTGAACAACTAGAAAACAATGGTATGGCCACTGAAGTAATCCCCTCTTGATTGAACAATACCCTCTGCTAGCAGGCAGGTCCAAGGGTCAGAGCAGACCCTACTAGCTCAGCAGAAGGGGTCCAAAGAGTAGTTTTTAGAAGTTAAGATGTAACACTCTATGGTAATATAAGAACTCTTATAGGCTGTATGTAAATGCTATAGGATTTGTAACTTGTATTAGATTGGTTAGTGACAATCAGAATATTCAGTACAGAAGATGATTTATTGTATTGTAACCAGGACTTCAGACATTCTCATACTTCTCTCTTCCACTTCTACTCTTGCTCTTACTCTTGCTCTTACACTCTCTCTCTCACCCGTTCATCACTCTCTTGCTCTCTTGGGCCTGCTCAGAGCTGAGTCTAGCAGCTCTGAGCAGTGCCCCAATACCCACGCCCTTTACAATAAACCGGCTGTGTCCCGAGACCTGCCTATAGAGATCTCTCGTCTCCATCCATCACCGTCTACGTCCGGCCGTCCCGACTGGACCCCAGAACCCCCGAAACCTACAATTTGTCTCTACACAGAGTAGCCCTTTTTTACCTTCTTTTTATTTTCCTGTTAAAATAAATACAGCAGTCATAGGAATTCTCTTTTATTTGGTTTGATGTAATTGTGCTGGAGGCTGGAGTTATGAATTATCAAATACTTAGTCTGAATCAACAGCTGAATAAGACAGATATATTAGGAAGAGTTAAGTGTGTTTTCACTGTTGGTCTCAAATCCAGGCCTCTGTCTGGGACACCCTGGGAATTGGTGCTCTAAAATATCTGGCTGACACAGAGATCCTTAATGTTTTGCTTTCCTTTCCAGTTTTCTTCTTCTTTCCAGTCTCTGGATTTGAATCTCCAGTGAACACTGCAATGGTGTATTTGAAATAAATTATTAAAATGTCACTGTGTCTTCTGTTTATGGAAACTTCTTCGTTTGTAGCTGTCCTTCTCAAGTGGTGAATGATGCTTTGGTACTGAGTTTGAAGATACAGAGCTTATTTCAGTGTGTCCTCATCGTCCTAGAAATCCATGTAAATCATCGCAATCTTGACATTTTTGTGTAAGGTCTGTATCTCATAAACTATTAATGAAGCATCTAAGGACTGGAATATATAAACTGGAGATTTAACTGGACTTTAAGATCTTTTGATTAAAAATACATGTCAGGATGAAATATTAATAGATCTGTGTATGTCCTGATGATCAGATGGGCTGAGTGTCCAGAGAAGCTCTTGGATTATGTTTGTGTGGTAGGTGCTCATTACATCTGAAAATTAGAGCCCAGCATCAGCAAAATACACAAGAACAATAACAGTGAAGTGTTAATGCAAGAGAAGGGGGCAGTTTGCAGTATTATGGGATGTATTTCCATGAAATAATAAACTAATCTTATTCCCTGGCTGTTCTTTCTGGTATATCCCTCAAATGTTCTCCTTCCTTGATTTTGTTACTTAATTGTTATTCTGGTGGTGAAGGAACACCTGACAGTGCTATTGAGTAGACTGACCTGGGTGGTCCCTCGTGCTGAGAACCTCTGGCTCAGTTTCAGTTTTATTTCTGTTTTCCTGTAGCCCAAATTATGGCAGGAAGATCAAAAATGGTGGAAAGCAAAACCCCTGTGCTGGAAGACTCACAGATGAAGCAGAAAAACCTCTGAGTCTGCTGTAGTTATTGGAGAATAATTAAGCTTGACAGAGGAGGATAAGGGGATGAGGAGAGAAAGGTGAAGTAATAGGGTGCAGGAGATCCAAATATTTTGATCCATTTTATAAATATCTGTGTCTATAACAAGCATTTTTTGCCAGTTTTCCTCCTCTGTGTGCCTGTACCTATACCCAATGTAGAATGAGTTATATTTCAAACTGTGAAGGTGTGAAAATCTCTAGGACCTGAGGGGAGGGCTGGAGCTGGGCCAGGGCAGGCTCAGGCTGGAGATGAGGGAAAGGGGCTTCCCCCAGAGGGGCTGGGCACTGCCCAGGCTCCCCAGGGAATGGCCCCAGCCCCGAGGCTGCCAGAGCTCCAGGAGCGTTTGGACAGCGCTGCCAGGGATGCCCAGGGTGGGGTTGTTGGGGTGTCTGTGCAGGGACAGGAGCTGCACTGGATGATCCTTGTGGGTCCCTCCCAGCTCAGAATATTCCAGGATTCTCTAATTCCATGGCAGCTCATAACACAGAGTCACCAACTCCCCCATTTTTTCCTCCAAGTCATTTCCTTGGTATTAGACAATCCCATTGCCTGCAGGGACTGTGGATCCTCCTTCACTCATTATTTCAGTCCTTCCCTTCCTGGCTGGAGTTCTCCTGGCTGTGCTGGTTCAGCACAGCCTGTCTCTAGAGCAGGGAATGTGCCAGGTAGTCAAGCCAAGTTCACACCCACTCTTCCAAGCCTTCTGGGCACCCTCCCTGCTCTCTCTCTGCACAACCAGGCTGGGGATGTTTCGTTCATAATTTCTTTTCTTCTCTCTCCCAACATTTCCTGACAGGAAGTTTGGATGTGAAACATAAGTGAGAAGTGCCCAGAGCTGGCAGGGTGTGAAAGCTTGCACGTACCTGTGCACCTGGGATTTTCAAAAGACAGACCACCACCACCTCCCCAGTAAAACAAGTACTGCTCTCGTATCCAAAGCTAGATTACACTGGATATTTAATATATAGGGAAGGTTCTTATGAATCTTTTGGAAGCTCTGCCAGCTTCTTGAGTTGAGGGTACAAAAGGATATTTCTTGAAGGAAATTTGGTCTTACAGTAAGAAGAACATGGGAGTCGATGAAAAGAACTTAAAAGGAGTTAAAAGGTGGTAAATCGGAAGTTTAAGAACAGACAACCTTCTTTATACATTAAATATCCAGTGTAATCTCATTTTGGGTATGAGAGCAGTACTTGTTTTATTGGGGAGGTTGTTTTAGTGGTGGTCTGTCTTTAAAAAAAATTTTGGTGGTAATTTAATCTTACTGAAAACCTTCCTTCAGAAGCAGCTGGAGCCATGAAATGTTTAAAGTGTAAATAATTGCATGGTCTGAGGACTGGACAGTATGGCAGTGTGGAACTAACAGCCCAGAAAATGCTGAGCAGCTTCTCTCTTTCCCTTTTGTCTTTGCAGAAAACAAAGATTGAATTGTCCTTATTTGCTGGAAGTGGAGGCAAATTCCTTTGCTTTTTCTCCTGAGTATCACATTGGCTGTGCTATATATGCTTACAATACATATTGCAGTTATCCTTTAGAACAAAGACAAAAGAAAACCTATTTCATTTCTGTTTGTTCTTGAGCACAGGAGGTTTATTTATAACAGGAGTGGCTTAGTGATCTCGTTCTCCATAGGCATTAAGCAGAAATAAGTCCAGATAATGAGTAGCCATAAAATAATGCGTAAATATATGAAAACTGTGTCTGGTTGTCCT
Source organism: Corvus brachyrhynchos (assembly GCF_000691975.1). NCBI lineage: Eukaryota > Metazoa > Chordata > Aves > Passeriformes > Corvidae > Corvus > Corvus brachyrhynchos. The sequence continues at coordinate 1,079,023 of NW_008238316.1, forward strand.
TAATCCAATCGAAATTTTCCTGCAGTGCTTTGCATTTGCAGTCAGGGCTTTGCTGACATAGTCTGGGTAAGCAGCTATCTGTGGCCATCATTTATCTATTCAGCACAACCAGAACACTCCTGGAGAAGCAATGAGATGAAACTTCAGCTCAAAAGGCAGGCTCAGATTAGGGAACCTATGCAGAAATGCAAAAAAAGCCCTGGTAAGGAAGAGTGAAAGAACTGAACCCAGACAATGGCCTTGTAAGAGGCTTTCTAAGACTTAGATAAGGACTCTGCTGAAGCAGTGGCAGGAGGGGATGTTTTTTACAATCACACCCAGACTGGGGGCATGTTTTTGTCTAGAGCCAGAAGGGGCATCATGAGTTTCACAAGAGCAGCTTCCAGGGCTAAATTACGGAGACATTTTTTTAGGAATGCCATTGTGGCTGCTCCTGGATCCCTGGAAGTGTCCAAGGCCAGGTTGGATGGGGCTTGGAGCAGCCTGGGACAGTGGAAGGTGTCCCTGCCCTTGGCAGGAGTGGTGCTGGATGGGCTTTGATGTCCCTCCCAGCCCAAACCGTCCTGGAATTCTGTGACTTCGTGATAATCTGTGATTCTGAGAAAGCCAGAGCTTAGTCTCTTTTCTCTAGAAAACACAGAATTCCAAATTTGGCTACAGTGGCATCCTGCAGGACCTCTCTCCCACTGAAGCCTCATTTTTCCTCTGTATTTGTGATGGTAAATTTTTTAAATACCCCGAGTTAACTGAATGCAAGTGAATGACAGAAACCTTCATCCACGGAAAGCTGGCTAAATAAGTGCATACAGTGAATAGATTTTGTTTTTACTTTGGCTGAAAGCACTGCATTTACTTCTGTTCCGAGAACACTCAACCCTTCTGCTTGATGCTCAGCAAGGGTCAGACTGACAGGATGCTTGTTTTCATCTTTGCAGCTCTTTGCAAAACATTCCAAAAATGCACACAAATACAAACTTGCTTTTACTTCTGGCCATTTAGTTGTCAGAACTTGAAAAAGCAAACGTAAATATTTACAGGCACTCTCTGAAGTGCTAGCCTGGATTTCCATCTGAATCCCTGTTTCAGCAGGTCCAGCCCAGCAGCTCACATGGGGTGGAGAGCAGCTTTCCATCCTGTGTTTGCTCTCGGCTCTAGTGCTGAGCCCAGGACTAAGGAAGTTCTTTTAACTGCAGGTATTCTTTCTTTTCTCCACTAATTTAGCTCCCTGCGGTAGCTGGTTTTGTCTGGTGAGCCACACATGTTCTTTGAAAAGCCTGATTTTCCAGCTGTTCTGCCAGTTTTAATGGCTCTGTTGTTAAACGTTGCCCTGTTGTTCCAAATTCAGTCCAGAGACACAAATTTACCAGAGAACTTGGGGCTGCTGCAGGGCAGAGAACTTCTCTTCTTCTGAAAACCAAAAAAAAAAAAAAATCATATTCCTCGGTAAAATGGATATTGTGTTCCTCTTCTTTCTTTCTTTCTCAGCTTTTTTTTTCATTCCCAGCTTTATCCGTGTGTTCAGAACTCCCAGTGCCTGTGTGAGGCTGGTTATTTCTGTGCACAGGCAGGTACAGGTGCATGTTCTTGGTGAGCTGCTATGGCAGCATAGAAATGTATCCTAGAGTCACTCTTTTTTTAGGATACAACATTCCTGGCTTGAATTGTAGGCTAGGGAAAAGTAAGAAAAAGTGCTCCGACATTTTGAATTATTGGGTGGGAAAATGAAGCGTTGCCAGAGTGCTGCCCAAAAAATCAGTGTGAGAATTAAAAATTGTTACCTTTCCCTGGAGCTTGAGCGATGTTTAAATTCTTCTCCAGAGTTATGAGCACTGCTGGTTCCTTTTGCTGGAGAGAGTCAGCAGAAATGGATTTTAGTGAGACATTTCTCTTGGCATGAGTTTGGCATTTCTAGTTCTAGTCCTGGAAGAGGAGTCAATCATGTATGTACAGATACATGTTCAAAAAGCTAATGCAAGCCTAAGTCTGTTGGGAAGAGGCTGCTGTGGCACAAGAGATGCATCGGCTAGTAGGATTTAAGTGAAATGGGAACTTCCCAACTCATTGGAACCTAAGGGAGGGCTGGAAATGAATCTGGGATGGTGGTGGGAGGAGGAAGAAGGAGGAGATTTATACCTGAGAGTGCAGGGGATCTCTCTGAGAGGAGAGCTGAGGCAGCATGACTTGTGTCCTGCTGCAGCTGGAGAGCAGGTACTGGCAACAGAAACAGAGCCTTGGATGAGAGCTCCAGGACTGGATGATGTGGTCGTGGTTTGGCCAATAAAATTGTGAAGGGGGTGTTGCCTTAACAAGAACGTGGCCAAGAAAATCCCAGTGTGTCCCTCAAGCCCAGCAGAGGAATGTGAATTCTCAGAGGATGGAGCAGGTCAGCATCACTGGAGGCTGCTGGGGTTTGCTTGGGTGGGGTGGCACCCTGGTGCCTGTCCTGTTTGTCCCTCAGGGGTGACGTGGGGCTGGGCCTGGGTCACTGGCTGAGTACCATGAGCTCAGGAGGGCTGCCCGGTGGAAACCAGTGACACAGGAAACTTGCTCAGCAAGGGGAGGTAGCAGTGAAATCATTTAAATACAAAGGCACTGATACCCAGCCCAACCAGTGAGGAAAGGAAAACCAGGACTGGAAACATTAAAGGTCATAGACTGAAAGTTCACACAGAGTTATTTCCAGTTTTTAAACAATATCCGTTCTCGCCACCTGCACATTCAGCAGAGCATTGTCTCTAACAGAGAGAACTTCTCACACACAGAAAAACAGTCTTTGAGAAGGCAAAAAGATAGGGGCTGTTCTGGGTAAATATAAGGAGAAAAGGATGTCTCAGCATATTGGGAATTACGTAAAAAATACCCCCTGGAGCAGAACTGCTCCTCCTCACATGAGGGAGAGGACGATTTCCTTTGGAGCATTGCCTTGTTGTTGCAGATTCATTGATTCCTGTCTGACGGATGCTGTGTTGGTCAGGCTTTGTTTGGTTTCCTTAATTTCTCCACAGCATAGTTTTTCAGCTCAGGTTTTCTCTAAACCTAGCAAACATGGCCAGTGTTTCCAAGTGATTCTGCATCTGAGAGTTCACTTAGCAAAACTTTGAGGAGAAAATTTTGTGCTTTGTGTTTTGTGCTTGTCAGAGCAGCTGTGCCCTCTCTGCTCCTCCTGGGGACTGAGAGCAGAGCTTGAAACTCTTGCTAATATAATTCCCTGTAGATTATGGCCATCTATCATTACTCCATCTAGCAAACACTCTTTTCTGATAAAAGGGAATGTAGTAACATTTGTATTTATGGTCTTGTTCAAAGGAGTGATGTGAGGTTAATTGGAAGGTTAATTAGGAGAGGTTTAATCTAAAGGCAACAAGTCTAATCTCCACTCTCAGATTCATGAGAGAGCTCTTTTCACTCAGCTTTTCCAATAAAGGCAGCAATCCTTAGAGATAAACATCTCTGACACAGCAGGCGACTCCATTTATTTCAAGGTGGTTCACAGGAAAACTCACCTGGAAATAGAGCAGGGGGTTCTAGCTGCCCTGGCTGTGCCGTGCCAGCCACACAAATTCTTCTTCCATGTCATCATGGAAAATCAAAAACTTGAAGCATGGCAGTCGAGTGAGGCTTCCCAAAGGACAGCTGTGGGGAGTGGGGCTTATCTCACGTTTTTGGCAACCACAAAACAATTCCCAAAGTCAGCAACAATGTCGCTGTCAGGGACTCTACATTTTGTTAATCAATAAGCATGAGAAAGATGAATTGCTTTTAAGATGAACAGCCAATCAGTGCTGTAAGTGGAACAGTCAATGCCTCAAAGAATTGCATGCCCTTCTCCTTAGCTGAGCTTCACAGAGCCCATCCCTGCCCTCAGCACCTGTGGCTATTTCTGCAGTCAGGGATTAGGTAATGGAATGGTTCCTTTTAGGCCACAGTCATAAATATCATTTAAATAGACAGTGAAAATAGAGAACCTCCTGTAGCTGAATAGCTGCTCCCTTCTGCAGGGCCGAGTCTTGAAGCAGTGTGATAGGGATGAGTCCAGGGAGCTCTTTCCTAAACTTGCTTCTGGCCCTGTTATTTCACCAAGATACAATTAACCTGCTGCTTTCCTCCCACTCATCAGGTTGGCTCCTGTCCCTGCCTTATCTCCCCATCTAAATATTTCCCTTCCCTGTTCTTTGTGAGCATAACAGTGGGGAGGCAAAGATGGGGAGAGGTAAGTAAGCTCCAGAAGTGGCTGAAAGGAGTGATGAGATCATTTATGATCCTAATCCCTGTCTTGGCTGATTTGTTTGTTGGGTAGAATTAAAAAGAAAAAAAAAACCCAAGCCCTCACACTTTAGGTTGTAAATCCCAGCAGTCCTAGGGCTTGCTGTGGGAGGAATCACCTTAGTGCTGAGGAGGAGGAGCAGGGAGATGACATTTTAGTTCAAGCATGTGACTCTGCTGCAGATGCCTAAAGCAGGCAGCAGGGTAAGAAGATGAGAAGGTGCTACTGAGGGCTCTTAAGTCTTCAACAGGATTCTCTAAGAGTCCACTTAAAGACAAATGGAGCATTCCAGGAAGTCAGCTGATGGAGGCAACAAGAAGAAGAGGTTGTTTTTGAAGTGTACCTTCTATCTTCCACAATAGAGTATTAATTATCTTTTAGTCTTTTAGTTTCAGAAAAAAAAATTTCTAAAAGTATCTTGCTGTGAACACATTGTTCTACAGGCAAGAGCTTCCACTGCAATCTGGAAAATTTTCTTTATTTTTATATTAAGATTGTCTGAAAAATCCTTATCCTGTTTTATGCTTCAGGATTCAACAATCGCCCTTTCCACCCTTCTCGGTTTTTAAATATTTCCTTCTCGTCATCCTGATCTTCATTTTTGCCTTAACTTATATCAGCATTGAGGTTTTTCACACTTTCCCTTTTTGTGTTTGTGTTTAGCAGCTGTATTTATAGCTTTAATTTCTATCTCCTCTTACAATTCAACAAGATAGGATGTTTCAGAAGCTTGTTTCTCACAGAGGTCAGGAAGGAGGACACTGTATCTGGTATTGGTGCCTAACAGCTTTGGGAGGTGTTAATCTGTATGGATGCTTGCTCTGCAGAAGCAGAGTGAGCCTGTGGCCTGTCCGGTGAAGTGCTGTGGGAAGTGTCAAGTGTGTGAGGGAAGTGCTCCAAGATGCCTCTCCTCATTACAGCAGCTGGGCTGGCATTTGTCTCCTCTAATTAATCAGCAGCTCACTGGTGAGGGCGTGCCCTTCCTCCTCTTCCTCCAGGTGAGACTGGAAGCCCTCCAAAACGCAAGTCAGGCAGGTCCTGTCTTGTGTTTCAGCCCAGGTGAGCTCCTGGCTGCCAGAGGCTGTAACCCCTCACACCTCCTCCCCTGCTCCCACTCAGCTGCCCACGGCAGGGCTGGCTGCACTTTCTCCCTCTCCTCAACCCTCTGTCCCTCCTGCAGCCCCTGTTGGTGCGTGCTTGGGATTATCCCACACCTTTCCATGCTGAGGGCAGAAACACAGTCTGCTTTCTGCCAAGAGGTAAAACCAGTGCCTTCCTCTTTCTTCACACTCTGCCCTGGGGGACATCAGCAGCCTGCACCAGGTGCTGGAAGGTGAATGCCACCCTCCTGCAATGTCAGAAGTGCCATCTGGATGCTGTGGCAGGAGTTAAGGAGCACTTCAGGGCTGAAGCAACACCCCCAGGGGTTCTGGAGTAGCAGCTGCCTTGTTTTGCATCAGCTGAGTACAGTCCCGTGGCCTTTCTCAGACATGTCGGAAACCAGGAGCCCAGACAACTTGGAAAAACAGCCTGAAATCTCATCCTGAATGTTTAGGTAGAAGAGTGTGGTCCTTCCCAGCTCCCAGGAAGACTGTGCTGGTCTCAGCATGCCCATTGTTTCCCCTTCCCCTGGAGATCAGATCCTGGCCAGCCTGGTAGCCTAGCACCAGCACTGCCAGCAGTGTCAAACCCAGGTATGGTCCAGCCCTTTTATCCATGGAAAATCTCCTGCTCTGGCTAGGGCTGGTCACCTACTTACTTACTTGTTGCATCCGTACCCCTGGTTAGAGGAGTTGTCTCCACAGTATGTTAATGAATGGTATTTTGATGATGGCCTAAGACATCTTTTCTGGATTCAGGAGAAATTTCCCCCCCACACCCTTCTTTTCCAACTGCACAGACATCCAGGCAAAAATGACAGCTGCTTGGTCAGACCCTGGTTAACTCCGGGTGGCGATCCACACAGGAATCCCTGGCCCTTTAGCTGGAATAGGTTTTGTCCTGTTCTGGTGCCTCCTTTCCCTTATTTTTGCAGGCCCAGACAGCAGGGCCTTCCCTCTTTTCATCTTGACCTGTCACATCCATACCTAGGGCAGGGAGCTGCACAGCAGGCTCAGAGGGAATATTCAGCCCACTCCACTCCAGATGTTCATGCAGGGCCAAAATGCTTGAGGGGGGAGTTCACTGCTGTGTCAGCTCCAGGCACTGGGGTGACCATGGCCCTGGGGACGTGTGGCAATGGAAATTCCCATGTGCGACTTCTCCTTGGACTGGGGCACAAAACCCCTCCTCCTCCAGAACTAAAAAAAAAAGCTCTGAGTATGAGTGGAATTGATTCCAGCAGCAAGGTGGCCGCAGGAAAGAGCATTTGGGAATGTCCAGGCACTGCCACCACCAGTGAAAGGGTGCAGCAAGGCTTGGAATATGCTGGTGTGCAGCTTGGAGCATCAGTGCTCCGGCACAAAATGATGGGGAGCAGAGCACCACCTTGGGGGGAAGGAGAGCTCTGGAGAGTGGCAGAGTGCACTGGGCAGCCAGAGCAGGTGGCAGCCCTGTCCCACAAGTGTGAGGTGTAAACAAGCTGCTTGTTATCACTTTGTGATGAGGCACAGCACTCCACCTTTTTGCTTTTAATTCAGCTCCAATACTTGAAGTCTTAGAGCAGTACTTAGAGATTGTTCTTGTTTTGAAGGCAAGAGTTTTGAGAAGCACTCGATTCTGAGTATCCACGTCTCCCTGTGCCCTCTCAGACATCATGGCTTCCTGAGGTTCCTAACAGCCTTTTTTTCTTGTACATTTAGCTTCAGACACGAGTTTTGCATATGAGTAATAGTGAAAAATGACCCCATACACAGAAATCTTTGTGGAAACTCTGATAGCAGTGAAAGAACGAATTTTAAGAATCAACAGCCTCTCCAAATGCTCCTTTTGTAACGGACATAACAGCAAAGTAATCATCATTAGAATAGTAATTTTGTTCCAGCAACCCTTAAACTCCTGCTGTGCCACTGTACTGTCAGTCTCTGTGCTGGGCTGAGGGAAGGAGAGGGGGATTCTAATAACTAAGTTTCTGAATAATTGAAGGTCTTTTAAGATACAAACTTTGCTTTGATATAGGAATTTCAAAGGTGAATGGAATTTCAAAGGAGGCGCTGGGAATGCAAGGATAGCAGGATTGAGTTCTTAGTGGTGGGTAGCTCTTGACTTTAGATTGTTTCTTGTGAAGATACTGGTTCCTTCTTTTCACACCAAAAATATGTCAAAACAAGAAATTTAATTTATTCAGTTCTCTTGGATGCCATACGTAGCTGTCGTTTTCATGATTTAATGTATAAACATGAGAAGGCGTCTTTGCCATGAAATTATATTAGCAAACACTGCCTTTCTTCTAAGTGCTCCTCTGAAAACTGGCTGTATCTCTGGAAACCAGAACGACAGAGACTGTGTTACAAACACACAGACCCTCATGTGAAATGCCTTTGGTCTTGTATAATTTCTAGACTGAGCTGTGAGACGCTGTCCTGTAAAGGTGAAAAACTGGCAAATGAAAAGGAAACTGTAGAAATTAAAGATTTCTGCATTGCTAGGGATTCTAGAAGCTTAGATCCTTGGCAGGCTTCTTGTCCTGCAAGCACAGTTCCTTCACACCCCTTTTGATGTCAACATTCATGCAGTTGTAGAAAAGCAGTACCCACAAAGAGCTTTTCTAAGTCATCTCCATGCCAGATCTGCTCAGCTGATTTTATTCCTGATAGGAAGATAGTCTCCCCAGCATACCTAGTTTAGGAGTTTCTGTCTTTGTGGTTAAAAATGTAATTCCAGGATCTTTCTTTCTGCCCTTGATGTTCGCCCATTCCTGTTCTGTGCTCCTGTGAAGAATGTCACTGGAGATGTTTTTCTTAACATTGATCCGCTGAATCAAACCCAACCCAAACACACCTACACTCAAGACAAGCTTTTGGAATGACTTGTGTGCACCTGGCTATTTGCATAAACCATGAGATAAATGTTAAAAACAGAGGCTATAACAAGGACTCCGACAAAGATCCTGCTGTCTGCTATAAAGAAGTATTTAACATCTGCATTTTAATGATGTAGATGTAGAAATCTTATACTTTATTAAAAATCAGGTGCCTGGTCACACATGAATATGGGGCACAGCCAACTATTTTGGCTCTAATTTGTGCAGGTTGATCAAAAAATACTGGCATACCTTGATATTTTTAGTATTCTACACAAAGCTGTTCACCATTGGTATTGATTTCAGATATTTTGCTTGTCTAGGGAATGGGAAGATTAATGAATAAACTCTGTTCTTTCATATTACAGCTGAGTCTAATTAGATGATGGGATTAACTAATGTCAAGCAGCCACTGGAATTGCATTGCTGTGTCTTTGACAAGGGTATTAAAAAAAAAAAAACAACAAAAAACCAAAAAAAGCCAGTTTTCCTTTATGTCCAGGGAGAGAAGGGAGAGTGTGTAGCAATGTGTTTTGCTGAGGACAAGAGGAAAATGGTGGTGGGTGGGAAGAATAGGAGGGATGTGGGGAATTAGAGGGCATGTAACTGAAGGAAGAGGCGTTTGGACATGAGCCACTGTAAACCAACTGACTTTTCCTTCAAGAATCCACGGGTGAGAGACTGGAAGATTTTAGAAGCTCAGTAACAATCATAAAAGTTGTTCAGTCAAGAGAATAATTATGCTTTTAGAGATCAGGAGTTCAAGATGCTTCTCCATATACTTAAGTACTTGCAAAACTCTAAAATTCATAAACATAGGAAAATGCATTTCCTAAAAGCCCAAAGCAGACAATGGTATCAGAAATAACACAGGCTAAGTATTTTCCCTGGAGAGACAGACTTTTCTTCACTTTCAGGATGTTTCCTTTTCTGAAATGTCAGCCTTTATGCAATACTCTGCTACTAGCCCACATACGATCTTTTTTCTCTTATGTTCTTCCAGTTTCAATAGATGCCACAATGGATTACTCGTGCATTCAACCCAAATGTTTACTTTTTATTACTCTCTTCTTTTTTCCTCAGAGTTTATTTTGGTGTATTTAACAAGCAACAGGACAAGAGGAAACAGCCTCAGGTTGTGCCAGGGGAAATTTAAATTGGACAGTAGGAAAATTCCTTCATGGAAGCGGTTGTAAAGCACTGGAGCAGACTGCCCGAGGCAGTGGTGCAGTCACACCTGGAAGTGTTCAAAAAATGTCTGGATATGGGGACATGGTTTCATGGTGAACAGGATGGTGGTGCTGAGCTGATGGTTGGACTTGATGATCTTAAAGGTCTTTTCCAACCTAAATGATTCTGTGAGTCTCTGGTTTGATGCCTGATCCACATCCCCCTGTGGGCAGCCTCAGGGGCTTTTGTTCTCCAGTGTGAGGGGGCAGTTTGCTGGCCAGTGTGCTGGGGATGTGTGCTGTGGTCCTGGGGCATTGGGCATCCAGTGCTGTGGCTGCTCCTGCAGCTGCTCCTGCACCAGCCCTGACCACAGAGGAGCTGCTGCTCCTGGCCCTGTCCTTCCTCCCCTGCTCTTTCACCCTTTCTCCACTGCCCTGACCTCAGCAAATCCACCCCTGGCTTTGTGTCAAGCTAGAGGAGTTGGAAACAACTGCTCTTCTCTTCTTCCAGTTAAAAATCAATTATATCAATGTTGGAGACCTTGAACCGTTTTTAAAACACCTTAAGATTGTCTTGACCCAACAACCCTGATGTCATCAGGTCTGCTCCAGGCCAGTGTCAGACAGATGAAAGCCGAACCAGTGCCTCGCAGCAGTCCCAAGTGTCTGCTGCAGCTGTGTCAGAAAGGAAATGGCTTTGTGAGAATTAATGGCAAAATGTTGAGCTGGAGAGATGCTCCAGCAGCAAAGTCTGTCAGAGACCTCTGCTCCGGCCATGGCAACTCACTGCACGGGGGAACAACAACAGCACATTCCTCTGGATTTGCCTGCAGAGGCGTTGGCGTGGCAGGGAATTTAACAGCATCTTTTGTCACACAGGTATTTTTAAAAAGATTTTATGCATTGATTGGGAAACCTGCATGAGTGACTCTACAACCTGTGTTTAGATAAGGTGTCATTATGATGTCTCTGCCCCTACTGTTAAACCTCATGGACATTCCTGGTCCCACACAGGAGCTCTGGTTTGGCATGCAGAGTTTCTCTGCCATGACAGGGCTTCAACTCACTGCTGGGACACTGCCTGGGACAGATACCCAGGGGAAGAAGTACCAGGACTAATGTTGAAATTCTCCTTTGAAACAGCAGGAGAGACAATTAATTCCAATCAAAAGCTTTGTGGAAAAGAACACTGTCTCAGAATTGGGGGTAAGTTTTCAGGTGATTACAAGCATAGATTATAAAAGTACTGGCACTGCCACTGTGTGTTTAGACTGTTCCAACACGTGTGACTGAACCACACATGACATCTCTTTAGGAGATCTGTTCCCAGGGCTGTACTCTGGCTGTATTAATCCTTTTGAATAAAGCATGATGGCATTGCTAATAAATATGCAGATGGAAAAAGCTGGGTGCCTTTCAGAGCAGTTTATGCAGCCAGCTGCAGTTCCTGTAGTTTGATCCAGGTGATATTAAATCTGCATCCCCCAGAGGCTGGATCTCTTTGGGGAGAGCACACCCCCAACACTTGTACCTGCGGCTGCACCTCCTGGGTGAACAGGACAAAAATTGCATGACCGAACTGTGCCATGCAGTAAAAAAAGAAGGAATTATGCTTTGTAGTTACCTGAAAATAACAAGTCACAAGTTTTGGCAAGACACTGGCCATATGAAAGGTACTTCATGGTAGCTGGTTCTCTATTTCAGCTAGAAAAAAACCCACAAAGCAGCAAACCTTTTGGTCTAGAAATGGAAGTCCTGAGACAAGTGCAGTATTTTACTGGTGAGGAAAATGAAATACCTTATTATTTTTAATTTTTGTCCAGAGTTGCTGCTATTCCTTCAGAAAGTTGGTCAGAAAAGATGCAGGATGGCTTATCCTGGGTGGGAAAATTAGTTAGGTGGTGCAGCAAAGTCTCTCCCAACCCCACAGTTCTGTGATGCCACAGATCCTCCAACACTAAAGTGCTACTGATGGCATTTTTTAACAGCAAATTCACCTAGTTTGATAAAGCTGAAACCAGAACAGAACACTTAAAAAGTGGTGTTCAATAAGCCAAACCTTCAAGGCAGCATTTCAAACACATTTATGATGTGCAGAAAATTCCCCAAACTCTTCTTGCAGATTTTTTGTTGACTGGCTCTCGTTGGACATCTTGTGCTATCGACAGGATTTTCAGATGAGAAACCCAAGTGTTTGTCCTGGAGCTGTGTGTCAGCAGTGGGCAAATCACAAAAGTTTGAGGAGCTTTGAGACAAACTACTAAAACAAATGAAAAATGGATACTTTCTGGCTGTGAATTCTTATTACCTGCAGATCTGACTTCTCCATATTTCTTGTAATTAAAAATTTAAAGCATAATATTAAATTCCTTAAAAAAGCATTAATAAAGCCTCTTAAGCTGAACTACCATTTCCCATGTGATGTTGAGGCCGCCTTTAGTTGATTTTTCCAATTTCATCATGTTTTGTGTCCTTTCCAGATTTGCTGCTTTTAAATTTAGGGGTTTGGTTTTGTTTTGTTTGTTTGTGTCTCTCTGTGTAGGGAGGGGGGTTAATACCACAGCTGAACTTCGGATTTCCAAAAATGCCCAAGGAGTCAGCATTGAAAACAGCCCAGTGTGAGCAGAGAGTCTCTTGGTATGGATCTTCCAACACCTCATGAACCAGATTTTGTTTCTTCCAACTCTGTGCAAAAACACGGTGGTGAAAAGCAACCACTGAAACCACCCCAGCCTTCCTTGTTTCCAGCCAGGGGACTGTTTCAGCTCCTGCAGTGCTGTGGGTCGGACATTCTCTGGGTGTTTGTACACACCCAGTGCATCCACATTCCAGCTCAATCCAAGTCTCTGGATGCTAAAACAGAGAGGCCAACAGAATCCCCAAGCAGAAATAAGTTTAAATTGTGGGTTTTGATACAGATTATGGTCCTTCTTGCTTGTGACAGCCGTGTTTTGTTTGCCATTGGTGTGACAAAACGTTGCCTCTGAAGTTTTTATCTGCAGCAGAGCTGGAGTGGGTAAGAAAAAGAAAGGGTTTTCCTATCCCACATACTGCTTCCAAGTTGCTATAATTTAGGGTTTTTTTCTCTTATTTTTCTGTAATTAACTGTGGGCAGCAATTTGAGGGAGGGGATTCTGCCCCTCTGCTCTGCTCAAGTGAGACCCCACCTGCAGAGCTGCCCCAGTCCTGGGCCCCAGCACAGGGAGGACCTGGAGCTGCTGGAGAGAGTCCAGAGGAGGCTCCAGGATGATCAGAGGGATGGAGCAGCTCTGCTGGGAGGAAAGGCTGGGAGAGCTGGGATTGTTCAGCCTGGAGAGGAGAAGCTCCCAGGTGACCTCATTGTGGCCTTGCAGGACCTGAAGGAGACAACAAGAAAGATGGAGAGAGACTCTTTACAAGAGCCTGGAGGGCCAGGACACAGGGAATGGCTTCCCACTGATAAAGAGTGAGTTTGGATTGGGTTTTGGGAAGAAATTCCTCCCTGTTAGGGAGGTGATGCCCTGGCACAGGGTGCCCAGAGCAGCTGGGGCTGCCCCTGGATCCCTGGCAGTGTCCAAGGCCAGGCTGGACATTGGGACTTGGAGCAGCCTGGGACAGTGGGAGGTGTCCCTGCCCATGGCAGGGTGTTGGGATTAGATGATTCTTAAAAGGTTCCTTCTAACTCTGTGATTTTATGAATGTAACTTTATAAAATTATTAGGGCTTCTACTAAGATTTGCTTCAGTCTGACACCTATCCTCTAGCAGGTCCTCCAGAGCAGATTTGCTGCTCAAAATGCCACCTTGCTTTTACTTCATCCTTGGCAACCCCCAGCCTGGGGACAACAATCCTCAAGGAAAGGTCTGAGGGGAGCTGAAGGAAGCTCTTGTGCAAACACATTGTGTCTGCTGATTCAGGAGAAGTGGCTGTGAGGAAGGAAGTGCCTTCCTTGCCTGCACAGAGATGGTGTCCTTTGCTTCTCTTTTGCTGGCAAAGTTGGGACTGATGCTTTGAATACCTCCTCTTTTTGCCTACAGAATGTATCTCTCTTGCCATGAACAAGTGCCAGTTCATAAATGTATGAGAAAGAAACTTATTATTTCTGTTGTATCTCACATGCCAGTAATTGTGTTTCACTCGTGAAAATAAATCATCATTTTCTTCCTCTCTTCTGTTTGTATATGATCCAGAAATGAAGTGCTTGCTTAGAGGAATGAAAGGGCTGTCAGCATCCCTGAAATTTGAATCTCAGCTGTATCAAAACACCCTCTTGACTATGAAGGCATCCAGAATTCAAAAGATTCCTTGGCAGTTTTGCTCTTTCACTCTCTGGAGAGCACAGGTGAAGGTGGAGCCTGGCAGGTGAGCCAGAAGAGAGACAAAAAAGGAACATCCTGGTTCAGTCCGGACACTTTGGTCGATCCCTATGAAGAGCAGGAGCCCTTAAGAAGGAAAGGGGGGGATGAGTGGGGAAGAAGATAAATGAAGTGATTTCAGAAGGGAAGAGAGGAGGAAATGAACTTTGCAAGAAAGGAGGAGCAGCATGGAGCATCTCAAGGGGAGAGCTGCATTGGAGAACAAGGAACTGTTCCATGGGGAACAGGCAGTGCAATAACCCAGTAACAGAGTGGGTTCTGTAGGAAAGCAGCGGGGAATGAGAAGAAAAGAATGGTTCTGTTCAGTTAGGAAATGGGACACGGAGAAATCGGGAGAGCACAGCAAAGACCAAACCAAAGGAACAAGCAGAGGGAGATCTCAAGTCACCCTCAGCTCCTGTGTGGTGAATTCAAGTACAAGGGGAGTGATTGCTGTGGGTTCTTCAGCAGATGTGCGCTGGGGAGGGAGGAGAGCCATTCTCGGCAGTTCTATTACATTAATGCTGTTGTCTGCTCTTCAGAGCCGTTTTGTGAGGGGGCATCAGCTGCTCCTCCAGGCTGAAGAGCCAATTCTGAAGGCTCTTTTCTACATCCTTGGCCTGTATTTTGGTCCCCATATGCTCCCCTTCCCACCGATGAACTAAGGGAATGAATAGCAGACAGTATTCTCTATCTGAGGGCATTATTAATTGAATGGAGAGAGTTTAGGGCACTAAAACTCCACAAATGCAGGATAAATTTAGTGACTAGTACAGATGAAAAAGAGGTGACACGACGAGGCTTAAGGGTGGGGATTTTTTAAAAGGTCATTTGCATTTTGAGATTAACTTAATATTAAAAAAGAGATAAAACAAACAGAAAAAATGGAAGAATCCAAAGGTAGATAATTTGTGTTTAAATTAGTATTGTGAGTCCAGCTGAGCAGGGTTGGGGTTTTTTTGGCTACCTATCTGAAAATAAATATACAAATCCTGTGCCCTTGCAGCACTCTTCTCAGGATGTTATCAAAGCTTCTCCAGATAGAATCCTCCATTCTGGATATCAGGCATCCTTTTTTTGATCTTTGTCTGACTTAACATTTGCCTGTGTCATTCTGCTGCTGTTTCCTCATCCTCAGCTCACCAAGCCATCCAGGCCACTCTCTCCCAGCCGCTGATATTTGCTGTTCCATCCCTGTGTGAACTTTGTCACTGTCCATTTGGCTTTTCAGCCCCAGGTCCCGCATGATAGCACAGAGACAACACCCCAGCTCTGTGGAGTCTTGTGGTGATTCCTCCTGATGAAAAGGCCTGATGGTTGTCCAAACCATCTGCTTGATGAGGATGGGGCTAATTTGTTTCCTAATAAGTCCCAGTGACTCAGTCTGAAGGAAGTTGCCTGCATGTCCTTGTCTGTTTGGGGTGGGACCCTGCTTTGTGTTACACTGGAGGCCTTTACACTGCTCTATGAACATTCTTTATATTCTTCAGGGCTCACTTCAGAAAAAAGTGAACGATGTGTGTCTAAAAATTGGAGAGTGCCTGTGTTTCATCTCCTGCCTCCATGCAAATCCCAAAACTTCCCAAATAACTGCTTGTTGAATACCCCTTACCATTTTCTTTTCTCAGCACTTGCATAATAGTGTAAAATATCAAATGTGAAGCTTCTTTCCCCCTTTTCTCTTTGTCTTTTTTTCTCCCCCATTTTGTACACGCTGTGTTCCTACCACGCACATCATTCATGTGTTGCTGCAGTGAAGAGCATGGAAATAACATGAAAGGTTTTGTTCCCATTTCCTGACAGGTTGTTCTCAATCAGGATAATAATGAATGATTCTGCATTGATGACGTAGGGGGAAGCTTTGCTACTCCTGAAGCCAAGGGAAGTAGTTCCATTGACCCTTCAGTGCCACGATTCCACTCTAAGGATTGAATTGAAACTGAATCTGGGTGTAGAGACTTGGGAAATGGCTTTTAGGATTATTTCTGAGTGCCTTGAGTCTCTCCTCGGTGCTAATAGGCAAGGGAAAGATGCCCTTGGTGCCAGCAGTGTTTTCCAGTGCACAGTCTCCAGTTTCCAGTGCTTTGTCCTCTAGGATCTGTGTGGGTGTGTGTCCTATCACCCATTAAATAATTATATATATTTATATCTGCTACAGAAGTGTTCTTCACGTGTATGCACATCCACCTTAGCAAATGCTGAAGGTTTTCAGTTCTCAAAGGTATTTTTCTGCCTGGTGAGTTGAGTTGTTGGAAGTAGGAGTTGCTGATGCTCCACTTAAAATATATTTAAACTCGTACAAAGAAGATTATATAAAAGATACTGCTGGCGATGAGAAGAAATTCTTTCTGAAGTAATTTTGAGCTAGTATTTGATGGAGAGCTGGCTTCAATAGCTCTCTTGTGTTTTAGAGTTCAAAAGGAGATTGTGTCATGTCTTTAGCAGGTGTTGCAAGCAACTAAATACTTTGTTTAAATATTTTGTGTAGTTAAGCAAATAAATTTTGAGCAGATAGCTTCCATTAACCAACTGATCAGAATATCAAACATGCACCCTGTTTCCAGGAGTCCCAAAATATCCATAACCTAAATTTTCAAGATGTGAGTGTTCTTTTCTTTATATGACTACGCTGGACCTGGAAGATTTGGTGCTGAGCTGGTGATCTGACCAGGAAAAAGGTGGGACTTTTCTGTGCTAATGCTAAAATTAAAACTAGAAGATTCCCTTCTCTTTTTCCTTTGTTACATTTGGTCATTTCTGCTTTATTGCATCTGTGCATATTGCAGTTGTGGTACTCCAAGACATCCCCAGGAGTATTTTATTCTGGGAAGATAAAAATTAAGCTCTTGGCCATTGCCTGAGACTTTACAGTTGATATGTCTCAGTCCTGGCATTGGCAGGTTGAAGAAATTTGGAAAGAAAAGAGTGGGGAAGGATGATCAATACATGAATATAAAGTATAAGGAAAATGTATTGACAACATCAGCAAATAAATCAAGTACAGATGTAGGAGTTTCTAAATCTGGTCATTAAATATTTACATCTTACACTCTCAAAAATTGAAAATATGTTGACATCTCAATTTTTCTTTTTGAACAAACTGTCATGGTGTAAAATTGATAACAAAGAATAAACTGGTCTGGAAAAGTCAATTATGCTTTGTGAAGGAGTGAAAATGACACTGAAAAAAATGTGGTTTTGGAGCCTGGTTTGGCTGGGCTTTATACCTTGACCATTATGTTTGTACAGGATGATGATGGTTTGTGTTAGAGCACAAAAAGCTTCCTGAACCTGACTTCTAGAAAGTTCTTCATTGGCATTTTCTGCTGTAGCTGCAGTAGGCCAAAGGATAGGTGTGATGAACATCAGCCAGGAAAGCACGGAGGACTGGGTTGTTTTCCTCTGCATATGGAAGTGAACTGTGGGAGGTCTTGGTTTGGAATTAGAAAACTGTATTTCTTTTTTTTTTCCGGCAGAAAAATACAACTGTTCAGATTATTAAATGCACATAAGGTTGCATTAATAAATTGCTCTATATTTGAGAAGGAAAAAAAGAGAATTATTTAGACTGTTTTTCATCTTTTAAAAATCATTCCTCTTCGATGCTCACAGTAACCAGACCTCTTCTTCAGCCAGGATCTCTGTGTCTGCCAAGGGATTTCTTTTCTAAATGTGTTGGAAAAGAAAAAAAAACAGTCAATGTGGAAAAAAATGTAGTCACTATCACTTGAATTTTTGGTCTTGGGTGAAAGTTGAGGGAATGATGCCTCTGAAGGCAGCTCTTGTGTGTTGTTACTCCTCCCTTACCTGAGGCTGGAAAAGGGCGTTGTTTTTATTGCAGGGATTTTGGCACATGGGAAGTGCGCCTCTTCCAGCAGGATAATGTTTCTAATCAGGTTGGTTCTGCATTAACAGTTTCTAAATTTCATTTCTTTTATTTTGTGGGCTGGAGCCCCAAAATTCATGTGGGCCGACATGAGACGTGAGAGGCAGCAGAGCACTTTGCCCTCTGTGATTCTGTGGTGTTACATCCCTTGCAGGCTTTATAAACCCCTGGATTCAGGAAGGAGACCAAGCTGATATTCACTCCATTTCCACATGCCACTTGGCTCTTCCTGCCACAGTGTCACATTCATATTGATTCCAGTATCGACTGACTGAAAACCAGGACAACCAGAGTTGCATCAGGCTCATGCAGGAGATGTGATGATAACAGAGAAACGTATTCCTAAAGAACCAAAATACTCCCAGGGAAAATGTGTGCTGTGCAGTGGAGTCTATTTCTGGACACTTACCTGTGTGTGTGTATTAATGAGCCAGTGATGGTCACAGGCTCTGCAAATCAGTGAGAAAAAGCAGATAATTAAAATTACTGCCTCTGCAGGGAAAAGCCACAGGCCCAGCTGAGAAGAACTTCATCCATAGACAGGGGCTCAGCTGGATATTTTGAAGTGAAAGGGCTGGAAGAGGCATGCAAAGAACAAGGAGAGAGGGGAAAGCAACTGGACCTCTCAGAAAACAGGAAGAGGGGTGAGGATCCTGCAGTGAGGGCTGTGTGGTTGCTTTTTTCCCTTTTCCAGTCTGATTTGCTCTGGTTAGGATGGCCTTTCATTAGGATACTCAGCGATTGCTATTACAAATGACTGAGACTGAAGCACCTGAGATTTTTGAAATGGAGAGTCTTGTTTGTTGATCTATGAAAGAAAAGTGAGATGGACAGTACAGGAAGGTTGGAAAAACAATAAAGGCTTCAATGGAGGCTTTTTAAACCTTCCGTAACAGAAAATTGGCTGCAAACAAGATGTAAATAGGCAGGAACATTGTTAACAAAAAGGAAAAATGCCTCTGGATTGAATGGGAGGGTGAGAATTCACTAGAAATGTGTAAATTAAGAGCTTAGAACAGTTCTCAAGTAAAAGGAGTTGTATTTTTGTGACAGCTGGTCAATTTAAGATGGAGATGCTCTAGCTGGGCGTGCTACCCCAGCTATACACCAAAGCCTAGGTTTGAAGTATTAAAAACATTTGCTCATGCAACTGTATAACAGAATATAGCTCCTTTCAGGGCAATGTGGTGGGCGGGACTCACTGGGATGAGCTGAATCATTTGGCCCTTACGCTGAGTTAGACCAGCCTGAAGCACATCAGCAAGGAGAGGGATTTCAGAAGGTGCATGAATGATCTGAATCACTGATTTTCCCCATGCCAGGCCTGGACGCGTAAGGGAAGAAGCACAGTGAGCGTGTCCAGAAGGTGTTAGTGAGGGGTCAGCTCATCTTCTGAGCAGGCTTGAGAGGAAGGAGCCAAGCAGAAATGTCTCTTGATGTCGGATTCTTGGCTTGTCCCCAAGCGAGGAGAAGGATGGAGTGCAATGTGAATTAAGAGAGTGGAGAATGCTCCTCCCAGGTCCTTGATGTCCCTCAATTCCTTACCCTGGAGCGCAGAGCAGTGGGGAGAGCAGGCGGGGGGTGTGGGCAGTGAGCACGGATGTGTTTTGTGGAGATGGGATAATCACTGCCTGTTGCTGAGTGGTTATGGGGAAATTATGGCTTCTCACACAGGGGTTAGCACAGGCAGGAACTGGTGAGTCAGATTCAAAAGTGTGGCTTCAGCAAATGCAAAGTCTAAAGATTCATTATCTGGCCTGCTGATTCTGGCACATATTTGGCTGACTCGTTCAGCCCCACTAATACAGACTTCACCTGTCCTCCCACACACCTGGACAGGAGCTTTTGCTCCCTGAGTGCTTGTCACTTGCTGGCCCAAAGCCCTGCTCTGGGGAGACAGGCTGTGTGTCACCTCTGAGAGGAACATCTTCAGTCAATGACAGCTCTGGGTCACATTGCTCTAAGCACTAATAACCACATAACTTCAACTTGGGCAGGTCTGAAAAGTCTCAGCCTGGGATCTGGCTGCTTTGTATCTGCACAGAAATCACTGCTTGGAAGGAAAATACTAATTTATCAAGCACTGAAGAGCATGCAAAAAGAATTAAATAAGCTCACCTCTCCTTCTTTTCAGGCTTAGACTTGATAATGACACTGATTCCTGACCTTTTAACTGTGAGGAGTTATAATAGGTATAGCAAATGAAAAATTGTAATGTTTAGAGGAGTAAAAATGGGTATTTTCTTCATTAATTTGAGAACTGCTCTCAGGAAATCTGTACTTTGTTGGCACATTACTGCTTGGGCTCATTTTTATTCACGAAAAGGTATTTCCCTCATGATTTTAAAAGGGATTTTGCCAGGTTTTTAAAAAGAAAATGGGATCTCAAGGCAGGACTATGTGTTGCATCCTTACAGGAATTGATCACCCCTACAGCACAATCCCTCTTTAACCCCAGGAAACAGAGAAAGCAGCGTAAAGAAGTGATTTGGAAATGCAAAACTCTTACACCTTCTGGAGAGATTAATTCCCCTTTCAGCTCGGGGGGGACTCTGTGTTGGCTCTGCTAATGATGAGCATGGTTGGAATGGGGACCCCTTGCATCTGAAACTGTGCCAAGGCAAAGAGGAGAACCTAAAATTCACAGTTGAATCATGCCGCAACCAGGCCAGGAGACACTTCAGAGACAGAGTCAGAGAAGTGGGTATTTGCTTTATTCGGCGCGCCGGGTGTGTGGGGATCGCTCCTCCAAAACACACACACCCTGGTGCTCTCTACAACACAGTATTATGGGTTAAATTATGAATATTCATCACATTCCTTGGGACAGGTGTGGTTATACAAATTATTTCTCGGAGGTCATTAGCATATGGGCCACGCATGCGCTGTGTGTCCTGGTGGTCGCACTGAGGAAGACCTCTCCTCTTCCTCAGGGGTCTTTCTGATGAAGGCCAGTAGTCATCCTCCCAGTGAACTTTTCACCTTTCTCCCTGGGCATGCGTAGTCCTTTGAGGAATGATTCAGCAGTCTCTGAGATGATCCTTGTCCCCTCTATCTTGACAACATTAGGGTGAATTCGGCTTCTCAGGCTTTGTAATTAACATCTTCTGTCTGAACTAACATTTGCTGCCTCCCAATAGTTAACTTGTGCTTACATGAGTTAGTTATTGACTGCCCTTTCCTCAATCCCCCCTTTTCTTTGGTTATTTGTAATTCTCTACAAATCTTGCATGTCTTTAAAGTAAGAACCTTTCTCTATTTAATTTCTAAGTTTATGCTTGTGTCATTGAGCATAAGCATCGTGATTCCAAGTACATAATATCATACAACAGTAACTACTAATACAAACAGTAGGTAAGAATGCAATAACACAAATAGCTATTACAAATAATTGTTTAAGCCAGGATAAGTTGGGTAACCATGATGTAAGTTTGTCTCATACCTCTTTAAACCCCCAAGAAGTGTCATCTAAGGTGATTTGATGCAATGTTCGCTTTGGATAAATAATTTTAGCAGTTTTCTGGGTATTACAATGAGATCTTTTATTTTAGCCTACTCATCAGATCCTATTTGTTTCTTCCCTTCTTGTACCTAATTTAAATCATCAGTGTCATATGGTGGGGGTTTTTCATCCATAAGGATGTTAGAAGGGATTAGAGCAAGGGCTTGAATTTGATCCCTGCCAGCCACTGCTTTTGCTGTTTTGTCTGCCATAGCATTTCCCAGTTCAGGGATAGTGTT
>NW_008238316.1:1100956-1102071 GCF_000691975.1 Corvus brachyrhynchos
TGTGTGTGTTTTTTTTTTGCTGCGAACCACACCTGCCACTGCACACAGGCAGGCAGGCTCTCCTTGGCTGACCACGTCCAGCTACTTGGAGAAATAAGCCACTGGCCTTTTGTACGGTCCCAGCTTTTGTGCCAAAAGTCCCAGTGCCAGTCCTTGTCTCTCATGTGAGAACAACAGAAAAGGTTTAGTGACATCCGGTATGCGCAATGCCGGAGCTTGCATTAACTCACGTTTCGGAGTTATCAATGCATTATTAGTCTCTGGTGTCCAGCATAGGTGAGTTCCCCCAGTCTCTTTTAGGAGTTGGTATAAAGGTTTCACAATGAGTCTATAGTTGTAGATCCGTAATCTACACCATCCTGTCATTTCTAGAAAGGTTTTCAGTTCTTTGATTGTGGTTGGCCTGGGCATTTGACAAATTGCCTCTTTCCTGTTGTCTCTCAAGGCTCTTTCCCCTCCTGCCAGTTCATACCCTAGATACGAAACCTTCTGGAGGACTAGCTGAGCCTTTTCAGGGGAGACTCTATATCTACTTAGTCCCAGAAAATTTAAAAGACTTACAGTCCAGCTCTTGCAGTCTTCATGGGTCCTTGTTGCTATCAGTAGATCATCGATGTACTGCAGGAGTGTACCTTCTCCAAGTGGCAGTGTCCAGGCTTCCAGTTCCTTGGCTAATTGATTTCTAAATATCATGGGTCTTGAATCCTTGTGGCAATACAGTTCATGTAAGTTGGCTTTTTCTCCCTGTTCTGGGGTTTTTCCATTCAAAGGCAAAAATTTCCTGACTGCTTTCAGCTAATGGCAGACAAAAATCTTTTAAATCTAAAACTGAAAATCACACCCAGTCACTTTGTAATTTTGTGAGTAAAGTGTCCTCAGGTCCTGAACTAATCAATAACTTCCATTTGGCTTTTGTACTGGTAGAATTGGGGTATTGCAGGAAGATCTACACTCTCTCAACAACCTCTGATTAATAAATTTAGTAATTATTGGTTTTATTCTTACTCATGTTTCATGCCTTAGTGTATATTGTTTAATTGACACTGGTTGTGCCCCTTCCAGTAGTTCAATAATCACTGGGGGAGCCCGTTTTGATCTCTCTGGAATTTCAACAT
>NW_008238316.1:1104364-1104955 GCF_000691975.1 Corvus brachyrhynchos
GGGATTTCAAAAGGGAAATCAGATGGAGCTACATTAGAAAGGTGTTGGGGGTCTGGATGTTTTCAATTCAATAGCTAAAATCTTTTCTCCTCTAAAATCTGCCCCACTTCGGACAGTAAGGTTGAATTCCAAACCAACGCTTTATATGATTTATCCTCGTTCACTCTTTGCCAAATGCTTCGCTTTTCTCTGGCCGAGCCCGGTGCTGGGGTACGGAACCGCAGATAGAGCTCCTCACTCGCTCCACACTTTGACAGCACGTCTCATCCACTCTCACTCACACAGCAGCAGAACAGCAACAGACAAAACACAAAGAGCTGTACAATAGCGCCTAACAGCGGGGTCCAACCCCTTAAAGGTACCTTTCACAGTGGGGTCCAACCCTGGGGGGTCCAACCCCTTTAAAAGTCGGGGTCCAAACCCTTAAAAGTACTTTTCCTCTTGCCCAGGACTAATTTTGGGAGACCCAGTCTTCCTCGGGACTTTCAACCCACCCTCAGGGACTCGAACCCTGGACCTGCAGGTATTTTGTGTTTCAAAGGAACAGCAAATCCCTTAATTTGGTGCAGATGGTCCTTGTCTGCCCCCGCC
>NW_008238316.1:1105194-1109792 GCF_000691975.1 Corvus brachyrhynchos
GGGTTAAATTATGAATATTCATCACATTCCTTGGGACAGGTGTGGTTATACAAATTATTTCTCGGAGGTCATTAGCATATGGGCCACGCATGCGCTGTGTGTCCTGGTGGTCGCACTGAGGAAGACCTCTCCTCTTCCTCAGGGGTCTTTCTGATGAAGGCCAGTAGTCATCCTCCCAGTGAACTTTTCACCTTTCTCCCTGGGCATGCGTAGTCCTTTGAGGAATGATTCAGCAGTCTCTGAGATGATCCTTGTCCCCTCTATCTTGACAACATTAGGGTGAATTCGGCTTCTCAGGCTTTGTAATTAACATCTTCTGTCTGAACTAACATTTGCTGCCTCCCAATAGTTAACTTGTGCTTACATGAGTTAGTTATTGACTGCCCCTTCTTCACAGTTACTTATAAAACAGTGAGAAAATGGTACCTTAGGGAGGGGAGGCCTGCCAGGGAAAGGAGAAGCTGCTGTGATTAGGTCACTATTCCCCAAACTCTTTGTCCTAAGGAATATTTTGTCAGTGAGAAGGGGTGTGATGGAGGGGGAGGTGTGTTTGTTGAGGATTCTTTGTCATGCTTTGTTTTTCTTGAGCAGTAACTTAAAATCCTTGAAATTCATCATAAGCCTGGCCGATTTACAGATAGATTTTTCCAAAGGCTGTAAATTCTGGTGGTTTCCTTGGAGCATCCAAGCCAGGTCTATGGGAGTTACAAGCAGAGGAGTCTAACAAGACACATATTTTTCCTTACTGGCTTTCTCAGGAGAATGAATTAGCTTAGTGACATTTTCCAGTCTCCTTTCATCTTTGTCAGAGGAATGGATTGGATATTCCTTCTTCAGTAGATTTTCCTGGAGTGCATTTCCAGTCCTCGCTGTCCATTCCCTTGCCTCACCTATGGCTGGTGAGTTTTAATGGGAGAGCTGAAAGGGTGAATGCAGAATATTGAAAAGGTCAGAACAACCCTACAGAGCCTCGTGGTTCAGGCACGAGGTGGGGATTAACATTCAGATACCTTCCACTGCACCAAAAACTGAAACACGGGATGAAAACAACCCCTCCTCATGACAAGGACTGCAAGTGGGGAAGGGGAATAAACTCTTGGCCTGTTCCTCTTTTCACATTTTAATAACTTTGTGCTTGTCTTATATGACAAGGTCCTATTTACTGGTAGTTAGTAACTCTTATTTTGCTATTTAATATCTGAATTCTACTCTCAGAGTCTGTGATCAAAAATCAAACTGTAAAATTGAGATAATTGAGTTGGGGTTTTTGTTGGCTTTTTTTCAAATTGCTGAATGTACCAGAAAAATAAACTCTGAAGTTTATATTCCTAACAACTACCCAGCCTTCATTTCTCTTCTCTTCCCCTTCACCTCCAGAAAAACAGGAAGAATTATTTTGGTGGGGCCGCTTTTGATATGCTTAGCCTTCAAAAATGAAATAAACTCAATTTCAAAATTTCTAACTGAAATTATTTTTTTGGGGCATGCTTGAAATTGGAAAACTAAAATATTTTGCTTTTTTCAGATTTTTTTAAGGTTTTTTTTTTTGTAAAATATAAAATATTCCCAAATACTCTTGGTCCACCCAAAACTGCTTTTTTGGGACCTGCGAAGCTTTTTCTAGGCTATGTCTTTGTTTGAGCCTGGGCATTGTGATGTCCACAAAGCTTAGGCAAGTGCTGTGCTCATGTGCGTCAGGTATTTATCATGTCCAGGTAGCCTTGGGCACATGAAGTCCCAGGATGGGAAAAACCCCTCAGTGACATGTTGAGCCTCATTAGAATAGTGTTCCAGCTCATCCAAGCCATTGTTTCTTTGAGTCTGTAACAACAGTCACTGCTGTGGTTGATCCCGTATTTTATTGTAAAAACCCAAACTGTTTTACTGTGTCTGACTTCGTCAGTGCAAGTTTAATTAAAGCCTTCCGCCAGGTGGAATCTTGTTCAGCCACGTGACTCTTTTCCATTCATTGGGGGTTCTCAATTCAATCCCACCGAGTGGGATGGAATTCCCCGGGGTTTTGGTCTGTGGTGAGGCGGTGGATGTGGCAGGGGCACAAGTGGCAGGGTTTTCCACCAAGCTTTCTTAGCAAATGAAGTGTTAATTTTCACTGGAGAGTCTGCAGAGCCTTGGGGGTGCATCATGGCTCATCTGCAGCTCTCTTGGATCCTTATTTTAAACCTCTCCGAGGCTGGGCTTTGTGTTAGTGTTTGCAAGTGACAGCTTGCCAAGCTGGGGAGCAGAATGAGCTGTTGTTTAGGATAAATAGGAAACAGTATTTTTATATAGGAAGGAATAAAGTTGACAGCTAAAGCGGCATGAAGAAACCCAAGAAGGGCACTTTCAATAAACGAGCATTGGATCAACCTGCTCCAACTGGTGAAGAAACCCAAGAAGGGCACTAAATAAACGAGCATTGGATCAACCTGCTCCAACTGAATGAAATAAAGCAGGAAACGCCTTGGCAGGAGGTGCTGCTTTTCTGTGGCAGCAAAGATCCCGCCCCTCCTCCGATACCTGAACTCTTAAAACACAAACAGGTTAGGTCACAAATCCCTGGATTTAGGCATTCTACACTGAGCAAATACGACAACCTGAGGCTTTCTGTACGTGCTAGGTCAGTGC
The DNA here is from genome assembly GCF_000691975.1 of Corvus brachyrhynchos. Classification (NCBI taxonomy): domain Eukaryota; kingdom Metazoa; phylum Chordata; class Aves; order Passeriformes; family Corvidae; genus Corvus; species Corvus brachyrhynchos. Next base: position 1,107,820 of record NW_008238316.1, read on the forward strand.
AGCAGGACTTTGCAGAGAGCAGGGGATCCTGGTGTGCACTGCTTGTGCCTTGAGAATCAGCAGAATCCCAGGAGAGTTTGGGTTGGATGGGACCTTAAAGCCCATTCCATTCTAACCCCCTGCCATGGGCAGGGACACCTTCCACTGTCCCAGGCTGCTCCAAGCCCCAATGTCCAACCTGGCCTTGGACACTGCCAGGGATCCAGGGGCAGCCACAGCTGTGCCAGGGCCTCCCCATCTGCCCTCCCAGGGAACAATTCCTTCCCCATATCCCATTTATCTCTCCCCTCTGGCAGTGGGAAGCCATTCCCTGTGTCCTGTCCCTCCAGCCCTTGTAAAGAGTCTCTCTCCATCTTTCTTGTAGCTCCTTCAGGTCCGGGAAGGCCACAATGAGGTCACCTGGGAGCTTCTCCTCTCCAGGCTGAACAATCCCAGCTCTCCCAGCCTTTCCTCCCAGCAGAGCTGCTCCATCCCTCTGATCATCCTGGAGCCTCCTCTGGACTCTCTCCAGCAGCTCCAGGTCCTCCCTGTGCTGGGCCCCAGGACTGGGGCAGCTCTGCAGGTGGGGTCTCACCTGAGCAGAGGGGCAGAATCCCTCCCTCCCCTGCTGTCCACACTGGGGAATCAGCCCAGGGCACACTGGGGAGATCTGGGGGCCAAGGCCTGGCCAGCTCTCACCCACCAATGCCTTGGTAGCTTGGGAGGATGTGGAAGTTCAGTGTGTGCCTCCAGGGCATTTGATTTTGGGTGAGAATAGCCAAGGAATTACCTGTGTGAGGTTAATAGCTGTATAACACTGCCGGGGTGGCTGTGTGTGCATAACCTCTCTGAGCACCTGACGGCATCCATGTTACCCACAGGCATTCTGGGAATCTGAACCAGACTTCCCTCTGATTGTTGCTGTTGGGGTTTTAGGAGTTCTCCTTTTGTTTTTCTCTTTCTCTTAAAGAATTTTCCCATACAGGTTGCCAGGAGACAAATTACTGAGTACTTAAGAGAGATAAAAAGACCTGGCCACAGGGGGAGGGGTCCAACTGGCTAACATCTTTTCCCTGCAGATTTTTAGAGGGGAAAGAAGGCTACCATCGTTGTGGAGAGAATTCATCGCCGCTGCGGGTTTTCTGCCGTCTGCTGCCTTCCTTCTACCGTGAGTGCAGCTTGCTCACTGGAGCAGCTGTTGCACTGGGACCCTATTTAACACCCGACCTCACTAAAAGAGGGACTTTTTCACTATCTGCTGTGGTGCCTCAGGGGAAAACCCTGAGATCCCGAGCCCGCCTTTTCCTGCCCCAGTGGGAGCTGGGTTGCGGCTGCCCTGCCCTCACCATTCCTTTGCCACTGCTCTGAGCCTTTGCTACACTGTAGCCCTGCACACCCCTGCCTGCCCAGAGGTCCAGGGGTTCCCACTGCAAATGTGGAGCTTGATACATCTCGTCTACCACCCAAGATTTTGTGCTCATCCCTGCTGTTCCAGCCTGCTGTTCCCAAGGGTCCTGCTGGGACACCGGGATCGGCTACCCAGGGGGTTTGTGAATCCTTTCTTCCATCCCTTCCCAGCTCGGCCAAGCCGCCATTACCGCGTGCTCCCTCCAAGGGTTCTCCCCAGGGCTGCTCCCTCTGCTCATCCTCAGCCTGGACTGATCCTGGGGGTTGCCCCAGCCGAGGTACACCCCCAGCCAAGGTACAGCCCCAGCACTCGGTGTTGTTAAACCTCCTGAGATTCCCATTGCTTCAGCTTGTCCAGGTCCCTCTGGGTGGCCTCATCCCTCAGGGTTGTCACTGCACTCTGAGCTCGGTGTCCCCTGCAAACCTGCTGAGGGTGCCCTCAGTCCCTTCATCTGTTAATGAAGTTACTAAACACACTGGTCCCAGTACAGACCCCCGAGGGACCCCACTGGCCACCGATGTCCATCAGGACTCTTAGCCATTGACCACGACCCTCTGGCTGTGACTGTCCAACCACCGCCTCACCC
>NW_008238316.1:1110034-1113323 GCF_000691975.1 Corvus brachyrhynchos
CCTGCTGTTCCAGCCTGCTGTTCCCAAGGGTCCTGCTGGGACACCGGGATCGGCTACCCAGGGGGTTTGTGAATCCTTTCTTCCATCCCTTCCCAGCTCGGCCAAGCCGCCATTACCGCGTGCTCCCTCCAAGGGTTCTCCCCAGGGCTGCTCCCTCTGCTCATCCTCAGCCTGGACTGATCCTGGGGGTTGCCCCAGCCGAGGTACACCCCCAGCCAAGGTACAGCCCCAGCACTCGGTGTTGTTAAACCTCCTGAGATTCCCATTGCTTCAGCTTGTCCAGGTCCCTCTGGGTGGCCTCATCCCTCAGGGTTGTCACTGCACTCTGAGCTCGGTGTCCCCTGCAAACCTGCTGAGGGTGCCCTCAGTCCCTTCATCTGTTAATGAAGTTACTAAACACACTGGTCCCAGTACAGACCCCCGAGGGACCCCACTGGCCACCGATGTCCATCAGGACTCTTAGCCATTGACCACGACCCTCTGGCTGTGACTGTCCAACCACGTCTTCATCCATCCAACCTTCCATCCATCCAGTCCAGCTGTCTCCAGTCCAGAGAGAAGGATGTTGTGGGGACCCCTGTCAGAGGCTTTCCAGAATTCCGGATAAATCGCATCCGTGGCCCTTCCCTTGCCCACTGATGGAGTGTCCCCACCAGAGAAGGCCACGGGGTTGGTCAGGAGGATTTTCCCTTGGTGAGGCTGTGCTGGCTGACCCAAACCACCTCCCCGTGCTCTGTGAGCCTCAGCAGAGCTTCCAGGAGGGGCTATCCCGGGATCTTCCCAGCACAGAGGGGAGGCTGACAGGGCAGTGGTTCCCAGGCTCCTCCTTTCCACCCTTTCTAGAGATGGGGACACGTTTCCCTTTTCCCAGCTTCTGGAAGAATCCCAAGCAGAGGGGGAGAAGGCTGACTTTCCCCTTGGGTAAATGTAAGAAGAGATTGTTTTCACACAGCTAGGCAGTCAGCAAAAGAGAAATAACTTTAACTGTGGAAATGGGCAATTTGAGTGGGTTTTTGCTTCTGCCCATGTAACAAAATGCTGTCATGTCTCAAAGGGAAAGCAGCATTAGGAATGTCTGCAAAGATAGCTAAAATAAAAGTGTTGATCTGAGGCTCATAACAAAGCCTCTTATGCCTGCAGCATAAGGGCTTTTCAATTAACAATATTTAGTGTTTTCAGGTCACCAAATTTAAATTACATCCGATATTCAGTTTGCATCTTTTAATTGGCTATCTTGATTTATGATCTAGGTGGAGAACCCTGACTTCCACGTCATAGTATAATAATGAGACCTGTCCTAAAATATTGCCATTAAATTACCTTTTAGGTACTTACTAAAACATGTCCAAGTTGGGCATTACCTTTACAACAAAGCATTGGTTTAAATATTCTAACAGTGAAAATTCTTAAGCAGCCATGACAGCAATTTTTTCTTTCTCTATTGGAAAGTTCTCTGTTCTGTGCTATTATTAACTTATTTCTATGACAAAAATTATGCAAATTTGGTTTTTTAGTTAAGATTCTTCAATGCATTTGTATCAAGGTTAAGATTTTATAAGCATTTAATTGATTTTGATTGATTTGCTAGTATAAAGAGGAGAATAACTAAGAGGAACTGGTGAGTGTGCCTGAAAGTACAGAAACTAAGAGGATGTTATGTGAAACTGTTTAATCTGAGACATCATTCACCTGTTCTTGGAAAACAATCCCAGGAAGGAGCACATGTGAATAATTTTAGAGGATATGTGTTAATTAGAGATAAGACATCTGTTTGAGTTTGTGTCACTAATGAATGGCACACAATATTTATTCTGCTTCTGGAACATTTTGTTCTCTTAGAAAGAAATTACCTCAGAAATGTAAATTGTAGCTAATAGATCATCAATTATATCCCAATGAGACTTATCAGCACCACCTGTCATTGGCTTCACCACCTCACCTGGTTTAAATCTCTCCTCTGACTCCCCTCCCATATAAAAATACAGGGTTGGTTTTTTTGTTTTGTTTTGTTTTGATCTTTCTGAGCCCTTGGCATGAGGAATGCTGTGATGTCCCATCCTGAGATCACTGCTGTGAGTTTTGCTGTGCCCATACATGTTTATCTTAATCATCTGATCCCGCCACACACATTTCACACCATCACTTCTATGTCTTTTTTTATAAGTAGCTGCTTTGGGAGTGTGAATTTCTGTCCTACAACATCCTTGTTCTGTGTCATTCCCTCTCTGGTTCACAGTCCCCCTGTAAAACCTGTCTCTGATGTCTGCAATCCATTGCTATCCAGCCTTGACGTTGGGCTGGATAAGCTAGGGCCAGTTTGAACATGGGGAGCACTAAAAATATTCATACTTATTGTCTCTTTGCTACATACTTCTCTCTCCTCCTTTATTTTGTTTACAAACTTGTCATAACTATGGATTTTGATTTCAAAATCTGTTTCTTTTTCTTTGTTTTTACAGCACCTTCTGTGGCATCCTTTTGTGGTTTTTAATGGGAACTCTGAATTGGATTTTATATATGTTGGGATGTCAAGTCTTGGATTTTGAGCCAGGTAGGTAAACTCTGTTGGGAGGAAGAGTGGGTGGGGAAAACAATGGTGCTGGGTGGATTGTGTGGCTCAGACATGCTGTGGAGTTGGATGTTCCTTGCACCCAAACAGTCCTTTCCAGGATGCTTGAGGGGCTGTACCACTTATTGCTATTTAAGATCTCCACTGATGATCTGGATGAACGGGATGAAGGGACTGGGGGCAGCCTCAGTAACTTTTCAGAAAACACTAAGCCAGGTGGGAGTGTGGGTGTGCTGGAGGGTGGGAAGCTCTGCAGAGGGATCAGCACAGGCTGGATCCATGGGCTGAGGTTCAGCAAGGCCAAGTGCCGCGTCCTGCCCTGGGCTCACCCCAAGCCCTGCAGCTCCAGGCTGGGGCAGAGGGGCTGGAAAGCGTTAGGAATGACTTTTGAAGGTTGGCTTTCGCCATATGTTGTATTAATTATGAGTTCTATTATAGGTTATATTAGGGACTATAATGTTGGGTATTATGATATTATCCGGTGGAAATATCAAAGGTCTAATATACATGTTAAAGGTTTAATGCTGTCGGGGTGGCTTTGATGGTACAGGTTTGGTTTGGCGGCGGCTGGGTGGGTTTCTGTGGCAGTGCCCGTTCTGTGGGGAGCGAGCTGCTGCCGGCCGGGCTGCGGGAGCAGCGCCATGAGAGGAGCGAGGGCAGCGCTGACCGCCGCAAACGCCGATCGCCTCAGCGGCAGAAAAGCGCGGGCTCGCAGGAGAT
>NW_008238316.1:1113426-1118258 GCF_000691975.1 Corvus brachyrhynchos
TTTCTGCATGGAAAGGGTTCTCAGGCCTTGGCAGGGGCTGCCCAGGGAGGTGATGGAGTCCCCATGCCTGGAGGTGTCCAAGGAAGGGCTGGAGGTGGCACTCAGTGCTCTGGGCTGGGGACAGGGTGGGGATTGGGCACAGCTTGGACTCCACCATCTGGGAGAGCTTTTCCCACATCAGTGATTCTCGGATTCTGTGATTTCATCTTATTCAGGGGTCAGTTTCCCTTAGATCTTTTTGCTTGGTGCCCTCCCATGTGTTGTAGCCTCACACAGTGTCTGTGCAGACCCTCCAGCAATCCCCGTGATCACTGTGATGCCACACCAAGTTTGGTATGCAAGGAGTGTGAGGTGTTCCCTGGACTGGGGAGACCAGCTGAGCCAGACAGATCTCTGCCTGCCCTTGCTCCACCACACCTTTCATATATGGCACAGGCTGATGTGCTGATGTTGCTTTTGCTGAGTAAATTTAAGGAGTCCACAGTGGTCCCTGAGCACATGTGGAGCCCCTATTGAAAGAGAAAAGAGAAAAGTGATATTTTGGAACAAGCAGAAACAATGCCACACTGTCATTTGTTAGGCAAGCAATGTGAAAATACGCTCTGAGACAGGAAGGCAGGAGGTTGCTAAGCTGAAACAGTTGCAGTGAAGGGAGGAAAACTGGGATGCTGTAGATGGAATGGAGAAAATGCTACAAACTGACAGAAAAAATCCCCAAGCAGACTGGAAAGCAAAGGAACAGATGTCCCATTTTGCATTCAAGAAGTTCACTTCTTCAGCATTTAGTCACTACCTCTCATATTCTCAAACACTAATTTGTTACATTTACCTTCAAAATTCTCAACTCTTCCTTATGTTGTTATTGATAACTCTCATGTCGGCTACACTCTGTAGTATAGTGTGGTGTAAAAAAAAGCTAAAAAAATGTAGAAGTACCATTTTTTTACACCTTCCAAAAACACCTTTGGACACAGAACTTGTGCTTGCAAAGGCAGAGTTAACCTCTAGCAAAAACATGTAGGTATAGGATCTTTTTGGTTATTCTAAGATGACCTCAGATTCTCAGGTTTCAATTCTCTTTTTCACCTGGAGAACAAAACAAGGTAAGAGTTTCCATTGCTTGAATGCATTTCCTTTATATTGATTGAATAGTTCAAAAACCCCAAAACCACACTTTTAGAGGTCATCCAGTGGTGGGTTAGGAAATAAAGGAACACCAAGCAGAACAGTAGAGACAAAACACGCACTGGTGTGGTGTGAAGTGCGAGGTTATGGACAATGCCAAGATGAAGGAATGATGTTTCATCCCTGAACACGTCACACCCAAGGGTCTGTTGGTATTTTCAGGATCTCCACCGGGGGTGGTTTCAGGAGGGAAAGCACTTTTAATGCCCGAACTGCATAACATTACCAGGATCTCTTCCTAAATGGGCAGTGAAGACAAATTCTACCTCGATGAAGTAACACGAGCAGCGGCAAGATTAGGAGAGGTCTTCCTGGACTCACTTTATCACCCTGCTTCAAGACTGTCAGCCCTGCGGAAGGGAGCACAGCAGGAGCTGTTCAGCTACAGGAGGCCCTGTACTTTCACACCTTCCTGGATCCCAAATGCATTCCCGCTTTACAGTTAATTAAGCAGAGGGGATTTGGTTTTGCTTGCACCATTTAGGGATCTGCCCATGCAATACATTCTGTACAGCAGGATTCATACAGATTTGTTTCTGTGTTGTCACACCTTTCTGCCACTGTCTGGTGAGGAACTGGGCTTTCTGTCACATGCCACTGACAGACTAATTTGTCACGTGTGTTGTGAGACAGCCACTGAGGCAGGAGTATCCTCCTGTAAGACTGGAATAATGCAGCAGTTATAAAGCTGCTACAGCTATGAAACTTGATCGGCACACGAATTCAGTATTCACAGAGGCTTCATTAGCTAAGCAGAGACTTGATTATGGGCTACTGTTTATTTTGGGTAATGGTCTTTAAACTCGGGTAGCAGTTTTGCTTATGCAATCAAGAAAAGTTTCTAGGTTTCTTTTGCTGGAAACACGTTCCTTGTGGTTAACACTGAAGGAGGGAGTGTGGAACTCGCTAGCAAAACTTGTCCGTATTAAATCCATTGTGAGTGCCAGAGGCTTTTGCTCCGTTGTTTTGCTTCGGGAAGGTTGAGAAGTGTAAATACCTTTGCTAGAGTTCATTGAGGGTTTAGCTGTGCCTTGAACATGTGCTGAATGCCCATCCCTTTTCCTGGCTTTGTGCCATGGCTGGAGCTCTGTGCCTGGGCTCTTCTGAGCTCTCATCCTGAGAGCTTTGGCCTGGTTTCCTCATGAATCACAGCATTTGGTTGAGATCAAAACTAGATCAAGGCAAACACAAGATGACCAAGTGTAAGTGTTCTGTCATGAGAACAGCTGAGAAGCTGTATTTAAACTGTGAGGCAGAAGGATATTTTAAGGTTTGGAGGTGACCAAGGAGTGCCAACCCACTTGTTTATAAAGAAAAAAACTACAAAGCTCTGTGTTATCCACCCATCTTTTGACAAACATAGGTTTAACACACTTCTCCCTCAGAGAGCCTGAGCAATGGCAAGGGGTTTCTTCCACCTTCCCCTAGGGATTGAGAAGTTCCTGCTTTCATCAGAACTTTTTTCCTGTCCTGTGAGTGCAGGTTAAAGATGTGTGTGTGTGTGAAATGGCAGTTCCAGTGCTCTCAGCCATAACTCTACCCTGTGGCTGGTTTTACACTCATAACAAAAGTTTTTTAAATTGACTCTGGCTTATTATTTGCTTGCTAATGCAGTTGTCCTTAAATTTTATGTGTGACCCTAATCTCCGGGAGGAGATTCACAGACGATTTTCAAGGCTGCTCACATGTTTCCGCTCAGTTCACTACATCCAGCTCAGAGAAACACCAATAAACTCCAGAGGAGCTCCACACTGATTATTGAAAGTTCTGCAGTACAGGCTTTCTCTTCTCAAAATTGCCCGTGTTCAGATTTTAAGAAAAATATAACATCACTTTGAGCCGTTGCATATAATAAAATTAATATTTGATGTATTTTATCTATCACCTAGTGAATTACAAGGTTTTAATTTTGCCACATGGGGATGCAGCTGATACTTTTCCTAGCTGCTGCACAGGCTGTAGTAAAGTCCTGACATTTACAAGCTCAAGAGGATTTACACATTTAACAAAAGTTTTAGCAGTATAAAAAGTGCTTGGCAACACTGTACAAGTTAACCTGTGCCCTTTAATGTTATTGCCTTCCAGGAGCTGCCAGTGCTGAGTGATTAAACAATAAATCATAACACATGGAGACAACAGCAATCCCTGGAACCATCTGTAAATGACAGACTTCTGGAATGCTCTTTTATTCCCTGGACACGGTTTGTTCCTTAGAATGGTTCTTCAACAAGGGCAGTGGACTTAGAGGCTTTCTGTCATTCCTATTAAAATATCTTACCTCTAGTGAGGGAGGGTTTGTTTTTGGGAGGAAGGTTGTAATTTGGAAGTTCGTATTCCCACATGAATAGAAGAGCTGTAACTTGAGTTTCCTTGAGGTTGATAAGTACAGTTAAGGACAGAGTTCCAAATAAAAGGGAGAAGCTGTCCTGAATTCCAGAACATGCTTCTCACTGACAGAAATGAACTTCCCATCTGAAAATGTCAGTTTTTATAATTTCTATGTAATACAAGCATGTGCTGATTACCTCTGGAAGAAATCTGTGTAAGTTCCTGCTCATGTGGGATTTTGTGGATTTTCAGCCAGAACTATAGAACCCTGTGAAATTAAAATTTGAAAACTCTTCTAGCCATTAGGATGTAAGGGTTATTGCAGGTTTTCATAGGAAGTTATTTATTTGTATTGGGGTTTTTTGAAAAACAAAACCAAAACTCACTAGATCCCCTTAGCCAGGTCTGTCGGATGAAGTGTCCAGTGCACAGAGTGATTGACAGGGTTCCTCTGGAGTTAGTCCTGAAAGGCAAAGGAGTCCAGGAAGGCTGGATGTGCTTTAAAAAGGAATTGTTAAATACTTGGGAGCAGGCTGTTCCCATGTGTAGAAGGACAAGTTATCAGGGAAAAAGGACCAGCCTGGTTAAACAGAGAACTTGGGCTGGAATTTAGGGAAAAAAGAACCTATTGACTCGAATGAGGGTCAGGCAACTTGGGAGGACTATAAGGACGTTGGAAGGTCATGTAGGGAGAAGATTAGAAGGGCCAAAACCCAACTAGAACTTGATTTGGCCTGCAGATAAAAACAACAAAAAAAGTTTCTATAAATGCCTTGACAGCAAAAGCAGGGTCAAGGGGAGTCTTGCTCATTTTTTGAATGCAGAGGTGTCGTGGTTTGACACTGGCCAAATGCCAGGCACCCACAAAAGCCTCTCGCTCACCCTCCCCTGCCACTGCCGGGCAGAGGAAAGAAAACTTAACAAAGGGTTCATGAGTTGAGATAAGGACCAGGAGAAAACACTCCAAGGGCAAAACAGGCTCAGCTTAGAGGGACAAAGTTAATTTATTGCTAACAATCAGAGGAGGATAATGAGAAGTAAAAGAAGCCCTTCAAACACCTTTTTCCCTCCAGCCCCTCACTCCTTCCCACCAACAGGGCATGGGGGTTTGGTCAGTCCATCACCTGAGGTTTTCTTGCGCTGCTCAGGGAGAGGAGTCCTTCCCCTGCTGCACCGTGGGGTCCCTCCCACGGGAGACAGTTCTCCACAAACTTCTCCAGCGTGGGTCCACTCTCACGAGCAGCAGTCCTCCCAAAACCGCTGCAGCGTGGGTAACTCTTCCACGGGGTGCAGTCCTCCAAGGACAGGCTGCTCCAGCC
>NW_008238316.1:1118512-1123156 GCF_000691975.1 Corvus brachyrhynchos
ACCTTGGTGTCTCCACGTTGTTTCCCTCACATGTTCTCACCTCCTCCTCTTCTCTGGCTAGAAAAAAACCTGTGCCCCCACTTTGTTTTGATTTTCTTCTTAAATATATTTTCACAGAGGCATTACCAACCTCTCTAATTGGCCCAGCTTTGGCCAGCAGCATGTCCATCTTCAGAGCCATCAGGGATTGGCTCTGCGGGACAGGGTGGAAGATTCCAGCAGCTTCTCACAGAAGCCACCTCTGTGGCCACCCCAGTACCAAAAACCAGGCCGTGCAAAACCAACACAGGAGAGGAGTGCAGTGGCAGGGGATGAGCAAAAGGCAGAGGTACTTAATGCCTTATTTGCCTCAGTCTTCAATATAAGGACTCAGGATACCCAGCCCCCAGAGCTAGAAGTTGGTGACCTGCTCTGCCAATCAGACGCTCACAAATCTATGGGTCCTGATGGTTGACAGCAGCTGGACATAAGCCAACAGTGTGCCCAGGGGGCCAAGAAGGCCAAGAGCATCTTGACCTGTATCAAGAATAGTGTGGCCAGCAGGACCAGGGCAGTGACTGTCCCCCTGTACTGGGCACTGGTGAGGCCACACCTCAACTCCTGTGTTCAGTTTCGGGCCCCTCCCTCACTTTAATAAGGACATTGAGGTTCTGGAGCATGTCCAGGGAAGGGCAACAAGGCTCATGAAGGGTATAGAAAACAAGTCTGATGAATGGCTGAGGGAGCTGTTTAGTCTGGAGAAAAGGAGGCTCAGGGGGGACCTCATCACTCTCCAAACTCCCTGACGGGAGGGTGGAGGGAGGTGGGGCCTGTCTCTTTTGCTGTGCCTTCAGTGTGAGGAGCAGAGGAAATGGCCTCAAGCTGAGACAGGGGTGATTCAGATTAGATATTTAAAACCCCAATTTTCACTGTTTGGGTTGCGAGGCATTGGAAGGGGCTGCCCCGGGAAATGGTGGAGTCACCACTCCTGGAGGTGTCCAAGAGGTGTCTTCATCTGTCACTGGGTGATGTGGTTTAGGGGTCTACTGGCAGTGCTGGGTGGATGGTTGGACTGTGTGATCTGGAAGGTTTCTTCCTTAGATGATTCTATGATCCTGTGGCTGTAATGGCATTTAAAAACTTTTCTAGCATTTCTTTCTGGACAACACACTGGGCTCTGGAGGACTGGCTTGTCTCTCTCTGAGCTTGCACAACATCCCCTCCCAGTGTCCCATATCCACCTCTGCCTCAGGACTGTGCCAGAGTGTCCCCTGTCATCTCTCTGTCCACCAAGGTCTTTCGTGAAAGGTTTTCTGGAAGATTTCCTGTATCCTTTTGCTGGAAATGTGAGTAGAAATTGCATATGGCTATCTCTGCACCACCACCCCTGTGTGCTTCCGCTGTTTATAGTGAGGGATGTGGGTGGGTGGCAGGCAAAAGGAACACACAGGAAAATAATTTACTCTTCTTTGAAACACTGAATGTTTAACCTCATAAAAAAGTACCCAAATTCTGCCCGTGGGAGATGTTGTAGTCCCATCTGCCAAAATATGTTTGTTCTTTATAATTTCTCAAAGGAGGGTTTTGACTGCCAAAAACCCATCTGATTTAAGTTTTCTGATACTGGTTGACATTATGCTAATAAAAATTAACTTTGTCTAATTCTGCTGCTTGGGAAGCAAATTGCCAAATGAGTTTCAAATAAGCAAGTATATATTTAGTTAATTATCCTTAAAATAATTAATTTTTATTGGAAATGCCTTATTATTGATGCTGAAGAAGACTTTATTGAACTGTTTCTATTCTCTCAGAATCAATATTTGCTTGTTCATGATAATGGTGCATGTGTATAGTCCTTTAGAATTGCAGTCATTAGCCCAGTACTCCAGTGCTTCTATTACAGCAAATTGAAAAACTGTGCTTTTTAGAGGAAAAAGTATAACTGTTGTGAAACGTTATGATAATGATTAGACTAAGAGATGTTAATTGGAATTATTTACTGCACAGTACAGGAGTTATAACTATCAGCATTGTGCACTATTGTTGAAGCAATATTGACACAATGATGTTAAAGCCAACAAAAACAATTATTAGGTAGAGATTGATGTCATTCACCCAGACCAAGGACTGCGGGCAAATCTCTTTGGCTCAGCCTGCAGGAGCGACGTTGAGGGATATTCTCACTCCAGGGAGGAATTTCACACACACCTCAAGAAGGGGTTTATTAGAAGATCCTCCCATTAAAAAGTGGATCTGGGTTTCTACAGTCTAAGGAAACCTTCTGTCAGTCAGGTGTCCCAGGCCAGCTGTGTCAGTCAGCAGATTTAGATAAGTTATCAGTGGGATCACTTCTTTGTTCCTTTATCAGCTCTGCCACATCTTCAGCCCACTATCAGGATGTTTAACTTCGGGGTCAATGAGTTAATGCTTTCAGCATTATTCATCCCAAACCCAGGATGATGTCCCCTTCTCCATCCACCACTGACAGCTCTGAAAATGGGGCATTGCTGGAGTTGTTCTGCTCCCACTCCAGCAGAGCATCCTCCTCCAGTTCTGGAGTTTAACAGGAGCAGGGCCCATGCCTGAAAGTTGCCATTGAACACATGTGTTGTTTGTAGGCAGATTTCCTGTATTTTATAGCCAAGCCAAGCCTTGCCCATCCCAGGATTTAGCTGTAGGAATGCCTAGGCTGGGCATTGCAGGGGTTCTTGGCTGAGCCACTTCCACCAGCTGAGCTGCGACTATGGCACTGCTGAATAAGGGCAACCATTTTGTAGACGTAGAGGGAACTTCAGTGGCCAAAACTCGAGAAGTTAAATTGCATCATGAGCAGACATGGGCTCTTTTTCCAGGTGTGCATTTGGCTGTCCAGTCTGACTGACCATATCAAACATGTGACACTAAGGCAGCTGTGCCTCTCAATTTTAATTTTGTTTTCATTTGACCAAAGTTAAAACAGAGTTGTTAGGAAGAAAATGTAGGAGAAGCAGAAGTATAAAATGCAATATATTTCTGACAGACCTTTTACTGTATGGTTTGCTATTATTTCCCTGTTAGTGAAAAAAAGACTTCCTGATAGATGTTTCAATAAGATCTATTGCACTAAGGAGAACAAAGATCATTTTTCAGGCAAGTACCAGGAAAATATCTAGTGAGTATCAGCAAAGCTTGAATTAGGTTAATGGCATATTTGAATTTTGTGTATTTTTTCATTTTTCACATGAAATAGCAAAATGAGCTCAACATATTACAGCAATATCAGCTGGTTTGCATAAGCCAAACCCAATGGGGGAAAAAAAATAAAGTTTGCTTTGTTCATTGTTAAAATGAACCTTCTAAAAGCCACGAAAGAACATACTAACAACTTCTGGAGGCGGAAAAAAATCTAAAGTACTGCTTAAATTTTGTACATTTAAATCAAAATAAAGATTCCCAAGAAATTGTGTGGACAGAAGAAATACAGCTTGTGCTACATTTGAGGAAAAAAATATTTTTGTGAGACCAATTTAAAAAAAAAAAAATTAAATTACTACATTATCTGAAAAACCTGTCTTTATTTCAAGTGTTCAGCAAACAAATACACCTGAAAATCTTTGGCATTTTCCTGTCCAGCCATGGTCTTTCTCCTGGAATTGATTAGATTTGGGTGCTTAATAATCAGTCTGGATCTTCACACAGCTGAGGCAGGAAAAGTGGGAGGAGCTGCTGGATGTGCAGTGGGGTGTCCTGGGAAACCCTTCCCCAGTACCGCTCTCTCCATGTGCACACACACAGGAGCGTCACTCGGAGAGAGAGCAAAAAGGCTGGGGAGGAAACTGAACCTGGAGAAGCAATTAAAGCATTTAGATACTTCCAATTTAGAAGTGGAGATGTTTTCCTTAAAGAACACCTCCAGGGCACTGCTGTGCTGTGAAGGGAGCTCTTGCCAACACTCTGGAGGCCTTGGAGGAACTTCCAGTGCTGTTCTCTGTTGGGGTCCCTTTCCCCCTGCCATGTGGTCCTGGGAGAGGGGCCCTGGGGGGGAGACACGGGGTTTCCCTAACCCGTGGTCAACCTCGTTCCCCATTGGTTGTTTTGTGTTCCCCTGCGGGGGCAAGGACCCTCAGGTCCCATGATTGAGCAGTTCCTGGGCAGAGCTCTGGCCATGCGGCTGGAGAAATAAATATCTCTCTGAAACAGCTACCAAGAATCAGTCCATATATATTTCTTTCCGTGGGCCTCGTTGTCTGATACACGTGTTGCAGTACCCCCACTGTAACAAATGTAATGCAAGCAGAGCAATCCCTGATCCCTAAGGACAGCGACTGATTTGTGATTTCTCTTCTTGTTTTCATTTTGCTGTTCCATCTCTAATTTATGGAGGAACCATGGAAAGACTCTTGGCTCTCAGAGCCACATATGGACATTTATCTTAAACTTGAAAAGATTCTTGAACAAGAGTATGAAAATTTTAGCTTAATTAAAGCTCAAAAGGAACTGAAACACTTCCTGTCATGGTTGTTTAAGAACTTTTTCTACGTTTCTTAGGATTTGATTCTTACCAAAGACTTTTGGAAGACCGTTTGGACACAGTTAATTTCTGAGTCGAAACATATGCCGATGGAAGAATATTTTCATGAATATTATTTAATTACCGAGACTGTTGAGCAATGTCAGCTGTGTCCT
>NW_008238316.1:1123321-1124911 GCF_000691975.1 Corvus brachyrhynchos
CCGCCAGCCGAGAGGGGCGGTGCATGGCTGGTGGCCAGCGGCGATGGCTGCAGAGCTGTGCCTAGCCGAAATGCACGCTGGAGCAGGGCGCGGGGGGGTCATCACTCAGGGGCCCGGCTGAGATGTGGGCGCGGCCCCAGGCAGCAGCAGTGAAGCTGCGACCAGAGGAGGCAGCAGTGCGTGGGGAGCTGAGCGGCGCGGGCCGGCCTGGCCCACACGGCCCCGAATGTGACCCCGGGAAGAGCGCACAGGCACGAGCAGCCCTGACGGCCCTGGCAGCACTGGCATCACCCACAATTCCAACACGGGAGCGAGCAAAAACAAAAATGAAACCAAGAACACAACGAGACAGAAAAGAGCAGCAACTCGGAAAAAGGAAAATATCACCGTAGCTAAGGTTTTAGGAATAGTAAAATGGTATAATGTTAAACAAAATTATGGTTTTATAAGAAGATGTGACAACCAGGAAGACATATTCGTTCATAGAGCTGCTATTAAAAAGAATAATCCTGAAAAATATATCCCAAGCTTAGGAAATGGAAAAATAGTAGAGTTTAAAATAATCCAAGGAAGGAAAGGGTTACAAGCAGCAGAGGTCACTGGGCCTTGTAGTGCTTCTGTGAAAGGCAGTATATATGCTGCAAATCATAGTCATGTCAATCAATATCCCCATTATAAATCCCCCCTACAGTCTCCCTTTCCTAATCCCACCTTTCCCTTTTACCCTATATCCTATTACCCCCAGTGTATTCCCAATCCATTTTTTCACCCATGGTTTCCCTCACAAAACCATGCCTTTACCAATTGTTTTCCCAAAAATCCCTTTCCAATGCCGAGTGGGGGATGACAAGGGAGAGAGAAAGAAATTAACTATTTTTGTTTAGCGTTCCAACAGGTACATATAGAAGAAACCCTCTCCTGCCTCTGTTGCTCCCCATTGGTTGTTTTGTGTTCCCCTGCACGGGCAAGGACCCTCAGGTCCCGTGATTGAGCAGTTCCTCGGCAGAGCCCCGGCCATGCGGCGAGAAATAAACATCTCTCTGAAACATCTACCAAGAATCAGTCCATATATATTTATTTTTTACGGGCCTTGTTGTCTGATACACGTGTTGCAGTATCCCCACTGTAACAGTTCTCCTGTGTGGAGAGAGTGCTCAGTTCAGCCACAACTGCTCAGTCACTCTGGTGATGTAAATTATAGGGGTGTGCTGTAGCCTCCAAAGAGAAATGGAAATCACGAGGCTGTAGCTGTGTCAGAACTCACCAAATGCCTCCTTGGAGGCACCTACCTGGAGGACTGTGTCCAGTGTGGGGCCTCAACACATGGAAGAAGTTTACCTGATGGAGCCAGTCCAGGAGAGGCCATGGAGCTGATCCCAGGTCTGGAGTCCCTCTGCTCTGCAGCCAGGCTGGGAAAGCTGGGGGTGCTTCCCTGGAGAAGAGAAGGCTCCAGGGAGAGCTCAGAGCCCCTTCCAGTTCCTAAATGGGCTCCAGGAGACTGGAGAGGGACTTGGGACAAGGCATGGAGGGACAGGACACAGGGAATGGCTTTCCAGTGCCAGAGGGCAGGGGTGGGTGGGCTATTTGGAA
>NW_008238316.1:1124971-1129300 GCF_000691975.1 Corvus brachyrhynchos
TTCAGACGATGTTCTTGATGCCCCATCCCTGGAAGTGTCCAAGGCCAGGTTGGACAGGGCTTGGAGCAACCTGGGATAGTAGAAGTTGTCCCTGCCCATGGCAGGGGTGGCACTGGATGAGCTTTAAGATCCCTTCTCACTCAAACCAGTCTGGGATTCTCCTTTTTTTGGAGGGAAATAACTCTGCACTAAACACAAGCAGAATTCCCAGTCACGGGTGTCCCTTAAAGTGTGTCCCACTGGATGGTGTGATCTGCTCGTCCATAAACTGCTGGGAAGGAGGTGTTTTTCCTTGACACAGAGTGTGCAGTTAAAACCAATGTATTGCCAGGAGCGTGCTTGAAAGCTCTCAGGCAGAAATGATCCCCAGGACTGCCAGGCACTAAAGGTTCTGCCTTTGAGGGACACCTTGGGGCTTCAAAGGATCACTGGGTGTTCTTCTTGGGAGGTAAAACATCAGAGGAGAAATGAGTCTGACAGGAGCATTCTACTCCAAGTATTATTTAAACTCAAGGGGATTCGGAAACTGAGGTCTGTTACTTGGTTAAATACCTCTGTCTAATTGCTCATTATGAATAGAGATTAATTTCTTAAGCACTGGAGAGTTCGTGAGCATATTTTCCCTTCTCTGAAAGCACCTGCCCTGCAGCTGATCTGACACCAAGATGAAGGCACTTCTTAGTGCTCCAGCATCCAAAATGTTGATAATATTTCATATTTTGTAATATGTTAACTCACATGATTCATATCTTACCTTTTTTATTGTTTGGAACACTAAATGCCTGGTTTCTTACCATTTTTTCTGGAAAACAGGATGGAACGAATAAGAGAGCTCTATTGCCAAACCCAAAGCTCTGCTTTAGTCCAGATTATCTCACCAAATGCTTTCCAATGGAAGCAAAGTCTCCCTGTGCTCACCTGTGATGCCTTATTGCTCTAGAAATCCTTACCAAAAGAAGAAGAGGGGCTCCATTAAGCACTTCATGCTAACATCCTCTGAGTGAGGGATGATTTAGAATTCCAACAAAACCTGGGGTAGCGTCTTGAAGGCCATTTCTGTCTTGTTCTCCAGGCACTGCTTCACATGCTCCCTGTTTCTTACTTTTGCATAATCCTATAAAAGATGAGAAAAGGATATATTTGGTTTTTCTGTGTTGCTGTTACCCAAGCTAAGTAATTGAAGAATACTAACTTCCTGATTTTGGTCTGGTTCGACTTTTGATAGTCACTCAGTACACTTCAAACTCCCTTGGCAATTCCAAATGATCCTTCTTTCTCTCACTCCTCACTAACCCCTGCATGTTGCTGCTGTGTGCAGTAAACTTTCGCTGTCTCTCTCCCCTGAGGAGCTGGAAATGATTCCTGTAAGGCAAGTACTTAGCAAATCCATTTGTAAAGTGAGTTTGGAAAGCTCAGGAATGTGTCGGGGGGAGCCACATCAATGGAAGATTATTCATTCAGTGTGAATTTAGTTACACATTTTCAAGGCAGTATAGATTTCCCTCCTGAAAATAACCCATCAAATTTTCTAGGCATGGGGGAGGAAGCCCACCTAAATTGGTGCCATTTTTTTTTCATGTATTCATAGAAATATGGATTACAGAATGAATTATCATAATTTTCTCACAGCATGCCATTTCTTGAGTGATGTTAATACCTTGATGATTGATAGTCAATGTAGAGGGAAGAACATTAATAGTAAATACAAGAGTTTTATTTCCCTGTCTATACATTTTTATTGTATTTTGCCAGAAACACACGCTCCTAATGCCTTGCTGCTTTTAAATGATATCACACTATACTGCATGTCTTGAATAATTCTTTTCTGAAAAAATGAGCTAAGTAATTTATAAACATAAATATACCTATATTTATGGCCTAATAAAATTTGATAAATTTGGTTTAGGTTAGAATTCAACATTTTATGAGTAATCATATAGGTAGGTGCATACATTCTGTTTTGAAATGGCAGTAATTTACTGCAATACCCATTGGCATAGACAGCTTTAAAATGTGCTAAGTTACTGCCTTGGACCTTCAGTCTTAAAAACCCTATCCCATGTGAATAAAAGATGGCTTTTAATAATTCTTGGGTTTCATGTTCATAGGCTTAGCCCTTTTTTTTTGTTATTCTCTCCTTTTTTCTTACAGACTTCACTTCTGCAGTCCATTTTCTGCTGCTTATAGGTCTTCCCTATGAGTCTGATGTGTTAAAAATAAACCAACAATGGCAGGTTTCCATTTTAAACTGATATTGCTCCTTTAGCACTAAAGTCCCCAGCACAGGAAGGACATGGATGGAGCAAGTCCAGATGGGCAGAGGGATGGAGCAGCTCTGCTAGGAGGAAATGCTAGGAAATGGGAAAGGTATTGGGGGTTGGCTTCCTCTCTCAGGGAACAAAGGATGGGACAAGGGGAAACGGCCTCAGGCTGGGCCAGGGGAGGCTCAGCTTGGACAGCAGCAGGAAATTCTGCATGGGAAGGGGGCTCCGGGCCTTGGCAGGGGCTGCCCAGGGAGCTTTGGAGTGCCCATGCCTGGAGGTGTCCAAGGAAGGGCTGGAGGTGGCACTCAGTGCTCTGGGCTGGGGACAAGGTGGGCATCGGGCACAGCTGGGACTCCGTGGGCTGGGAGGGCTTTTCCAACCTCAGGGGTTCTGTGAAGAGAACCTACAAGAAAGATGGAGGGGGACCTTGGACAGGGCCTGGAGTGAGAGCACAGAGAGGAATGGATTCAAACTGAGAGCAGGTTTAGAACGCACATTAGGAATAATTTATTCCCTGTGAGGGTCAGGAGGCCCTGGCACAGGTTACCCAGAGAAGCTGAGGCTGCCCTGCCCCTGGAAGTGTCCAAGGCCAGGTTGGAGGGGGTTTGGAGCACCCTGAGATAGTGGAAGGTGTCCCTGCCCATGGCAGGGGTGGAACAGGATGAGCTTTAAGGTCCTTTCCAACCCAAACCATTGTGTGATTCTATGACTGTTCATTAGCCAGTGTGAAATGAGACCTGCAAGAGTTGATCTAAAACTTGCACACCTTGCCTGTAACCCATTTAGTTACTGCCTGAACAATGCAGAGACATTAACTTGATTTTTTTAAGTAGGCATTTGCTCTTTCAGTGCTTTACCAGGAAGAGATGGAAGTTACACCCCAGGACTGGGGATGGGACTTGTGTTATTTAAGAAAACTGTGTTGTTGTCTGTAGTTGTCTCTCCAGGCATCCATCTGCAGAGCAGAGATGTGACTGCACAGCTCAGCATGAACCCCACTTCTCTTCTAAATTAAACTACTGGAGTTTAGTATTTCTAGGCCATCGAGTTTTCCACACTACCTTTCCCTGCCTAGGTAAGTACAGCTGGCAGCCTGTCTGCATGTCCAAAAAGATGTTCTGAATTAAATTCTTTAATGTCATTGCTCAATATTGGGTTGATTATTGTGCTGGCTAATTAGAAAATACAGACTTCATTTAGAACATGTCATAGCTTCATTTATTTAGGGAAAAAGGAAAATTTCCCTGAATTTTCCCCTTGATGGAAGTTTCCATGCTAAATATGTACTGCCAAACCCAAAAATTGCTGGAAGACTTTGAAACTGGAAGAAAAAGATCACAGGATGCACTGGATTAATGAAAACAGAAGAGCTGTTGGAATCCTGCCAAAGCAGTGTAAAATGAAGTCGGAGCTGTTACATGCTGATGTTGTGATGATGACAGCATTCTCCAAAATCAGGATATTTTGCCTCTTAGGGCAGCTATGGGGCTGTCAGAATTCAGGGTTCATTTTTATTTGTTAACAAGGTTTTCTCTCTGCACAGCCCTAAAATCGGGGACTGCTCCTTCATCCTTTCTGCAGTGAGTATAATCTGCAGTTGACGGATCGTAAAGAACCTAGGGCATGAAGACGCACGTGGAAGAATTTGGTCATTGAAATGCTCAGCATGAGCAGGAAAATACCTTCCTCAGGGGTTCCTCGTGTGTCTGGATCTGCCCTGGCCATGCCCTGAGCTGTGCTGATCCCCAGCAGCCGAGCCAAGGACTCCGGTGTCATTTTTGGATGGGCTGCTGTGGAGCTCGGGAGGTGTGCGGGTTAATTCCAGCTTCTCACGGCCTGATGGCAGCCTGGGGAAGGCCAAGGAGTGTTTGGGATTATGAGGGCTAAAATTAACCTCTCCCCCTGAAGAACAAGGGCACAGCTTGCTCCCCTACCAGTCAGAAGAGTGAGCACAATTTAGAGAAAAGCTGCAAGGAAGGGAACAAACTGCTCTGGTGGAAGAGATTTCTGTTTGGGCAATGCAGAAAGAGAAATTATTATTAAGTAGCTGAATTTCTTACAGATT
>NW_008238316.1:1129540-1135173 GCF_000691975.1 Corvus brachyrhynchos
CAGGTAAATTCTTTTGCTAATTTGCAGCTCTGCTTTACCCACTGGGGTTCAAAGGTAATTGATAAAGATGTTTGGCTCCAGATACTCACTTAGTCCAGGGAGTTGCACTCGATGTATTTGCATCTCATCACTCAGTTGCCATTCTTCATTAGACCAGCAAAATTTTATTTTGCCCTGCACAGAGAGGCTTCAGTAAAAAAATATCCTTGAGGTGTGTTAGCTTTCAGTCTGAGAAGAATGCAAATGGGTTTTAGAAGCTTTACTTGTTCAAATGGGGAGAGTTAAATCAGAGCAGTGGAAGGTGGCCTGGAGTCCTGGGAAGTACTGACTCCTGTCCAGAATTTATTTTAATAAGATATTCCAAAAGGCCTCATACTCAAACAATTTTTGATGGTACCTGTGCCAGGCAGCAGCTCAGGTGTGCCAGAAACTGTTGGATCCATTGATACTTGATCAACATCAACTTCTCTGAGGATGAGAGAGAGAGAGATTGTAGTGTTCACTGGGCCAAACTGGGACGCACAGCTTTAAAATGGGGTAAAAAGGACCTGGCAATTGGAACATACTGCCCAAGTCTGTTTCTTTTCTGTCTCCGTGGACTTCGGAACACTGCTGATTATTTTACTCCTTCTTACATATGATTTTTAATTCAGATTTTTCTATATAGGTTTTTAGTGGATAATAAGTGCTCCTATTGATGTACCAAGCTCAATAAACTAGATTTTGATAAATACATATATACTATACTTTGAAAAGCATAATAATACCTTCATTTTCTGTGGGGGATTATTAATAATTATTTAATGCTTACCCATGGTTATGGGAAAATTACATATCATAATCTTCCTTACAGTATTTATGCACCTAATTCCACTGAAATTTAGGAGTATTTTGCTAAAGGTTGACAGGGTTTGCTCCTCCTAATAAAACATCGCATTTCAGAACTTCACTTTACCGCACAGAGTGAAACATAGTGAGTCCTACAAAGTATTTGATGTTCTAGAGACAGAGCTGCCAAGCTGTGAGGAGAACAGGAAATAAACCAATGTTAAATTGCTGTGATGTGGGTTAAATGCTCCAAACAGAGAAGCTGTAGCTGTGGTCTCTGTGGCCCCAGCAGGTACAGGAATGTTGTGCAGATATTTCTAGTGTGTAGAGCATGACTACAGTTCTTAGTGATTTAAAAAAATGAAGTAATAAACCCAAACATAGCTGATGACTGAAAGCAATAGACACAATTTCAGGCATCACAGGCTGAAAAGAATCTGTTCTGGGCTGAAACTTCCAACTCTTGAGAAACAAAACAAAATTTTAGCTGCCCAACCAGATTTATTGGCTACAACACCAACCTTTAATGAACCTTAACAAAGCAGTCAATTAACAAAGAGCTTACCAGTGCAGTAGAGCACTTTTGATGATAACATGTTTCTCTAAATTTTGAATCCCTATTGTGTTCTGGGTTTTTTCAATTGACTTTTCAGTTTGATTTTCTGATTTGGAGTGGTTCTTCCCAATTACCCAACTTCTAGGCCTCATCACACACCCTACTTAATTTTGGGCTGGTGCTGCACTCATCATTTAGCATTGCAGTGGGGGCTGTTTCATCAGCCCAGTGTAAATGTTCTGCTTAATTCCAAAAATAAATGGAGTAGCGTGCTTTTCCCAGAGAGTATAATAACCTGGGGAAAAATTTCCTAGTGAATATCCCTGCTTTTATATCACGGTTCAGGTACTTCTCATTTTGGGCTCAAATTATCAAAAGTTTGGGAATTGTGATTACTTCAAACTAACACTTGCCCAGCACCCTGTCTCAGGCAGTTTGCTGGCTCAGATGCCCTTAGGAAAGAAAAGAAAAGAAAGCCCTGCTCTGGATCATTTGCCCATTCCCCAGCTGCTGCTTGGTGGTACCTGGATTATTTCATCCTGGAACCTGCAGAAGTGTGTCCTCATATTTGCAGTTTTATTACGAGCTGATGTGACTCCATTCCCGTGGAAATGCAACCTGAACAAAAGAACTGGCCAACTTCTCTTCAGGAATGTTTTCCACGTGTGAGATCTTCAGGCTAATTTTATTGTATAAAATGTTGTTCTCTTATCCCCCTTTCACACGAATTGCTTCCAGCCATCCCTTGCTACAAGAACGGTATCTTGTAATGACTCATTCTGTTTTCATATCATCTGTTAGCTTTTGTGTCTTTGTTTTTCCTGTATTTGCCTCTTGTTTTAGCTAAATATTTCCAGCCTGCCAGTCTTCCTTCATTGTGTCTGTGATAAATTTCACTGCTGTATCATTGCCTGCTCTTTCTTTAATGGGGAGTGACCAGAAATTATGACAATAATTACACCACCTTGCTGAGTTTAATCAGTCATGTAATGTCTTACTAAGGCTAAAATTGGAGGTGTTCAGTCTGATTTCATTGCAAACATAAAAAAGAGCTCCCCAGCCCCACCAACACTTACATGTATAGATGTCGATGGTGCATATAAGTAGACAAAGAGAGGACAACTTGCACTGCATTTTTAGGCTCCTAAACCCTGTAAGGCACAGACGGCCCCATGGTCTGTGTAAATATTTTTCTCTCTGTGCTAAACGGAGGCTGATTTTCCAGCTAATTTGTCTGTAAAAGAAATCCAGGGGGACAGCTGTTCCCTAACAATATCTCCCAGTCCAAACTTACCTGAGATGGGATGAGCTGATAATTCAAATTGAGCTTGTCCAAACACATAACTGCATTGGCAAGACACTCACACTTGAGTTAATCAGGATTTGCTCAATTCTTTTGGTCAATCCAGCTTTGTAACCCATGAATACCTCATACAAGTCTTCAAAGGTCAATCTTATAGCATTGAAAATCCATCTTCTCCTGCTGCAAATACCCAAGTGACACAAATACACCTGCCAGCCCTGTAGGTCTTAGGGACAATGACAATAAGTTAGTTTAAGAAGATTCTTGAATAAAGGTCCTTCAGGGACATAGCCAGTTGTCAATGGTGGTGATAAAAGATTCTTCAGGCAGTAAAAAGTAGTTTCAAAAATTAATTCATTGCTTAAATTGTTGTATCCACCTAAAATCCCATCTGTGTTTCTCCCGATTAAGAAAAATAAATGGCCTGTTCAGGTTTTTGGTTTGGGCTCTTATCTCTGTGGTGCCCACATAAATCAAGGATAACTTCAGTGAGACTATTACTTGTTTAAAACTGATGCAAATGTAGATTAGCACCAAAACGGCCATCAGTCTCTAATAGGAAGATGCCATAGGTTGTGTTTCCAGTGTCTGTGTCAAGGGTGGTCAGCATTTAATAACAGATGTAATTATGGAAGACGCTCAGGGAGTGCTGTCAGAGATTGGTTGGAGTGGACTGGAGTAGCTGGCATGTTTGGGAGGGATGTGATAAGCACCAAAGCTCTGCTCTTCTCCCTCAGGCTATGGGAAGAAGTGCCCAGAGGAGCAACACTCACTGTTTGGACCATTAAATGTTACACTTTTGACACTGAACCGTGCCATAAATCAAATCCCTCCTGATGGGAGAGAATTTTCTAAAAGTCCTTGCAAGGAGTTTCAAAGATAAACCGAGACTTTTCCTGGAGTTTCAGTGCTTCCAGATAGTTGTTTATGAAGTCTTATCAGAGGAACAGAGCCACTAGCGTGACCCAGGTACAGCATAGAGCACAGAAAGCAGGAGAGAAGTCTCTAATTATCAAGATTTGCACAGCCTTTTAAAGATAATTTAACCAATAGTTACTAAAAACGTATGTTATTTTCACTTTCCTACCAATTATTCAGTAACACGGCCAGGAACTGCGGAATTCCTCATCCAGTCATTCCAAACTACTTTTACTGCAGAACATGGAGTAGTAGAAGAAGGAGAAGAAGGTTTAGAGAACAACAACAATCCTCCATTTTGATATTTTTTACTCTTATCTATTTACTACAAAGAGAAGCCCAAAACCTCTAAAATTTTCACCCTGTGACAATCTTACATAGCAGTCTATCACCTAATTCACACCACTGTGTTTTCTAGTTCTTGTCTGATCGTAGGCAGGTTTTCCAAGGTTGGAGGTTAAAACAGTGTTTTTCAGGGGGGTAAGAACCCTTAAAAACAGGCAGAGAAATATTCTCAGCACTCTGGGTTCCTACACACTTTGCTCAGAGTAAAGGTTATTAACAGCACAGGGCTGGCAGGAATCCATTTGCAATAAGTGTATTCTGGTTCCTCTGTTGCTTCTGCCAGTGGCTAAGGCAGTGTCCCCTTCCTAGGAGCTGTTGTGTGACATTTACAGCGACTGGCAAAGCAGCTTTGATGAGGTCTTTAGTGGGGTATTTTTGGAAACCATTTCAACTTAATGGGATGCCCATTTGTCCATCTAAAAGACTTGTCCTGTATCAGTTAGACCTTTTATAGCTCTGTATTTCACGTCTGGGAAAGTCACTTCCCTGACTTTCACCCCTCTGTTAGACCAGAAATTCCAGTAGAGTTAAAACTTGACTTGATTCCCAGTTGTGCTCTCTCCCATGGAGGGCGTGAGGGCTCTGTGCTGCACTGTGCCAGCTGTGCATTCCCCCACACAGACCCAGGGGACATTGGGATTCCTTCTCCCAGCTCAGACATTCCACAGCTTCGATCCCTTTTGGCACACAGAGGATCTGTTTCAGGTTTCCCCAGCAGCAGGCGCTGCTCCCTGTGCTGAAGTGTCCCTAGGGAATACAGGAATGCAGATTGCTGCCATCCTGTCACTGTGGCAGGATTTTACGAACTTTTCCTTAACTTGGGACTGAACACAGACGGCTTCATGTGGAACTGGGCAAGAGTGTCCCAACGCTTTTTAGTCCTACTTCAACACAGAAATACAGAGATTGCAAACCAATGTGATTTCCTTTGCAGCTTCATATTGGCACATCAAAATAGCAAGAAATTGAGAACAGGGTGCCCAGAGAAGCTGTGGCTGCCCCTGGATCCCTGGCAGTGCCCAAGGCCAGGCTGGACATTGGGGCTTGGAGCAGCCTGGGACAGTGGAAGGTGTCCCTGCCCATGGCAGGGGTGGCACTGGATGGGCTTTGAGGTCCCTCCCAACCCAAACCATTCTGTGATTCTATGATTTTACTGTATTTTTTGGGAAACCCTGGCCACGAGTTGGTGCTATGGTACCATAGTAATGGTTTATTTTTAGGGAACCTTTTTCTAATTTCCTTCACCAGCACATAAGGGTAGCCTTGTCCGCCTGGAGGATGTGCTTTTGAACCATTCATATATTTTAATTTTGGGCAGAGAGAATAGTCTGTCTCCTCAAACCCCTTCCCACGCATGCCAGGATGGCCCCGTCTAATGAGCTGAGACTGCCTGTGGTTTTCCCTGGAGCTTTGCAGCAGTGAGGATGCACCTGCTTGAGCCAGGGAAGGTTCTTACCAAAGCTAATTGTCACCTTCCAGTACCTGAAGGAGCTACAAGAAAGATGGAGAGAGACTCTTCACAAGGGCCTGGATTGCCAGGACACAGGGAATGGCTTCCCAGTGCCAGAGGGCAGGGCTGGATGGGATATTGGGAAGGAATTGTTCCCTGGGAGGGTGGGCAGGCCCTGGCACAGGGTACCCAGCGAAGCTGTGGCTGGCCCCGGCTCCCTGGCAGGGGCCAAC
>NW_008238316.1:1135198-1140627 GCF_000691975.1 Corvus brachyrhynchos
GTGGGGCTTGGAGCAGCCTGGGACAGTGGAAGGTGTCCCTGCCATGGCAGGGGTGTTGGAACATTTCCAGCCCAAACCTTTCTATGATTCTATGAGTATAATGAGCTAAATTCTCTCTTTCCAGTTTGTGTAGGTTAGGACTCTTCTGATTATGAGAAGCAATGATATTTTGGTTACACTGAAGTAAATTCTCATTGGGTGAGTGAAAATACACATTTTAAATTTGCATTAATTATTGTTCACGTATCACAACTCAGAGAACCTGTGCTGCATTTAAAGGTGGGGGAGACATGAATGTGGGTTCCTTCCCCAACCTCAACCACCTCCCTTTGGGTTGGCTAACAGAGAAATCAAAAGAAATAAGAAATCACAGAGACACAGAATGGTTTTGGTTAAAAGGGACCTTAAAGATCATCTAATTCCAACCCCCTGCCATGTGCAGGGAAATCGTTACCTCAGTAGGGGAACATGAGAGTTTCTAGGCATTGTTTTAAGACACTGAATACAAATTTCAAAATATTAAATAGGGGTTAATATTTTCCCAAGTTCTTTGGTTTTTTTGCAATAAGGTAATTAAAGAAGGTATTCAGAGGTGTTTATAAACCACAGATACAGAAGAGTTCCCAACTGAGTGAAATGATGCAAGGACAAAACTTTTATTGACTTTGGAGAATACAGAGGCGTTTGAATTGTTGTTGTTGTTGTACTCACCCTTCATTTGTGTTTTAACTTTGTAATTTGGTTACTGGTGAGGTGTAATCACTCTTGATGGATGTATTCACAACTAAGTCATAAGAAAAGCTGCTGAGGGTGTTCTGGGTGCTGCTAACTATCCTTAGCTGTTATTAGTTCTAGTGCCAGTCAGAGATGTTCAGCTCTTCAGGAGTTTCTGTGCATACAAACAGAACCCTTATTAGTGTCAGTTCTCCAAAAAGCCCACCTGATTCTGACAGCTGTCCCAAGGCTCTGCAGAGAAGTAATGGTCAGTGGTGTAAACCAGCCCTTCTTCTGGGAGAGGGATCAGAAGCTCCAAGTGAAGTGTATCCCATGTGAGATGAGCTTTCCAAACCCTCCATCTGTGCAGTATCCCAGTCTGGAAAAGTTGAACTGTGTGCTGTGCTTGTTAAGAGTCGTAGATATGTTCCTCCTGGTGCAAAAGGCTTTATGTTTGCTATTATCCAGTCTCATTTTCTGGTTCAAGCCATGATGCTTTCTGAGGAGAGTGTGTTTATTTCAGATTATTAGGATTTACCCTGGTAAGAGACTCATACTATGTTTCTTAGAGGCTGAAGCACCTACGTTGTTTTCCATGAGTCTTTGGAGCTTGGCAGGGAAAAACATCTCCAGAACCAGAGAAAAGCATTTCTTACTCTGTGAAATTCTGTTCAGTTTTGGCTGAGATGTAAACTTGCTAATTTCCTTTTTTTAGCACTTGATTTCTTAGCGAAATGCTGGCAGTTTGTCAAAACATAAATGGTGTAGCCTGGCACACTGTGCCACTGTGGATCATGGCAGGAGGCACTGGCAGGGACATGGGCTCCTCAGGGAACCCTGAGAAAGGATTTGGGCTACACCGGACTTGTAATGCAATATTGTCTCACCAATTCCAGCGAGTGATCAAAAAAATAACCTCAGTACTCCACCTCCCAGTCAAGATAAAGATCTCCTCTCTTTGGCAGGAGAAGAGATCTCTCATGGGGTCTGAACACAGCTGGAGGAGGGTGACTGGGAACTGTTGGGATTTCTCTTCCCCCTTGTTCTCACATGAAGAAAAGACTGCAATACAGCAGCCCTCTCCTCTTTACAGTGGTTTTCTTGTGTTATGAGTTGCTTCAGTTGCAGTGTCAGGCACTCAAAAGTTACGAAAAGCCAGCCATGGTGTCACCTTTTAATTCAGTATGTCTGGGCACTGGGGAGGGACCTCAAATCCTGTGTCAGTTCAGGCCCCTCCTGGCCAGAGAACCCTGGAGGGGCTGGAGCGTGTCCAGGGCAGGGACCGGGGCGGGGGAAGGGGCTGGAGCCCCAGGAGCGGCTGAGGGAGCTGGGAAAGGGGCTGAGCCTGGAGCAAAGGAGGCTCAGGGGGGACCTTGTGGCTCTGCACAAGTCCCTGACAGGAGGGGGCAGCCGGGGGGGTCGGGCTCTGCTGCCAGGGAACAGGGACAGGACAAGGGGAAACGGCCTCAGGCTGGGCCAGGGGATTTAGACAGGATATTAGGGAAAATTCCTTCACCAAAAGGGTGGTCAGGCACTGGAACAGGCTGCCCAGGGAAGTGGTGGGGTCACCACACCTGGAGTATTCAAAAAAATACGTAGAAGTGGGCTTGGGTTGGTGAACTCGGTGATCTTGGAGGCCTTTTCCAACCTCACTGGTTCTGAGGTTGGGGTGTCGTGTCACCTTCAGCTGCAGCACTGAGCTCTCTGCCAGCTCTCTCACATACCTGGGGTCAGAGCACCTGAGTGTGTGGCAGGAAGATTCCCAGATCATGTGTGGAATTCCCGGGGTGCTTGGAGAAGAGAACAATGCAGAGGATTGCTGAGAGAGGCTCACCTGTGCTGGGGGCAGGCGACTGAGAAGAATTCTCCTCTATGCCTGTTTTTGCTGCAGGCTCTGTGCTTGTTGCTGAGCAAGCCCCTTCAGCCAAAACAGCTTTTGTGGCCATTCTCTGTCTCATCTCCTGCACCCTCAGGCCTAATGTGGAGAAGTGCTGAGCACTCAGGGCTGCAAATGAAATCGATGGGCAGCGTGGTCACTCAGCATTCCCCAAATTAATGAGGAGTGGGATGGATATCTGGACGTGGGGACAGCAGCAGGCTCTTGGTGCCAACCTGTCCTCTGCAAATGATTTGCAGCATGGCTTGTTTGGGTTGTTTGTGTCTCTGTTGTGGACACGACTTGCAGTAAATGTAAATTAATTAACGTGTTTGAGACGCTCCTGGCTGTAATTTTCCCCAATAACACGTGGAATTGACATCTTTTCCATGTGCAGCAGGTTGTGGGTGGTATTGAGGTACAGATCTATACTGCACACAGTGTACACATCACACTCACATAGGTACAGATGGCTTGAGAGGGACCAGCACATCAAGGAGCTGCACCTGCTTCTGCTGAAGTCAATAAAACTTCCATCCATTTCAATACTTACTGGAGATGATGGATTAGGAGAACTTAATCGGGGGCTTTGGGGAATGATATTCACAACTTTAATTGTATTCATATAAAATTCACATTGATCCTTGAACAAATTCTCAGTACAGCTGGCCATTGAAAAAATAAAAAGCAAATCAGAACTTTGCAAATGCCTCTGCACATTCTTCCTGTGATTAACTGTTCTTTAAAACAGAAGAGAAGGCAGGGATGTAATAGAAGTTATCACCGTGTTTGCAATTATTCTGAGTAGTAAAACAGATTAAGTAGAGGCTTAAGGCATGAGCTTAGTGAATGTAGCCATACCTAAACAAACAGTGGCAATTCTGCTCTTTCACTCTGAATTTTTAGATTAAATAAATGGCAGTCATTGAAATTATATGTAAGCACATGCAAATATTTGATTAACAGTCTTCACACTTTTGCATGTAATTCTCACTCTCTTAATAAAATAATCCACCAAATTTTAAAGTCAAAATTAAAATTTTCTCTCATTAAAAGCATTACTTTTCAAATATGATTGTGCACTGCGACAAACGCTACTGAATTCTGCATTAGCACAGAAGCTCCTGAGCTCTCAGACCTGTCGGTCTCCTGTATAAGCAAACAAGATTCTCTGCTAAAATCTCTGTGACTCATGTAATGCTGGTGAGGAGAAATACCTGGCCAGTGCAACACCTCGGATGCTGAGCAGTACTGCCCTCCTGCTTAACCTCCCTCTGCTTCCTTTCCTTCCTGCAGGAGTTAATTTGAAGAATTTGGATGTTTAGGAAGCATGAGGGAAGGGAAGTAAGATAAGAGAGGTTTTCATTCACCCGCATGCTTACAAATGGTGCTGAGGCATGAGCTGTGAGCTGATTTGCGAAGTGCACATTGCCATTCCAATATTTACAGTGTACCTGCAAAGCACCAGGGTACCACAGGGGTTAAAATTCCTGCTCTCATCACTTTTGTACTGGAGAGGAACACAAGAAGGCTCCATCTAAATCAATATGGCTTTGGCTTTTGCCTTCAGAGAAGGTGAGGGAAAAAAATTTCGGCCTCGGGTTCAGCTGGGGGATTGAATCTGGATTTACACAAGTGAAATTGAGAAGAAGGGGTCACAGGGTGGCTGAGCAAGTGTAACAACAACTGGCACCTGAAGGGGATGGTCCTGCACCCCCTACAAAGTCTGCTCATCCCAGACCTGCTCAGCAAGGGCTTTGCTGCTTATCTGACTCCTCAGTGATCCCCCTTGGCTTGTTAAGGATGAAGTAGATGCTGCCTTTTGCTGCCAGGTGAGTTTTCCTGCTAATTTAGTGAGTTGAACGGGGTCAAGCAAAGTTGCTGCAAGGCTAAGATGAACTTGGGGAACTTTTCTTTTGGTGGCAGGGCAGCCAACTAGGTAGAACTCATTTCCTGAGCCCTACTCGTGTCTTCATGCGAGCAGCTGGGGGGGGGAGCAGCAGCAGCAGTGGGGTTGGGATCTCCTGCCAACCTCAGTCTTCTCGGGGTTTTATTGTTAAATAATCATTCTTTACATCCTGTTCTGAGTGGAGGAGTCTGGCCTGGGCTACTGCATTGATCAGGGCTTAAGCTCATGAGCTTTGGGGGCAGAGGTAGGGGAAGTTACAGTGTATGTGCAGTGTTGTTCATAAATATTGTAGTAAAAAATGAATAATGGCTGAGTCCCTGATTCCACAGGCTGCTGATCCTGATTGAGATTTTTAATCAGGTAGTTCACCAAAAATCTCCCATTTAGCCTGCAAAGCTCACATATTCAGGAAACACTTATATTTAAAGCAAATTAACAAGGAAGCTGATGGGCCTCTGTTGAAGTGCACGAGGATCTTTACAAGTATCTCTTGTTTGTAAAGACAAATGTGCAAGGACAACTGCTGGAAGCCTAAACACCACTTCTGCTAATGAGCTGATTCTACGCCAGTACCAGGACACACGATCTTCAGCCGCTGTAATTAATATTAATTTTTACTTCACAGAAATCAGCCCTGTTCACTTCCCACCCTACGCCAGCATCCCCGAGCTGATCCCGCTCTCGGAGCCCACACGGAGTCCGACGCGCCGCAGTTCCTCTCTGTTTCAGTAGGTTTTTCTCCTCCCTAGCAAGGCGAGCCCCCGCAGGTGCGCGGAGGTGAGGGAGAGGGGGCGATGTCCGCCAAGGAAGGCGCTGATAGACGGGCCAGGGGTGCCGGGGCGGGCAGGAGCGAGGCGAGGCAGGCAGGAGGGAGGGAAGGAAGGGAAGGCAGGAAGGGGTGTAAGCGGCCGGTGCCTGCGGCTGCAGTTC
>NW_008238316.1:1140809-1141690 GCF_000691975.1 Corvus brachyrhynchos
GCGACCGCGGTGAGGGCCTCTGAGCGGTGGGTGCTGCTACGTGGCGCTGTCCAGGGGAGAAGCACTTGCGTGCAGGCTACTTGTCAGCGTCCCGCTTCCCTCTAATCAAACTGTGCTCCTTGTCTAATATCCGGAGTGTTAGAGCTCCTCGGGACTCTGAAGTACAGCGCGAGTCCTTCTGAAGGTTGGGATTGGTTATTAAGATTCCAAAGGAATTAGCAGACTCCTCTGAAAATATTTGGGGAAGATCAGATTCTACTGAGCTTCTGTGCAGAAAATGTGTGGTTTCTAAGTCTGCGTTGACGTTTGGATCTGAGAGGCTATTGAGACACTCAAGATTTACATGGTCATCTTCACGTGAAAGGTCAGGAGTGACTATTTTCCTTTTTAAAAGGTTTTACAGACAGGTGCTGATGGTTTTGTTGATAGAGTTGCCCGCAGAAGTGTGAGGGAGGAGCACAGGTAAACCCAATAAAGGGGTTTGAAGTCAAGAGGGGAGGGGAGTTTGGTGTAATTAAATGGGCTAATTCGCGTTTTGTATTCGCTTGGCTAAGGGGGAAAAACTCTCTTCAGGAGTGAGAGAGCCTATCCTGCTCTGGGCTGGAGATGAGTGGAGGGGGTGGGGTGAAGAAGCGAACATTTGCGTTTGAAACCAGCAGCGCGTTAGGTGCCGGTCCCTTGTATCGGCCATAAACGGCTGAATCAACGCGGAGTTTGTTTATTAAGAGATGAAGGTTTGCGCTGCTTTAGGGTAACACCCGGAGGTTTGCCCCCTCAGGGCCTCTCGTGTCGCCGCAGTGGGTGCGATTGGCCCAGGTTTGTGCGGGATGCTGCTCTCGGGGAGCAGCGGGGGCGGGGGGGGGGGGGGGGCCGCGCCGCGC
>NW_008238316.1:1142514-1152822 GCF_000691975.1 Corvus brachyrhynchos
TCCTCGGGCTGCCTCAGCCCGGAGGCTTCCACCCTGCTGGGGCAAGGGCAGGGCTCCGCGGCCGGAGCTGGGAGAGCCTCCTCCAGCGAGGACAAACACCCATCTCCTCCTCCCCTTCCCCATCGGTCCCTGTCGCCAAGCAGAGGAGAGACGGTGACCTAAACTATTGTGGTGTCGCTTTGAGATGCAGGGTTAATTTGCGAGGGCCAGTAGTGGTAGAAATGCAGCGCTCAGACTTTAATATCTGCATATGGTAATGGATAAAATCAAGGAGAGCCTCCTCCAGCGAGGACAAACACCCATCTCCTCCTCCCCTTCCCCATCGGTCCCTGTCGCCAAGCAGAGGAGAGACGGTGACCTAAACTATTGTGGTGTCGCTTTGAGATGCAGGGTTAATTTGCGAGGGCCAGTAGTGGTAGAAATGCAGCGCTCAGACTTTAATATCTGCATATGGTAATGGATAAAATCAAGGAACCCGTTAGTATTCTGCTCCTGTAATACTTGGCGCGGGAGAGGCTGCTGTTCCAGCACATTTCCGAGCTCCTTTGGGGGAAGCGGAGTGATTCTGGGTGCCTTCCCTGCTGCCTTTTCTCGAGTGCCTCAGCCCTTCAGGCATCGGGGGAGTCCTGCGGAGGGGACACGGGAAGCTCATTGCCTTGCAACCGCAAAGCTGCGGGGGGACACCTTCTCGGGCTCGGAAAGCCCCGGGAAAGCTTTGGGAGAGGGATTTTGGGAGTGGCAGGAATGAGCAGGGTAACCCCGGTCCCCGGCTCCTGGTAGGTGCTGTGA
This sequence comes from Corvus brachyrhynchos, assembly GCF_000691975.1. Lineage (NCBI taxonomy): Eukaryota > Metazoa > Chordata > Aves > Passeriformes > Corvidae > Corvus > Corvus brachyrhynchos. Next base: position 1,143,304 of record NW_008238316.1, read on the forward strand.
CTCTGCTGCCTGCCTTTTACACACCCCAGTGATTTTATCTATCCCTGTGGCTGATGCGAGCTCTGTGTTTGAAATGTTGTGTGAACTTGAGGGATGTACGGTGAGGTCAGCCGTGGGGGCTGGAGCGGGAGCACTGAGATTAACTCGGGAAGAGCAAGACAGACGTGTGGGTGGTGTCATCTGGGGGCACATGCCGGTGGAGGTAGGTGCCGGCTTTGCAGCCCCTCTGCCTGTTTCGGCAGTTGCCATTAATGATGACTGGATGTTAATTCAGAGGGAGGGGTGTGGTAGTCGAAGGGGTTTTGGATGCAAATCAATTCCCGTTGACTCATTTGGGCCCCGCCGAGGTGTGGGGGGAAGCCCCTGTGTATGCAAGGCGGGTTTGCTCCCACTCCCATCATCAAAAGTTAAGGTGGAAACATTTCCGTGTCTGTTCCCACCCACCCCCCGACGGGAGGAGGTTCGTGACATATAAATTCCTCAGACTGCTCTTTGGGCTGTCTGCGTGTTAAGCAAATACGTTTCTCACTTCGACTGAGAACAGTTTTGCTCTCTGATGAGTGGAAGCTGGGGAAAAAGAGACATTTAAAAATAAAATCAGACTGTATAGCTGGAGTGGTAAAGCAAATGTTCTCGAGATCCCACGTAACAAGCCGGGGATGAATGCAAACTGTTCCTGCCGTGTTACTCTTCCAAATTCAGTTCTCCCCGAGAGGCGCGATCTCCTCCTGCCTCCCAGCAGAGCCCGATCTGCATGGATCACGGAACGGGTGTGAGGGTGCTTTTCCCAGCCCCCGAAGGGGCAGCGGCAGCGTGCTGGCACTGCCGCAGGAGTGACAGCCTTGTCACACGCGTAACCCGGCACCCACAGCAGCGGCGTGGGAGCCTACCCTGCTTTCAACGTTCTGGTGTGCCAAAGCTTTGCGAAATTTGAGGCAGGTTACTCCCAAATCGGGGACTACTGCCTCTCCCCTCTTGCTTCAGCTGCTGTGGATGTGGCAGGCCCCCTTATGCCACCCTCTGGAAGGCACAGTGGCTGTAGGTGACACGTGCTTAATTTTCCAGGGAATGACCGTGGACAGGTGAAGGGACACTTAAATCAGGCTTGCTCGTGTTTTTATTCAAAGTTTTGCAGTGCAGCCTTTCACGTCCTGCTTTTTCTGTAACTTCCCAATGACAATGCATGTGTGTATCTGGAAAAGTGTAAGAGTCTCTAATTCCCTTGGCAAAATGGGAACGGTTGTTGGACACGTGGGCTAAACACCTTCACGAGTGAGCGCTACTTCAGTGTGCATTTTGCAGATGAAGAGGTTCTGTCAGCTTTGTGAGACCATGGTTATCACTCATTCCTCCATCATATCAGCTGTGCAAGTGAGCTGCTCAGATCTGGGCTCTGATTTTCTGTACAGAAATGGAAGCCTGAAGCACAAAGTCTGTGGAGCTGCTGCTGTGTATCCATGACATAGATGTGTTTATTACCCTTGGGATAGCCTGGGGTTGGTGTCTGTCTGGGACAGCTCCACTGCAGTGCTGGGTGGGCATCTGCTGTAGACTGAAGCTTTGTGCTTCAAAGGCTGCTACAGGAGTGATTCGGGGATACAGAGCTTTGTCAGGGCTGGCAGAAGAGCATGGACATCAGACAGGAGGTAGAACCTGGCTCGAGTTTTTTTCCCTCAGTTTACAAAATAAACTTATGGAAGTTCCTTACTTACTGCTGCTGGCCCCTGGATGCTTCAGGAACCACATTTTTACTTAGTGGGACACATCCTTAAAAAGTGGGATCCTTCAGGTCTCCCTTGCTTGCTGCTCCTTTTCTCCTTCCCATGCCTTAGTAGCCTGAACTCCGTGGAGATTTACCCCTGAACCCTGGGATTTAAGTACTTTGTTAACAGCTTCAAACGAGGGACATAAGTTGTTAAAACTCTGCTTGTGGTTAGCAAGCAGGTTAAGGAAATAAAACCAGTAGCTTGGCACTTTTCCTTTCATGGCTTCAGCAAACTTCTGGAAGCAATTAGGCCTTTGTCAAAATGCTCTTAAACAGGAAAATAACAAGAACAGTAGCTTTCTTTTCTTTTTTTTGTTTTTATATTTGTGACTGCATGTGGGCCTCTGTCCAGCCAAGCAGCAAAATCTGAAAATAGGAGAGTAAATTCTGGTCTTAGTTCTGTTGTAACAGTAAGTCTGATACAAACCCATTGGTTTGGCAAAGAGAACTTTTTTACCCATGAAGGTTGTTTTTGGATCTTCTTCATCCAAGCTTGAAGTAAACTTAACAGACTTCTGGCAAAATGAATCATTAGGGTTTTTTTTTTTTAATGTGTGAACCAGCTGTTTTTCTCTTAAACTTAGAGTGCACAGATGAAAATTTACCTGTTAGCCAAATATTATTTACTTCTTGGTACTTGAAACATGCAGATGGATAACTGAATAGTGGAAGCTTGAAATCTGGATCAAGCCAAAAGGCTGCTTGAGAATTAAACCCAAGTTTGCTTGTTCTGTCCTATTAATAGTTCAGAAATTCAGTGTCTGAACACAGAAAACAGTAGTTAAAGTCGCAAGGATTATTGCTCAAAATCCTGCAATCAGAGCTTGCTGTTTTAATTAAAAATAACTAATCAACTGATTGATGAAGGAGGAAAAAAAGTGCCTTGCAGGTATGTATTAATTTTGATGCTACCAGAGGATTCTATTTGATGCATTTGTTGATGTGAAATCTTTTGGGGGAGGAGACATTGAGTGCCTAAAAAGCTTGTGCAAGCACAGCATAGCAGGCTTTGGGGAGAGGAGATGCTCCTGCAGCTTTGTGTGCTTCGGGGATTTATTGCAAGAGACTTGACAATGAGCACTAACTCAGCAGTAGTGGGAAGTGGTTTGGTTTCGGCAGTTCGGGCAGCGGGTGTGATCCCCTGGTAGCGGCTCGGGGTGTTCCTGAGCTGTTAGGGTGACAGGCTGTCCTTGGGCCACTGCACACCTGGCTGGACTTTTATCAAGCTGTAGCTCCTGAGAAGGTAGAACAAGTAATTCTGCTAGCTGGTGGCAAACCTCTGGAGAAGAGCTAAAATCACTTAGGAGTGTCTGTTTTGTATGTATAAATCTACTGATCTGACCTCCTTATGACCCCTCTCTATGCCCAAAGCACAGCTTTGTGTGTGGGAGGGACATGGGTGTTCTCCCTGGATTCACTGGGGAAGGGAAAGCCAGCAGGGAGAAGGGTGACCTACAGCTGGGTTGTGGCTGCATCTGCCCTGCATCCCTGTGGATTCCCCTGTTGGCAGAAATTCCACCTTGTCAGTGTGGTTGCCCTCAACCCTTGGCTAATCCCAGAATCCCAAAATGGTCTGGGTTGAAAGAGACCTTAAAGCCCATCCAGTCCTACCCCATGCTGTGGGCAGGGACACCTTCCACGATCCCAAGGTGTTTCAAGCCCTGTCAAACCTGGCCTTGGACACTGCCAGGGATCCAGGGGCAGCCACAAAATATTAAGGAGCTACCTTGGAGGTTCCAGGGTGCAGCAAACCCCAGCACTGGGGAGCTGGGGATGAGCGAGGGAGCCCCTCTGCTCTCTGCCAGTGTGGGAAAGGCAGGGGAAGGTGTTAATTGCTGTTTGTTTGTTTAGGCTGCATCGGAGGAACTTTATCTCTACTGGGAACCTCTTGCAGGGGCTTTGGAGAGCAATTAAGGCCCAAGCAGACAGTGATGGATCTCACTTAGGGAGCTGCAGCTGCAGTGACAGCAGAGCTGGGATGAGCCAGGTGCCGGTCAGGCTCTCCTACTGGGTGGATAAAACCCTTGCCCGAACTGTGCTGGCTCAGGGTGCAAATAACCACTGGGAAATAATGTTCCAGTAGGAATTTACATTGGTGGCATCAAGACTGCAATCTTAGCCTAAAGGTGAACAGAGGAATCCTGGGCTTTTTCCCAGTTTTCCTTGGAACTTCAAACAAACCAAGCTTGCCTGTTGTGGATGTTTGCCCGAGGAAGGGCTGTGGAGTGCTGTCCTTCTCCAGCCTGTCTTGTCTGCCATCAAGAGAATACCCTGCAACACAGAAAAAGACAGCGCTGGTTCAAATAAATTCCCTGGAATAGTGCAGTCTGAAGGGCAAGGAAAAAAGAGCAACAGAGGGAGGTTCAAAGGGAAGTGCCACAAAGGCTGCAGCTGTTTTCTGTCACTGAAGTACTCCCTTATTTTTTTTTATTTAGTTCATGCGTTTCATTTTCTAACCCAAACAAACCATTTGAGTTATTGAGAGAAGAAAGTGAGGTAAAAAGGCAAAGCTGAATGATTAAAGCCAGTGGGAAGATTTCTGGGAGCAGTTTGGGAAGGACGCAAGGAGAAAAGTGCTCCTGGTAAAGCATTTTGAGGAGCCATCTTAGTAAAAGACTAGTGAGCCCTTTCTAAGGTAAAGATCACGTTGAAGAACTGAAATGCTGCTCTGGCTGGATTGTTTTAATTAGTGGGAGACAAACACACAGCCACTACTTTTACCAGCGCTTTTATTTATTATTTTTGGTGTTAGGCAGTCAGATTTGGATAGGAATTTGTGCCTAAAATCGCTTCTGCGCCCCGCCCCACCCCCAAATACACGTTAGCACACATTTCTACTTAAAACCAACTCAATTCTGTATTTAATGGCTTAGGGCCCAGGTTGTGAGAGGGAAGGTGTAAATAGCAGTGCCTGAGGATCTGGGAGGGCTGTGTGCTAAGGGTTGGTGCTATGATTTTTATCCATTTTCCAGACCTCTTATTGTGGCTGGGGAGCCTTGCTGCACAGCCAGGTTGTTGGTTGTTGCATGCACTTCATTCGTGTGCTGATTGCTGTATTTACTTCGTTCATGTGGCTCCTTCTCACATATTTCAAACATATAAAAATACTCCTTTGTTTCCCTTTCACATTCTGGTTCAGTGTCCAGCCTTGGGAGGGTCTTGGTGATTTTTTTTTTTTTTTTTTTTTTTTTTTTTCCCCCTCTTGGGTGAAATGGACGACTGCAATCTGTTACTTTGTGTTTCATGTGGTGCTTTTGACAAGAGCATGGATGCTAATCCCAGTGTGAAGAGTAATTTGAATGACTGATTGCAACATTTTCAGTTTCCCCCTCCCTATCTGGAGAAGCAGTGTTCCTGCCTCAGTGGGTGTTGTCTTCCGCTGGGCACTTCTGTGGTTGGTTTTGACAAGAGGGAGAGAACTCCTGTGATCTGATGGTCTGGGTGTGCTGGGAGCTATCCCATGGGAATGCTCCACATGGATATTGTGAGCTCTGGGCCATCTCCCGGCACCATGTGAGAGTATAACTCTAGATTTCTCTGATATCCATGTTATGGGACACATCATAATTCAAAGCTAAGAGTTCTACTGAGACATCAGGAGATTCCTTGGTCTGGCAGCTCCAAATGTTGCTGGGATGGCATCGGGCAGCTTTGTGCTCCCTCTTTGCAGATCCTGGTGTGGACTTGGCCTGTTTGTAGGGGTGTTTCCCCAGTCAAGCAAACACCCCATTCCCTGTTCCCATCACAGGAGCTGTTCAAACTTCAGGGATGGATTTTACAGCATCGGGCAGGTGGCACTTGGATCCGGGGGTGGAAGTGGGCTTGGAAGGACTGGGTTTGCAGCTGGGTTTTGATCTTGGAGGTCTTTCCCAACCAGGATTCTATGGTGATTACTGTCACAGTTGTAGAGACAAGGAATTTTTTTCTAAAAAGAGAAATCCATTATGGCCTGTTGGGAGTAGGAGAAGAGGCAAACACTGTTGGTGTGGTTTTGATTGAGCTTTCATTTGACTGTTTTTTGAGTGTTTTCTCTAAACAATGAATATTTGAGTGTGGCTGCACTCCAAGGTTACGTTCTTGAGCACTATGGCAGATCCTTATTCCCAGGATTCTTCCCTGTACAAAACTGTGTTTCACCAAGCAAACCGAATTTATGGACTATGAAATTTTTTGGGTTTTTCCTTCCAGTTCTTACACTTGGGTAATATCCAAGCTTGAAATAACTTGGGAACCTTTGTCTTCTGATGGTGTGTTCGACAAGACAAAATAACTCGGGGCTTTATTCTCTGCTCTTGTCTGCAAACAGAGATTGCAAGTTTGAGGAAGCTGTTTGTGAGGCAGTGCAGTGGAAGTAATTGGAATATGGTGTATTTAATTTTACTTGTTGCATCTAGAACAACTGCAAACTAGAAATGAAACCCACACTCTAATGGAATTAGGTTGTGACACTTCAGTGCTGTGTGTATGACAAGGAAAAATGAACAACTTGATGCAGGAATAGATTGCCATTGAATTTTTATTTTTTTCAGTTCCTGTCAAAGAAAGGGGAGGGGTGGTAGATGTGTGAGCACAAGTTCAATTCAAAGAAGCACTGGCTGGTTTCTGAATCCATTTATCTTACAGAGCTTCAAATTATTTAACATTCACAAATAGGATCTCGAAATCTCTCAAGAGCAGTCTGAACTCTGTTATTCAGATGTCCACTAGCATGAATTTGTTCATAACTAAATTGCTGCAGTTCTGATAGTCAGGGAGCTTTCCAGGTCTCTCATTTTACTTAAATTGCTGGACTTTTTCCTCTGTAGGTACCCAAATCAATCATTGAGCAGAAGATAATCTTATCCAGCAGCCTTTTCTTACTACTTTTCCACAATTTTTTTTATTTTCTGAGAGCAGTGCGTTTCACTGGAGTGAAACTTGCAGTTTAAAAAAAAAAAAATCTTTTAACATTTAATGTGAAACAAGGTTATTTGCATAAGTCCTTACAGCTGAGGAAGATCTGGATAAATGCACCTGGTGAGTTTCAGACTATGGCAGCCAGGTTGGGGGCTGTGGCTTAGACCCAGGAAGCCGGGACCAACCCAGAGAGAGTGTCCCGCAAGGATCAGTCTTCCAGAAGTCCGTGGCGTTCCCTCGGCTGCCGGAGATGCCTCTGCAGAAAGGGTGCCTGTCTCAGCAGGCTGTGAGCTCTTTAGTGATTTCAGCGAGAGTGACTTCAGCTCTTGTTCTGCGAGGCAAACCCCAGGCTGGACCAGGAGGAGAGAGACGAGAGGCTCTTATAGCAGTTCTGCATGAGGCAGCCTTATTAGTGCCCCACCCTGCGAAGGGGAGGCTAGGGATGAGCTCTCCAAACTCAAAGGGGGAGAGGGCTAGATCTTATAGGGATACAAGGGTGGGTGTGAGAGGGTAGAAGCCAATGGGTTACAAGGAATTTACATAGGGTCTCCCAGAGGATCATGGTTCTTGTTTTCTCTCACCCTCACCGCAAAGTGCTGCCTTTTCCAAGGGGATTCTGCTGGGAAGTTGTGCAATCTCCTTATCAGCAGGCCTCCCTCCAGGGCAGGGGCTGGGCATACCCCACATCAGATGGCTTTGGTTTTTAAGGATGCACAGCCTTTCATAAATAGGATTCATGACTGGTGAACCATGGGGCTCGTGAAATTCACTTTGTATTTTGAAAAACTCCAGGGAATGAGATACTGTGCAAACACAGCTGGAGCAGGAGAGGAGTGCACAGCCCCCAGGAATTCCCCAGTGGCCTCTGTGGTGTCCTTGTGCCTGGCAGCTCCCTTGGGAAGCAGAGGAGAGGGAGGGGAAAGGCTCCTGGTAGGTGTTGTTTCTCCTTCCTGCAGTTGCTCTGGTTTTATCCAGAGGTTTCTGTGGATGAGGGAAGTTCAGCAATATGGCATCTACAGCAGGACAGGAAAGCTGGCCACCATTGTGGCCTTTTTTCATCTGGGAAGGAAGCTGGGGGACTGAAACTACTTGAATAATTGAATCGGGCTGTTCATGAAATTCATAATAGATGGAGGCTTTGTCCACTGGCACTGCAACCCGCTTCCCATTCGGCTTTATGTCTTCCTGATTATAACTTCAAACAGCAATGAGGCAGTGGAAGACAGGGCCTGCGTTGCCTCATTGAAGGGAAAGGACAGAGGATTATTGAAATCCCTTAAAAACTCTCTTTTTTGGGGGGGTACAATGATCTCCCTTAGAGTTTTTGACAATGTTCCTATTCTAATATCTTTGAAGGCAGATTACAAAAAAAAAAAAAAAAATCTTCCAACTACTAAGGGAGTCTCAAACTAAAGGGATTCATCCATCAGAAATATGGATGTTATGTCCTCTTGCCCTCCCACAATTTTCAGGATAGTGACAAGTTTATGACTTGGGCTGCCAGCCACGGAGGATGTCATTGAGAGCATGAAATTCCAAGTTCTTTCCAAGGATATCTTTGTATAACTCCTGTGGAAGAAATGAGCAGGCTGGTTTGGTGGCACAACAGGTGATTACGACTGCAAAATGAACTCAGCCTTTTGAGCCACACACAGCTGATACAAGTGGGGGCTTTTTGGATAGAAAGGGATCAGTCAGGGCAGTTGTTGGACTGGTTTGAAAATAATTGTGAACTGAAATGAGGCTGGCATTGGTTGTGCCAGATAGTCCCTGTGTGCTGAGAGGAGAGGTGGTGGTTTGGTGGGGACATGTAAAGCTGGTGGAGGAAGTGCTGTGTAGCTGGAAGATTTTTCTAATCCTAAATTTGCATTGAGTAACGTGAATGTTGCTGTAGAATTCTTCTGTCTCTGTGTTTTAGAGTGAAGCAAGTCTTTGGCTTGGTTTTAAAATCAACCACTACAGTTCACAGAATCCCAGACTGGTTTGGGTTGGAGGGACCTTGAAGCCCATCCAGTGCCACCTCTGCCATGGCAGGGACACCTTCTGCTGTCCTGGGCTGCTCCAAGCTCCAATGTCCAGCCTGGTCTGGGACACTTCCAGGGATCCGGGGGCAGCCACAGCTGCTCTGGGCACCCTGTGCCAGGGCCTGCCCACCCTCCCAGGGAACAATTCTTTCCTAACATCCAATCTAACCTAATGCCCTCCTCCTGTCTCTGTATACAAATACCTCTTTCCCCACGGCAGTAACAGCCGACATTGCTGTTGGAATACTGGGAGATGTCCAGGGTCCTGAAACGACAGAACTTGGCTCACTCAGCAGGGGGAGAGTCCCTGAGACAGGAACAGCTCCTACCTGAGGTTCACTAAGGAATGTGTCCAGTGGGACTGTGCAGTCTTGGAAGAAACAGTTCCTTTCAGGGACAAAAACTTTGGAGATTGGTTCATTGCAATTATCTGTATCCCTGTAGTGTCTTCTGGAATTCTGCATTTTGGGATTTAGTGGGAAACCACCTTCTGTCTCCTGACACAGATGAATGGGTGCACATGCTCTGGGTCTTTCTAAGTAGAGGGGCATTTATTTGTAATGCAAAAGAAATGATTTTTTTTTTTTTTATTAAGTGCAATTGTAGAAAAGGCACACAAAGGTTTTAATTTTAAGACCCGTGTAGGTCCATCTTGTCAGCCAACATTTGTTAGCAGTTCTTGTAGTGCTATATATGATCTTCTAGCAAAATCACCTGCAGCTTAATATTACATGGGAAATTAAGAATAATGAAATCCATCACTGAGGTCCCATTGTGAGCAGACAGGCTGAAACTCTTGTTAATGTGCTGGTCTACTCACAGAAATGCTCTTTA
>NW_008238316.1:1152891-1155683 GCF_000691975.1 Corvus brachyrhynchos
CTCTTTCCTTTTCCCCACTGCTCCGTTTTCTCAGAGTTAACATTCTGCTGGAAGCAGTGAGAGGGATTGGAGAAGGGAGCCAGCGAGAAACAATCGCTGTAAAAAATTGGCTGTGTTCTCTGGGCTGGCTACAACTATTTCAGCCTTCTGGAGTGGTGGGGAAAAGGCTTTAACCCACGAATTGGTGGCAGTTTCTGTGGCATTATCCAACAGATTGCCTGGTTGTGGACCCCTTGTTGCTTTTAGCAGAAGGAATTGTGCAGGGGTAGGAATAATGTGCTGCTTGCTGCTGGTATGGATTTGGATGAGGCTGTGGGGCTCAAGAACTTGAGAAGGAGCTGGAAACCTGGGATTAGGCTGTAAACCCCCTGGGAAAGGATGAGGGTGGATGATGCTCAGCCAGAGGGTCCCTTGCTGAGCTGACCAGAGACCTTGGAAAGGGGACAGGGATGAGCCAGGGGCAGTGTCTTGCTCACAGTGTCGAGGAACAATGGGAGCTCCAACAGTATTTCCCGTTTTACCTGGTTTTACAGCTCTATCCACTTGTGAGTGCTTAAAGCTATCCAGAGCCTCCTAAAGGCCATGGAGCCGCTTTCAGCTTTGGTTCTGCTCAAATGAGAACTGATACACAGGTATGTGTTCCGTGGGCATGAAAGAGCGGATTGGTTTCCATGGAAAATGGGGGCGTTCCTGTGCTGAAGAAGTTTTGTTGCATGAAAAGGAGGAAGGACATAGAAAACATGAAAGTTCAGATGTGAAATCTGAAGCAGTCACTGAAGGAGTGCAGCTGCCCTGAGCATGACCAATACCAGGCTCAGAAGGATTAATCCTCATTGCCATATAAAATAGAGCTTTATTTTCAGATGTTTCTGCTTCCCCAGTCTGATGGCCACAGCCTTTCTGGGGAGCTGTATGCCAGCATTGCCCTGCTGTGTGTTTTTCATAACTGTGAATATGATTCAGTCTTGTTCTTAATTCTGTCGTAACAATATCATGTCTGTCAGGTGGATTTAGAGGTCAAATTAGCAGTGTCTCTACTTAAAAAAAATTCATCCAAATGGAGCTACTTAAAAATAAAAATCCATACATTTCCCAGATCACAGGGTCTAGAGTTGTTGGCAGTGGCTTTTTCTCCTGTGGTCAGCATGGAACCATTTAAACATTTTAGCTGACCCATCCTTACATAATTTCAGGCAGGCCATGGACTTGTGTTTTTGTTAAGAGCAGAAAGGAAGCTTTGCGGGTAGGTCTCAAGACACAATCAATTCTTCCACTCTTCCCCCTCTTTCAATCCCATTGCAACATGCAACAAGTGTGTTGTTCCATTGCTGTTGTATTTCCTTCCACAGAAAGGATAAAACCACCTTTGTATATTTAGGAGAAGTGTCAGAGCTCCAAGGAATTGGCTGCATTTTGCAGTGGTGTCAGCCGGCAGGTGGTGAAGCACAACTAATGAATTTTGGACTCTGAAATCAGCTATAATGAGGAACTCAGAACCTGGAAATTTATTTTTGAGACCTGTTAGGAACAAACCCAGCACTTCTCAGCTGCAAGGCTGGATGTTGACTCCAAGGTAGGCAGGCATGTCTAATGGCAGAAGATTGGTCGTTGGATTTTAATCTGCTGGGATTGATGCGCGTCCTGGCTTCTTTGGAAATGGGTGGAATCAGGGAGTGGGAGGTAAAAACTAGATCTTCTCTCTTCAAATATGTTCTTAGGTAGTGGTCCAAAGTCTCGTTTCCCATGTTCTGTGCCAGCCCTGCTTTTCAGTGTTGTTATATCAGCTTTTTCCAAGGGGTGCATTGCCCTTTCAAATAACGCAGGCTTTAGCTTCTCGTTTTGTTTTTGTATAAAAGCCTGAATTTGCTCTTGGGCTTAAAAAAGAAAAAAAAAACCAACCAACCAAAAAAAAAAAAACCCCACCACAAGAAAGAAAGCAACAACAAAAGACCACCAAGAAAACCAAGACCTTCTACTGGTTTCGCAACAAGACCATGAAAAAGCAAATGTGGAACACTGGCTAAAGATAGCCTTTAAACAGAACCCTTGGCAGGGTCTTTCCAAGAGACCCCTTGTTATCAGCCTGCCCCTGTCCTGGCTTCCTCCAAAGGCATTTCTGATGGCTCTGCTCTGATCACCTGTGCCCTGCTCCTCGGTGAGCTCTGTTTGCTTTCTGCCTCTCTTGAGTGGTCATTCAGAAAACTGTTTCCTTCAAGTGCTCAAATAAACAAGTGACTTTGTTGTTAACATTCTCATGGGAGCTCAGTGCTTGAGGGGACCATTGAGCCTGCCTGGCTGAACATCCCCTCTCACAAAACAAAGCATGTCATGGGCAATATTCCCTCTTCTCAGCCAAAGGCTGATTGCTCAAATTACTCTGCCTATCTCTTACAATTTATGTTTATTTAAGACCCATATTTTCATATTTGTTATTGTGCCAGCATTGTCCTTTTGCTGAAGTAGTTTCCTGCCCTCCTTGGTGTTCCCTGCTTCCACAGCGTGTTCTGGACAGAGGGATTACATTGCTTTTTTTTGCCTGTGGTTTCCTGGAGTGAAAAAACCACTCTCTTGTGAGACCTGCTTTGCTCCCAGCATCATCAAAAGGTGTGAGCTGAGGTTTCATCTGGGGCTGGAGGATTTTCTGCGTTTAAGGACTTGCTAAATCAAAGAAAAACTCAGTGTTTTGGAGCTGTGTGGGCAGTATGCAAATGTACTGTTCCCAAGGATTAAACCAAACATTTTCCCCGGTAGTGAGGAAAGTGTGGCTTCAAAGGGCTGGGGGAGCATTGTCA
>NW_008238316.1:1155767-1167600 GCF_000691975.1 Corvus brachyrhynchos
AAAGAGAGTAGGTCTAGATCAGATACAAGTAGGAAGTTCTTCCAGTTCCTCACCACCCTCACAGGGCATAGGGTGCCCAGAGCAGCTGGGGCTGCCCCTGGATCCCTGGCAGTGTCCAAGGCCAGGCTGGACATTGGGGCTTGGAGCAGCCTGGGACAGTGGAAGGTGTCCCTGCCCATGGCAGGAGTGGGACTGGATGGGCTTCAAGGTCCCTTCCAACCCAAACCATTTCATGATTCCAAAGTGCTGCTTAGGGAAATGCTGGTAAGAGCTGATACTCTCCCTTCCCTCTCTCTCCAAACAGCCTACGTGGTACAGGCACTTCATGGAAAATCCGGGCAACTCTTCTGTCCCCAGCCACCCCAATCTCTCTGTGCCCCCTTGGATACAAGAGACAGGACCAGTTATGCTGCAGCCTTGCCTGGTTCGGGGCAGTTTAACTGCTTTTGTGTGGAGTAGAGCCTGAGCTGGCAGTGTGACCTGTGCACCCAGTCCAGCTGTGCGAGTGCCTCATCGTAAGTCTGTGGGATTTGCTGATATGGGCATAGATCCATCTCTGCTGGGCTCATGGGAGAGTTTCCAGGGCATGTCTGGTTCTGAGCAGGCTTGGCTGTGTTGCCACAAGTGCATGGGCCAGCACTGGGGGGTGTCTGGCCTGGCAGAAAACCTTCACCTGATTTGTGGTCATGTGCAAAAATGTTTAGAAATATTCTGCTGAGCCTTTAGCAAGGCAGCCTGGGTCCCTCGTGGTCAGGGCTGGGACTGGAGCTAAAGTCTGCTCACATCTGAATTCGCCTTTGCAGAGGCAGCACTTGGCACTGTGCCTTTTCTCCTGGTGCTCTCCCTGCAGGACCCTCCTGGCTTTGCTTGAGCACATGGAGCCAGCGGGAGTGCTGTGTGTGTAATGAGCTTTTCTAGAGCCTCAGACACCTGCAGGCAGCTCCAGAGGAACGAGCTCAGGTATGACTTTTTATTTGGGTGTACAAGCACCTACTGGTCTGCTTTATGCTGCCCAGGGTGTCTCTGTGGGCTGGGGGAGCTGTGCTGGAGCCACCCCCAACCTTATTCCTTTGCATTTCCATTCTCTTTCCCCTCACACCAGCCCTTCAAGTTCTGTTTGCTCTGGAATATGTCCCCCTTAGGATGTTGTACCAAATACATTGCTGCAGTTCCACTGAGGGGAGGAACATCACATCAGCTGTAGTTATTGCTGCCCCAGTAGGAATATTCTGAGAAGCTGCTGTATTTGTTGGATGCCTGTGGGTCTTGGGCAGTGAACTCCTCTCATGTTTGCTGGTTCTTTGCTGACCTTTGCATCTTTTAGCGTGGTCTCCCCTTCCAGAACTCTTGTGTGCTTGGGATACAGACACACAAACTTAGCTGCTCAGAATTTTTTTCTCCTTCTTTTCACCTTTTTTTCCTAATTAAAAACCTGTATTCCCTATGCTGTAACCAATTATATCACTCATAACTTGAAATACTTGTATCTCCTGCAGCAGCAGGATATGCAGTGGGACTGGTGGAGCTTTCTGAAGCCACAGCTGGTCTGGCTCTGCTGCTTCCAATGCCTTGAACTTGTTCAGTTTTTCTTCCCCTGAGTGGTTTGCCCTCATTATCACCTGTGTACCTATTACCGCAGGCCTGGGCCCTAGGGTATATCACCATGTCCTGCAGCCATAGGGAGGAGGAGGAGAGAAGATCCAGCAGGCAGGAATTGTGCAGCAAGATTGATTTATTTAATTATTTTACAAACTCTTTTATAGACTTTTTCTTCATAGTCTAATTGGACAAAGGATCAGCCACCCCTTGGGGTGATTGGCTAAAATCCTAAAACATCCATTGTCAAAATATTTTTCTACTATACCATAAACAAGACTTTCCAAGGTTGCAGGTGGCTTGGTTGTTTACATTCCCTGCTACCTCTTCTGTGAGAGAGAAAAGTCTCTCACGGACTTAGAAAATAGCAAGAAAATCCTCGCTAGCAGCATTTTTGTATCTATGTGTACCCTTCATTTCTGGCTAAAGTGTGCATCCTTCATAAGGTTTCCCCCCAGTTTTGGGGGAGCTCTCTGTTTTTAAGACCCTGCTTTTCCCCCTTCTGCCACATGGCTCCATTCCCCCTCTGGTTGGAATATATAGCCAGTAAGGAAAAGATACCTCAGCTCTGTGCCTGTAGCTCTTCTGGCCTCAGCTTTAACAGCTCCTTTTGCTCCAACCTCAGCCTTTTGCTGCAGGCCGTGCTGACATCCTCCCCTTCATACTGAGGAGGAGGGGATGGAAGCAAATGTCTCAAGGTGGTAACACCACAGAAGAGTGGGAGAGTTTTGGCACACATTTCTCCCCCATGACTATTATATGGCTATCACCACTAATTTTACTTCTGCTCCAGAGGATTGCATCCAATGAAAGAAGAGGGAATTGAAATTTTAAAAGCAGTGTACATGAAAATAACTTTCACTTCTCCCATTGCAGTGGGATACATCTATGGAGAGCAATGCTGGGGGCTCAACGATTTTGGGGAAAATCTGAATTTAAAAAGCTCTTCCGTGAGAGCTGCATCCAAATGCAGGCTTTCCTCTGGCTTCTTACTGCTCCAGGATGGCAATTCCAGCCTGGCAAATAGGAGAGATCGAGGAATACAGGAGCCACAAATCCCTCCTCTTTAAATTACATTACCAGTTAGCAGCAGGGTTACCTGGCCCTTCTCAGCTTTCCCTCAGTTATTGCTTCCAAGAGCCGAGCATTTTTACAGTCCTTTAATTTTCTCCGTATTTTTAAAACCCTCAAGAAGCACCGATCAGAAGGACCATTAACACCTCAGCTCTGGACTAATGAGGAGCACAACTTGTGTGCTGGAGGTATCGATTTGCTCAGCTCCAGTTGTGTTTCTCCCTTGAACTCTTTGTGTTCTCCCTTCAGCTGTGCTGGCTGTTTACTCACAGAACACCCGAGTGAGGAGAAGATGAGCTGCTGGGATTCTGCTGCTCAGGCATTGATGCATTGCCTCTCCCTTTGTGTTCTTTAAATGCCAGAAATCCCCTGCTTTTATTTGGAACAGCTTTTTAATCTCTTCTTTCATCCATGAAGAAAATGAAGAGCTGAGTTCAACAGCTCTCTTTTCTTTTCCCCTGAAGGTGTTTCTTTCCCTTTGGTGGCACCTTTCTGGTGTGTTCCACCTCTGAGAAGAGAAAACAGGCAGAATTTATCCCATATTTGTGTATGGCGATAAATTCCCTCAGTTTTTTTGATCAAGCAGTTTCATGTGGGTACTTCATCAGGATTTCAGGATTTTAAAACAGTCACGGATTTGTCTTGACCTTCATTTTATCTGTGTGACATTAGGAAAACAAAAGGATCTAAATTAACAGTAACAGTGAATAATGCTGTCTAAATTGAAGAATAAAATGGAAGAGGATAAACCATCAGTAAACGCACTGGTAAAATGCCCTGAAATAGGCTGCTTACCTTCTTTTTTGATGTATTGTCTTTTCCAAGCTCAGACAAATACTTATTCCTTAAAAGCAATTTCGGATTCATTTATCCTTGTGGGATATAACTTTACCCTGTAACGTCTCTTGTGACTAAAATACTGGTTTGGAGGAAAATATATATTAAAAAAACCCCTTAAGTTTAAACTTTTTGCTGCCACATTGTGAGGTTTTTTTGAGGTAGGAGTTGGAGCTGGATGGTTTTATGATGTCTGTGCTAAAACAGGATCAGCTGTTCCCTCTGTCTCTGCTCCCAGTTCCATCACTGGGTGGTTTCTTAAGTTGTCTGTGAAATCCAGATGATGTTAGAACCTCTCTTTCCACATTAACCTGTTCCCAAAGCACGTTCTTGTCTTAGTACTGGGTTAGAGGACAGATTCTGGAGAAACTCTGCAGAGAATAGTGTAAATCCAGCAAGGCACACTTTGGTTTGACTTGTCAGTCATGTTTTCTACATCATTTAAAGGCATGGTTTAAATACAGGCTTAATGTTTTTTTTTTTAATAAATGACTTCTTAGGATTGCATTTACTTTTTTCCCAAGTTGTGTTGGTGTAGTTTGTAGAAAACAGTGGCTGCTGGCAGAGTGCAGTGTTTTGCACTTCTTGCTTTGGAACTTTAAAAAAAAAAACCAGTCCTGGTCTTTGACTATGAAATAATTACAAATTATCCAAAGTTGCTCAGGTTGGAGCAACCTGGTCTATGGAAGGTGTCCCTGGCTGTGGCAAGGGGTGGGACTGGATGGGCTGTAAGGTCCCTTCCAACCCAAACTATTGGAGGGTTCTATAAAAAATAGGCTTTTTAAAGAAGTGGTTTGTTATTGGTGAGCTCTCCCCTTACTTGTGTCTCTATTTCAGGATGTTTCTTTTCAAAAGGATTGGGAAGAGCCGTGTTTCTCCAGGCAAGATGTGGAACACTTCCACCTTCTTATGTGGTTCAGAGAAAGAGAGAAAAATGCTGCTGCTAAGTGTTAGGAGGGACCACAGCTCAGGCAAAGGCAATGTAGCGACAAAGAAATTAAGTACAGCTTCAGAAAGTCAAATATCTTGTTAAGTCTGGGCAGAAATCAATAAGAGCTTTTGAGAATGGTGGTATTGAGCATTCTATTTTGAGAAATACTTGTGTCTCTGGAAAACCAGAGCAAACGGCTACAGCAGGGATGCAGATGAATTTTGCAGTGATTTTTTCTAGCTGTGCACATTGGGAAGTCAAGGATGTCTGTACAGCTGTGCTTCTCAAGCTGTGCCAGGGTTTCCAGGTGCCGCTTGGCACCTTGGCTGGGCAGTTTTGGGAGTTGTGTTCCTGGTGATCTCTACAACTGCCTGAAAGGAGGTTGTGGTGAGGTGGGGTCAGGCTCTTTGCCCACGTCTCATGAGAGGAAATGGCTTTAGGTTGCACCATGGGGTGTTCAGAATCAGATACTGGGGGGGGAGGGAATCACTAAAAGAGTATCCAGGCACTGGAATGAGTTGCCCAGGGTGCTGGTGGAGCCACTGTTCAGGAGATGCCTTGATGTGGCCTTTGGGGGTGATGATGGTGATGCTGGGGAGAGAATTCGTGACCTTACAGGTCTCTTCCCCCCATTGGTGACTCTGACAAGAGCCCTGTCTGTGAGCTGTGCTCACCCTGAGCCTTGTGGGGGCTTGTTCCCAGGTCCCCAAGCAGGTCCCTGTAGCTCCCAGAACCATGGGAAGCTTCACAACACTTCTCAGCCTGCAGGGTCTCCAAGGTCTTGCCGCCCTCCCCCGCCCCATTAGTAGTGCTCTCCTGTTACAGGGAAGTAAATGATCCTGGTTTTTCCATTTTCATTAAGGCTCAGCTGTGACGTCAGTTTTGACGTGGCCCTGGATGAGAAACGTGTGGTTTGAACCACTGAAAGTGCTGATTCTGAGCTGCTCCCCAGCTCTCTCCTCTTCCCTCCCTGCTTGCACTGGAACTGCTTGTCTGGGGGTTTGGCCAAATGCTGCTCCTAAGTGGAGAACAGGAGAAAATCCTGGAAAGCAGCTGCATTTTCCCCGTGCCATGGTTACCCACAGCTCCTGGTTTTGCTGTTTGATGCAGTGGCAGCTCCTCTCTGTGTGGAGGCCCCTTCTCCGTGGAAAGAAGTGTTCCAGGCTGCAGGAGGGCAAGTAGGTGATTTGAGTTTTTGGGTCTCAGTGCTGCTCTGTGCCCTTTGTGGGAGGGATATCTACATGTCTGCAGCAATGAAACTTGACTTGTACTGGAAAATAAGAGCAAATTGTGCTGAAGTCAACTGAAATAGGAGTTAGACTTTGTGCCAGATTGCAAACTGTGGGTCTCTCAATCATTCCTCTGCAGAGAGCAGCCTATAACAAAGATTACTTTGCTGCAAGACCCACAGAAAAATACCTGTTCTCTTGCACTTATGTCAGTTACTGATACAAATCTGCTGATGGCTGGGAGTATTTATTTGCTGTGAAAAGAACCTGCTTATGTTGCACCAAGCATCATGGTTGACTTGCAGGTACCAGGATGGTATATTAGGGATGTAAATGATCCTGGGACATACATTATTGACATGCTTCTGCTCCAGGAGCACAGCAGCATTTCCTGTAGGCTTCCAGGTGAGCTGGAAGGAGTTTGATCCTAAACCTGTGGGTTTGCACTGCCAGACCAGGTAAGGTGCTGGAAGAGCCTGGAGGGCTGTGGCAGGGGAACCAGCTTTACTCCAGGGCAGAAACCTCGGGCTCAGGGGTGTTTCAAGGTGTGATTTCCCTCTTGTTTTCCAGCTGTGGTGGCAGGCCCTGTACCTGGCTGCCTTTTTCAGTGTGGAGGGCAGAACTGTTGCATTAGTGTTTCTTTCCTTGTTGTTTCCCCCCGCTGGGGGGAAAGACATGTTTTCAAATGAGCAGGTGTATATTTTCATAAGCCCCAAGCATTCCTTTGTGGATGAAAGAGTTGTAAAACATCTGAAAGCTATTTTCTTTGACATGAGCGTCTCTGTTTAAAGAATGTGGGGAATCATTTCTTATTCAGGCTGAAGCAGATGAAGTTGTTATGATGTTCTGATGTAATGGACTGTATGAAACAGATATTTGGGCCTTTCTAAATAAAATGCTTCTGGAACACGCTTGGAGCTGTGAACTGGCTCAGATTGAACTATAGGGAAACAAATACCCAGAAATACCTACGAGGAAGAAATGACAATTTCCTACAGTACGCTGGCAGACGTGTGCTAGTGTTGAGCAGAGTGTGTTTAAAGGGAATTGGCCCTTTGGCGTTGGGGTGAGGAATATGTTGTTTGGTGGTGGGATGTGAGGAGTGGCATTGTGGAGTCCCCATCCCTGGAAGCGTTCAAAAAATGTGTGGAGGTGGCACTTGAGAAGAGGGTGGGGGTGCTGGTTGATCTTAAAGGTTGGACTTGATCCTCCTAAAGGTCTTTCCAAACTTTAGTGATTCCATGGTTGTGCAGTGTTGCTATTAAGAATTATGTAAATCAGTAATGCTGGTGGATGGGCGACCTGTTTACTGGGGGAATAGCACTTCCCTTCACAGGGAAATGTTCTTTAAACTGGATTGATTGGAATCTGTGCAGTGCTTTGGTGGAGTGAGGCAGAACGCATAACACGTGATATATTCTGGGCTGCTTCGATTTCACAGATAAATGCTGGCTGTAATCATTGTTAAATGGTTGATCCACCAGGTGTGAGGGTTGGCATGCCAGCAGTTGATACCATATTTCATTTTTTTTCTCCTTGCTGTTGCTCCCTGCTGCCCCTGAAGTTTTCATCCCTGAGGGATGTTGCTGCTAGGGTATGAATGTGAGAGAACTCAGGCGTTCCATGAAAAATTTGGGAAGCCTGGTAGCCTTAATTAGCATAGAGACCATATGCTTCCAGTCTGGGGGTCCTGTCCAGAGAATGGGAAGTGGCTGATCTTGAGCAGAAGAGGGGATCAGTCTGAGGAGCTGACAGGGGCGTTGGATTTCACAGTTGGCAAAGCATCTCGGCCCAGCCCGCTGAGTGCTGTGCAGCTTCCTCTCCTCCCTGCTGCTCTGCGTGGAGCACCAAGCCAGGGCGGGCTGCTGCCAGCGGGGTGTGGGGACAGCCACCCACATGCCATGGGGCCCTGTGATAATTGTTTGTCTCTTGCCTCCACGGGGCCTCCTGAGAACGTGCATTTGTGAACAGCCAGGGTGTCCCAGGCTCCTCTCCCCCGTGAAGGGGGCATTTTACTGGTGTTTTCTGTCCAAGGTGTTGGTACTCTTTGTCTGCCGTGAAGCAGAGAGAGCAAAGGTGTGCTCAAGCACTTCTGTGTGTTCCCCAAGGTCAAGCCCTTGATTCTGGGGTCAGGCCAAATCACAGCTCTGTTACTTGAGAGACCAGAGGCTACTGCAGTCCAGAAGGATGATTGCTGGGCTGTATCAAGAGAAGTGTGAGTAGAAGCTCGAGGGAGCTGGTTCTGCCCCTCTGCTCTGCTCTTGGAGACCACACAGGGAGTTCTGCATCCAGCTCTGGGGCTCCCAGCACAGGAAGGACATGGAACTACTGCAACATGTACAGAGGAGGCCACGGAGATGCTCCAGGGCTGGAGCCCCGCTGCTCTGCAGCCAGGCTGGGAGAGCTGGGAGTGTTCACTGGCAGAAGAGAAGAGTCCAGGGAGAGCTCAGAGCCCCTTGCAGGGCCTAAAGGGGTTCCAGGAGAGCTGGAGAGAGACTTGGGACAAGGGATGGAGGGACAGGACACAGGGAATGGCTTCAGAGTGACAGAGGGGAAAATTAGATGGGATATTGGGAAGGAATACACCTGTGAGGGTGGGCAGGCCCTGGCACAGGGTGCCCAGAGCAGCTGGGGCTGCCCCTGGATCCCTGGCAGTGTCCAAGGCCAGGTTGGACACTGGGGCTTGGAGCAGCCTGGGACAGTGGAAGATGTCCCTGCCCATGGCAGGGGTGGCACTGGATGGGCTTTGAGGTCCCTTTGAACCCAAAGTAACCTGGGATTCTATTCCTGTCTGCTGGTACAGAGCGTTTCTTGTAGTGCTGGCGCCTTACACTTGTGAGACACAGTACCAAAGCCCCTGGGTGCTTTGGGAGACATGGTGTGTACAGACAGGTGTGTCCAGCTGCACTGGAAGAGGCTGTTATCCGGGGACAAGGAATAGATGGGTGCAGTCCTCTGAGCAGGGCTGGCCCTTCAGTATCTGGAGGGAAGTGCTGCTCGAGGCTTTGCTGTGTCTGTGTTGCCAAGGGTGGTGGTTGCACCCTCTGTCCAGCCCAGCAGAACCTGGGCAGTGCTTCCACTGAGGGCAACTTTCCTTTTTGTAAAGAACTGTAATAAATTGGTTTAATAAATTAGTCTGTATGAAAAGCAGTTCTGGTCATGCTTTGAAGCTGCATGCTTTTGTTGTTTCACCTTGTGCCCAAATTTGCATATTCTGCATGAATTAGGGCAGGGAAGCAGCACAGTACAGCTGTAGGTGAAGACACCGTGCAGGACCAGGCTTTCTCCATACCTTGTTACTCCTTGGCATGGGAGGGGAAAGCCCTGTTCAAATGGTTGAGCCTGCTAAGAACCCCAACTGCATCAGTTCAGTTAAATCACTGACTAAAATCAGGCTAGAGGCGATGCCTTAGGATTTTAGCTTTTATATTTTTCATGTAATTGTTGTCCTGCAATTCTTTACTGTATAACTCCAAACTCCATATACAGTGTTAGCTACTGTTCTCCCATTTTGGTCAGACAAAACAATTCCTCTCTAGGCCTGGGAGTCAGGGACTGCCTCTGGCCCTGAGAAATGTAAACAAAAGTGAGTTGGGGGGAGCAAACTTGGGGTAAGTGACTTCATTACCTGAAGACATAATTGGAGAATTAATCCCCAATATACGAATGGACCAAACATTTAAGAGTATGAAAACCTGTGACCCCATGGTCTATTTTGGGCGTAGCCCCTGGGGGGGGGCTTTGTCTGCCCTAAATGCACATGCAGGCTCTTCAATTAATATCACTGTTTTTTATTCTCTTGATTTTGTCTGGCCTCTGTTTTTAGGTAGTCCCATAAGGCATCAAAGGCAGGGTCGCAGTAGTTAAATTTACCACAGAAGGCCTTTCAAGGCAATTTGTAGGACAGCCCACCTGAGCAGTCATACCTGAGCTCTGGTGCCTTGTTTGAGTACAGGATGGTCCTGGATGTGAAGCTTTGCTGTTGCAGTCCAAGGTGCAGCACTCCCACATTTTATATCTTTTCCCCTTGCAACACCACCAAAACACAGGATGGGATGACTGAAGAAGTAAATTAAGGTGTGTGTAGCTGAGCTGGGTGATGGGGAGTTCATGAATGTCCTGGGAGTGGCAGAGGGCTGTCCTAAAGGAGGAGAGGTTTGTCCAAAGTGTTCAGTCACTGTTGGAACAGCAAAATGTAACTTAAATTTAAGCAGAGAGCTGTGACAGTACCTCACTCACTCAGGGATGAGGTACAGGAACCAGAGGGGCTGGCTGGGCTCTCACCAGCAGCTTCAAGCTGAGTGCAAACAGTTTATCCAAATTCTTGCCTGACTCTTGGTCCAGATGTGATGTAGTCTTATGTATGGCAAAGATGCCTGCTGTGCAAGCTGGGAGCTGCTGGATTGCACTTCTTTCTGTGAAGACTCAGCACTTTTTTTCTCCACTTGGCCACATGTTTTGTCAGGGGCACTGATTTCATTGAATCATGGACGGATTTAGGTTGGAAGAGACCTTAAAGATCTTCTCATTGCAATCCTTTCACCTGTGGGCAAGGACCAGGTTGCTCAGAGCCTCATCCAGCCTGGAATATGTAATCCAAGAGGTCTGAAAGGGTTGCAGATTCTTCTTAGAACATAGCTGGGTGTTTAAATCCGGGATGGTTTGGTTGCCCTCATGTACCGATGTGCGGAAGACAAGAAGTGGTGCTGTGCCTGCCGGGGTGTGGTGAAGTTTCCTGGGTGTTTTGAGGGAGGCCAGGTGCTTGCAGCAACAGTAACCTGTCACTGGTTTGCATCGACACCATTTTAGTTGGGAATTATGTTCCAAGGCAGCATTACTTAGACTCCTCTCTGGAGGAGGCACAGTGTTCAGCAAACCAACAAAACCCCACCACAAACCAGCCCTCTTCAGTCTGTGTGTGTTGGACACTTGAGTGTCCTGGAAGGAAAACCCTGCACTGCTCAGGAGTTTGCCTGGCTGAGAGCTCTGCTGCTTTATGTGCCTGTGTGAGGGGATGAACTGGCAGAGACAATAAAATAAACTCTGCTAGGCTGGAGGGTCTGGGGACATCCCATCTGTCCAGCAGTTTGATTGTTCTTCCCCTCATCTGCTTTCCTCCGAGGAGAAACATTTCTTCTCTTCTTGCTTTGGTTTTATTCCCTTTGTCTCAAGTTGGATTCCTCAGAAAGCTCTTTTCAAAAGGTGCTCTCACCCCTGCAATGATTTCATAAATATTTGTATTTCATATCTCTGTATAGATACATGCACTGTCATGCAGCGCTTGGATGATACGTGACCTTGCAACTTGAAAACTTTTTCACTTTCTTGTGGAGATTATTTCAAATACGCAGTAATCTTAATTGCCTTAATTTGAAAGGAGATTTTTCTCCATCAGCATCATATTTCACATACATGTTGATATTCATGAGGCAAACATTTCTTATAATTGTGCAGGTAGTTTTTCTATCTACAAATAGTAGTGAGAACTACACTTTAGACCTCATTTTCTTTGTGTTTCTCATTGCTCTTGCAGCCGCTTCTTTCCTTCAGTGTCCTTGTGAATAAAGGTAACATTACTGTCAAAATCTTGCTGGGGAAACTCTGTTGCATCTTCTGTGGTTCAAGATCTGTGCTGTGCTGCAAGACAATCCCTTCCTTGCTATGGGGAACAGTTTTATGAGATTATGCAGTGTGGGGAAGTTGATGTATCTGCTTCAGAGTGTGCAGATATGAGTAAAACCTGGACCTAGAGCTCTTTGGAGTAAGAAAACTGAGATGTGCGTGCTGAGCTCAGCTCATGGTTTGCTGGTTTGAGCGTCTTGGGGGGTGATCCCTCTCTCCATCTCTGTTCTCTCGATGATAAATGATGGCTGCAGCAGTATCTGTGTGCCACAGCTGCTGGTTTTAAATTATAGCTTGATAGGCACAGAAATTAACAGCATAAAGGTCTTAAGTCTGTTCCTTTTATAGCTTTCTGGTGTTGATTTGGTAATTGCAAACTGCAGTTAAAATAACTGACCAACTTGACATGGAGGAAATTGATTCAGAACTTCAATCTTGTGCCTCTATGCACTGTTAACTTTGCTCTGCAGCTCCTGGGTGAGACAATCTCATCTCCAGGCTCCCAGCCAGACCTGCCGAGGAGGGGAAAAGCACAGCACTGGGG
>NW_008238316.1:1167766-1177688 GCF_000691975.1 Corvus brachyrhynchos
TGGTCCTGCCAAAAAGCCTCCCACACCCACGGGTGTGCATTGGCATCAAAATTACCCCTTCAGCCACGGGCATCCCTGTCTCTTCCCGAGAGAATTCTCATCTGTGTGACTACTTGCATTTTTGGGAATTACAGCATGACTGGCAAGTGACAAAAATTTTAGACCTCATTGGCTGTCTGGGGCTGGGGATGAACCAGTGATTGTGGTTCACGTTTGTGTTGGTAATTTAGGGCCTGGGCTGTGGAGGAGGGGTCTCAACAGAGTGGGATTTGGGCCTCAGCAGTGGTGCCCTCTGAAACATTCCCTGTGCTGTGCACAGGAGCAGCAAAGAGAAAAGCAGTGGTTGAAAAATGATAGAAGGTGATGGGAAATGTCTGAAACAGAGGGCATCTGTACAGCAGGTTTAGATGATTTTGTCAAAAGAACAGTGGAACTGATGCTGCTTAAAGAAGAGATGAGAGATGAAGGGTAATTGAAGAGGAGAAATGGTAGAAAGTGTCTGGAACTGTGTCACCTGGAGTCACAGAATCAGCAGGTTTGGAAAAACCCTTTAAAGATCATCACCCCTAAACCACGTTCCCAAAAAGCCACATCCAGACACCTCTCACACGCTCCCAGGTACGGTGGCAAGAATGAGGTGGTTTAAAACGTCATTCAGCAGAAGGAAATCTGGCAGATGTTGTGAAACTCAGAGGAAACACCGAGATTTGAGCAGAGCACTTGTTTGGTTGAAGAGCGTGTGATGGAATGCACACAGGGACAGGGGGGACTTCAGTCTAAGGAATGAGGGAGGAACCTTAAATGCTCCAGCTGCTGCCAGGAGTAGCTCCCTGGGGAGCCCCCCAGGAGACACAGCTCTGAGAAGGGCAGGGGGTGTGAGTCCTGTAGCTGCTGCCAGAGCCCTGCTTGCATTGACCATCCTACAGCTGTTTGTAGGACTTAGAGCCAAGAATCCATGGCAGCTGGGCCTGGTATCCAAAAGGAGAGCAGGAACATAAGGAAGAGACAACTGAGGAATGAAAAATGGCTCTTGGAGTAGCTCGGTGTTACTGGATGAAAGCACAGTGCCACAGGCCTCATGTCAATAGCAGGCCAGCTGGGTGAAGCTAATAAGGCCTAGAGGTAGCTGGTGCATGGAAACAGCAAAATAGGGAAGAATCAATGTGGCTTTTGCAGTGGGAAGCTGATGCTAATGCAATTACTGGAGCCTTTGAAAGGATCAGCTAAGAGGGTATTAAGGAACACAGGGGAACAGGAACAAAGGTGGTGGCAGTGACAAAAGGTGACTATGAAAGGTAGGAAATGAGAGTCAGCTCTCACAGTGCAGGGAAGTTACGAGCAGACCTGTGTTGTTCTGTGACTCCTTGTGCATTGGAAAAAGGAGTATTGGTATGTTGATGATCACCAGTCAAGAAAGAGAGATGAGAGGAACTACAAAAGGGCCTTGGAGTATTGAGTGGTTGGATAATAAAAAGGCAGATGAGATTCACTCCAGATAAATGTGGAGTGATGTAGTAGGGATCCTAATTTTCATATGAAGGCTGAGCTCTGAGCTGACTGTTATGAATCAGGAGTGAGATCTTTGTGTTAAAATAGGGAATTCTATGAAATGTCAGCTGGGTGCTTGGCAGCTGCCAAAAAGCTGGCTGAAGGGGTAGGAATTACTAGAAAGGGAATGGAAAACAGAAGAGAACATTCTATGACCACATCAGTGCATGCATTGCCTGGATCTTTGCACAGCCGTCATCCCTGCAGCCTGGAGAGCAGCAATGGAAGCAGTTGAGGGACTGCTGAAAGGCAGCATCTGGACACAGAAAGGAGTCAGTGCAGCACAGCTCAATGGGAATATGTACTTGCCAGTCTGGAAGGGAATGGGGGGAGAGGAGAGGAAGAGCTCTGTGATGTTCTGAGTGCTGTGGAGAAGGGCATTAGAGAATTGGGCTCTTTTCAGGGAGCGCCCGGGGCAGTGCAGAGGTTCCCAGGAGCAGCAGTTGGTTGTGCACACCCCATGAGGGCTGGGAGAGAGCAAAGGAGTGAAACCTTTTCTTGTGCATGTGGAAAGTGGTCAAGTGCAGACATTCCCTGTCGTGAAAGCACTTGAGCTGCAGGGTTGGAAGCCTTAGGAGCCCTGGGAAAATGGGAACACAGGCTTAGTCTGACTGAGGGGCTCGGCCAGCTGCTCTTGGGCACTGCTGCAGGCTGGAAGGAAAGGCTACAGAGATCTCTGGTATGACCTGATGTCATTGCAAATATCCAGATTTAAATCAGTTTTAGTCAAGTGTCCAACCCAACAGATTACTTGGGGTTTAGTGTTAGACATAACTTGTGAGAGTAAGAGTAACTCACATATGGGTTATTTGCATTTAACTCTTAACTCTGGTGCAACTCTGTCCAACCTGGCTTATTCTTAGGCTGGAGCTTAAATCATCTAGAAATAGTGACAAAGGGCATCCATTCTTGCTGAGAACAGGGAATCCCAGATTGGAAGTTTTCTGGAGTCTTCAAAAGAAGAAAATACACTTCAAAACACTGCAATCCCCACCCCTCCCTCCTCCCAGCTGCACAGCATAGGTTCATTTTGAAATGAATAAAGAAAAAACAATGGTAAAAACTCGCTCTACTTTTCCCCACTTGCTTTTCACAGCTTTCCTGACTTGCTTTTTCCTTCTGTTACTTGCTCTTAAACATATTCCTTTTCTTACTTTAAGATATGTCTGTTGGTAAGAAGAACCTACAGCAGAAGGAAAGGACCTGTGAGTCCTTACTCTGGCATTGTGCTGGAGACAAAGAATTCCTGATGTCTGAACAGAACAGGAATTTATTCACGGTTAGTGAAAAATTATAAAAAAATAAAAGTACTTTTTGAGCATGGGGGAACATTGTGCTAAAGCCGTGTAAGTTAATAAAATAATCATGGGGATGAATTATGTATTTCCACTTGGAAGATGTCTTACAGGTTTTAGCACGACAGGACACAGCAGAGGTGAATGAGAACCTCTCCTGGAGGGTGGGAAGCTGCTCAGATTCCTTCAGGCCAGGCAGGGGAAGATGACTTTTCACTGGAATCTGCTCCAGCACCAGAAGCAGGGAGCTTCCACAGTGAGTCTGCTGTGTTGGGTCTCAGCAGGACACTGCAGGGAGCCTCTTCTTCCACCACAATTCACAGAACGACCCCACTTGGTTAAGAAAACAAACCATTTAAAAACACCGCCAAAAGACACAAAAAAGAAGAAAAGTGTATCAATGGTGAGAAGGGTCGACCATGAAACACCATCTCTTAAGTTTTTCTTGTGTGTTGTAGCTGTTAGGTGAGGACAGTAGATTTGTGTTATTTAAATTTCTCAACTTAGTTGCAGATTGTTTAAGAGTGGCTTTGCACTGATGGAAATAAAAGCTTGTCAACCCCCAAGGTTTCTACTGGAGATTCTAGCTTCAGATTCTAATGTTGCTTAAAGATTTTTGTGGGTTTAACTATTTTAAAATATATTTAATATTTCACATTCATATTATTTTATGGGCTTCATTTTTATGGGTCACACTGACCATGACTTTTGTTTGATTCAGAAATGCCCTGATATGGAGATGTGACTTGGCAGGTCTAAAATGTTGGTGATTTATTAAAAATAAGTTTTGTCTGCTTAATGTTTAACTACACACTGCTTGAGTGCAAGTGACAATAAGGTCTGAAAACCTGAGAAGAATTGAGAATGTAACTCAAATAACCAGCAGTGATATTTAGAATATCCTCCTAAGGAATGCCATCCCTTTGGGGAGTTTTCCTGGGGTTCCTGTCTGGCATAGTTCATCTCCATGAACTGATGCAAGGGAAGATGGCTGGAACAGGTAGCAAACAGTGGTTTTGTTTCCCAAAATCCCTTGGAATGTTGCAGTACTACCGGCTTGGCTAGTTAATGAACTGTCTGTGGGACGTCCTCTAGGGCTCCTTCACTCCACAGTAACAGTATCAAGTTTTGTAGTTTTTTGTTTCAGACTCTGCTAATAAAAACATCAGGGATCTCATGAAAAACTCCTTTAAAATTTGTTCTTGTAAATAGCCTTCTATATTTGGAATATCATAAAAAAAGGAAAAAATCAAACCAAAAAAAGAACAAGATGCTTAAATGAATATTTTATTCCTGTTGGAAAGGAAGAGCACAATTCTGCCATGGTTTGTGAGCCCAAATCATCACCAGCTCTGCAGTGCTGCTCCCTTCCCCTGCAGCAAGGCACATTGCTGGGGGATTAAAAAATTTAATGTCAAAATCCCCGTGTGCTGCTGGTGGAACATCACCTGCACGATAACATCTGGCATCAGAGGAGAGCAAAGGCCATCCCCAGCCTTTTTTATTCCAGCCAAATCAGGGCAGGGCTGCCCAGCTGAGGCCTAGCTGCACGGGAAGAGCTCAGATGCTCTCAGCAAGGTGCAGTTTCTACTGTGAATCTTTTACTGATAAAATACATGGGTGAAATAAAAACTTGGATATGGCCTTGAGGGTCAAGATGTGGCAAGGAATCGCAGAGGGTTCTTACAGAAAAAGGTGGAGTAGTTCAGAAGGGGCTTTGTACCAGGGCACTCAGTTGGGCAAAGGAGCTTTGAAGGGCTTGGAAGAATTTATTTGAAAGGGGGGAAATAAAAGATGAGATGGGAGAGAGGGCAGATTACTGCAGAATAAGCTTCTCCACTCTCTTTACTTCTGACAGTGAAATCCCAGTATGAGCTTCAGAATAGACGGAAAGGATTTTCTAAAATTTTTTCCTGCCCCTGTTCCTTTTACTTTGCCCATCCTGGAAAATGAAAAGGAAAGGTGGACTGCAAGCTGCTGAGTGGTGTCTCTGAAAAGTGGAAGGATTTAGTTTTTGAGATGTCAAGTAAAAGCTCCTGTGTTCTTCAACTAAAACTGTTTATCTTCTATGACCTGGCTTTGGAGAAGCATTTCAGCTGCCTATAGCCTGGGTGAATAAAACAAATAAATGGATAAAAACAAACAAAAAAATCCCTCTCCTGTTAAAGCTCTTTTATTCAGTAGTTACAGGCTGAATCAAGAAGCCGTAAGAAAAATCTGCAACCAATGTCCCAGTGTGTGCTGGGCACAGAATATATTTGTACTATCTTTATAGAATCACCGTGCAAACTTCTTTTCTGGAAGAAAGTAACAATTAACTTGCCAGGAAACAAGATAGATGAAGCTGATTAGGAAGGCTGCTTTTATTGTGACACCATATAATTATGGAGTTCCTCCAGCCCCTTCGAACTGAGATACAGATACATATCTGTGTGTTTGGAGTTAGCTTGGTCCTTAAAATTTTGGGTGGTACTGACCAAAATAGGGCTGAGGGCTCCCGTTCTTTCCGGATTCCTAATGTTTTTTTCTGGCTGTTTGGAACTTGCTCCCACTGAGAGTCATCCGCCTTTTTATCCCAAATTGGGGCACTGTCCTAAACATTTCTCTTGTGTAGAATAGTGCTTGAGCCACTAGAGAGATTTTAAGTGGCATTAAGTGACAGATAGTTGAGGGAAACTCCTCTGTGGACTACAGCTGGATGAAGCAAACCAACAGCTCCTAACAAAATCCCTTCAGAATGGAATAACTGAGGCTTTTGTCCTGTTTTCAGGTTATGAGTTTCACTTCTTTCTTTTGTGAGTGTGGAGCAGAGATCAGTAAAAAGCCATGTTTGGGTAGAAAGTTTTAAGTAATTTAGAGCAACGTGGTAACAATCTTCTTGAGCTCTGGGCTGCTTTCAGGCTCGCTAGGTTGATCCAAGTTTAGCCTCGGCCTTGTAGCAGGTGTGGAAGATCAGCATAGCATCAAATTCATTATACCTGGGGTCAAGGAAGGGGAAATGACTGCTGCTGCCATAGATGCAGATTTTGGCAGACAGTAACAAAACTTTTGGTTCCAGACTCAACACACTGAATTTGAGTTGCCAGTTTGGGCTTGAGGCTTTGGTTTTTACTCCTTAAGTAGGTAGGTTTGGGTAGTCAAGGCAAAACCAATGTTTTGTCCTTGAAAAAATGTTTTTGGTTTTCTTTTTTTCCTTCAGGCGTTAATAACTCTTCACTCAAGGTAGCAGTGCACCTGCAGTCCAGTTCCTTTCTATTTTAGATAGGAACTGTTGCCCATTAAACCTTTGGTGGGAGAGAAGCTTTGGCTGTGCAGTCTGTGATATATATTAATAAGAAATCTCTATCAGTTTATAAATGTATGTATGGAGTGGAGACTTTATTTTATTCCCTCCCTCAGCTGCTTTGCAGGTCTTGGCAGAGCAGCACTTGCACCTATTTAAGCTCCTTCAGGGTCAGTGGAAATTAATTTCTTCTCCAGTCCATGCTCCAGAAAATTCTTGTCTTCACTGAAGTCTTGTGAAGATATTTAAATTTCTGAAAAAGAAACAAAAAATGCTGTTTGCTGGAATTAATTCAGATGTTATGGAGATCTTCCATTCACAGTCACTGTCTGTAGGTGAAAGGAAAGGCCAGTGATCTGGCCTCCTGTGACAACAGAGGTAGTTCTTAAAATAAACTAATTTTTATTGAATTCACAGGTCTATTGAAGAGGCCCAAGTCATTTTCCATAGATTTAAAAACTTGTATTTTTTATCACCTCTCTGTTGCCCTGGATAACTGCTGTGCATGGGAACCAAAGTGGATAAGGCGGATGAAATAATGGAGAAAAGGATAGTTAGGGAACCTTGAGCTTTTCTTCTGCTGTGAAGAGACAGAATGAATTAACCTTCCTCCTTTGTGCTCTCTCACATGTGCACCTTTAGGGTGCTTTGGGGAGGGCTGTTTGGGCTGGTTTTTCCCTGTTTTCGTACAATCCTTTATTTCATTTAGAGGAGATTTCTGAACGCCCCTTGCCCAGGCAGTGCCTGTGTTCTGCCCTGCTGGTGTGGTGCAGGGACAGTGCTGGGGCCATCGTGCCCCTGGAAAATCTGAACACTCTAAAACCACACAATCGCGTTTTTTTGAGATGCTACCTCCTCTAGAAAATGATTGCTGAGGGCTGGCTGGATAAGGTTGCCCCAAATCAGTGAGATCTCTTGGGAAATTGCCCTCGTGGTGTTTATAGCTCAGTATTGTCCCCTTCCTGGTGAAGGCAGGTTCTGCTGAGGTGGAGAAAGAATTTAGACATTTGCTGGCTTAATACAATGGATTTTTTTATGCTCTTTGCATGGAGGAAAGGTACAATGGAATGTGTCTTTTTTTTTTTCTTGGGAGATAAAATTCTAGTTTGCATTTAAGTGGTCTGCTGTGTCCAACAAATCTGTTGGCCTAATCTGGATTAAAGCAGCTGGCAATTCTGCTACAGAGACCTATAAAGAACTGAGAGTTTGTAGAGGAAGGCCTTTGCTAACTCCCCTGAAATGTTTTCACTGGGACTGGATGTTGTGTGCCTTGTGCAGAAGGGAGCACTCAGGAGAAATTGGTGTGGGGAGGGCAGGCTCCCAGAGAACAAATCCACGTCCTTTTTGTCTTGATTTTGGATCTGTCTGAGCAGCCTGGGGTAGGGGTTTGGGCGCAGCAAAGCTCTGCTGTGATCCAAAGCTTTCTGAAGTCATCATACACCAGCTGGTAGACCCTGTTTCCTCCTTGGTGCCTCTACAAAATGATACGAGCCTTAAGAAACATCAACCCAGAAGAAGTAAAAATTGATCTGTTGGAGTGATGGAAACTGGTGGCTGGGTACTACAGGACTCGTTTCTGTGGTATCAGTTCTTCCCATTGATCTCATTTCTTCTGTAAATGTATTTCAAGCCATGAGATTATTCATTTTATTCTCTCTAATCCCTTGAACAGAATTTCTAAAGATGAGTGGGTGTGTGTTTCTGTATCCCCATCCCGCTGCATCCCAGGGAGCCTGGAAAGGGTGGTTTTGCAGGGAGGTTTGGTGTGATCACTCAGCCAAGAGCAGACATTTCAAGGGACACCAGTTCGAGCAGAACCATGGGGGCAGGGGTGGTGTCTGAACAGCTTCACTCGAGGTGCTGCAGCATTGCTATGCCTTTCTAAAACCATACACTAACTAGAAAAGGTATTGCCTTTGATACCTGTCTTGTTGATTCTTTTCTAAATGCCTGTGGGGAAATTTTAATTGCATGAACTGCCAGTGTTCCCTTCTTACCTACAGGGAGGTATCTGGATTTTACTGATGGTGGATAAATCTTTATTTTTTTAAAATACCTGGTCTAAGGACTTCAGTTGTGAAAAACTTAAATTCTCCCTGTGGTGGTTTGATACCTGCTGAAGAATCTGGTTGAAGGCACTGATCTGAACATTGCTTTTGCTCCAAGAATATCTTTGAAGAAGTATCTGTTTTCTTGAGTGAAATGACACACATTGCCTCTATGATGTGATTCATATCAAATGAACAAAAAACTGAATAAAACTCCAATGATTGGAGTGACCGGGACAATGTTATAATTAAACGCTGAAAGAACTCAAAGCAGGAAAATGAAGTGTTGCTATTCTTCAGCTATCTGTGCAGAAGGGATTCACTTTCTGGTGTTAATCTTCCTTAGACTTTGGAGCTACAGTTCACACATACAATAGAAATAGAGATTGGGACATTATATGGATGGTTCGGATGAAAAGTGGTAGAAATTGAGGATTAGTGGTTTTTTAAATGACTTTAAAAATACTTGTGCTAATTTTTGGGGTGTATTTGTCAGCACTGAAGGGCTTAGATTTCAAATGCTGAAATTACTTGGAAAAGAATTAAAATCTCCCATGGAAATAAATGTTAAGTATTTTCAGTTTGAAGTCCAAGCAAATCTGTAATTTTCACAGCCAAGAGCCAGACCAAAGCTGTGTATATGAAAAGAGAAACATAATTAAGAGACATAAGCTCAATAGTAATCTTCTTGTCCAAAATGCGTTCATAATCATACTGTAGTTGGAACAAGGACGAAGTTATGGAAAGTTAAGCAATGAAACCAGAATTGTTCGCTTTTGTCCTCAACTCAGAATTGTCTGCCTTAGCAGACAGAGTAATGCTTGGGGTTGTTTTTATGCACATTAAAAAAAAAAAAAGCCCAAACTGATCAGCATTTGTAAAAGAGAAGCAGCTCCTTGAAAGTGGGGTTTGAGGGGAAGCCTGGCTCTGCCGGCGCTGGGGCACAGCCACGAAATGATGCCCAGAGAAAGATGTGATGCAGTGATCAGAACACTGCTCAGAGGGTGGGATGCAGGAGTGCTCAGTGCTTCTTCCTTGCTTTGATGAGGCTCTGAAAGGAAAATCCCTGTGTGAGAAGTGAACAGGGCTGGTAAAACAGATTAGTGTAAGACTTCCTTTGAGCCAAAATGCAGATGAAGGGGAGTAACACTGGAGATTGAACAGAAACGGGGACCTGCTGAAATAATAGCCTTGGTGTGTGTGGATTGTGCTGGAATCAGTGCAGGCTGTGTCACGGAACGAGGTGAGACTTGAGCTGCCTGTGCATCACCTGCCCCGAGGTGACTGTTCTGATGTGTGACCTGGCTTGAGGGTACCGAGCAGTGAGTGTGACTTGACTTTGCTTCTCTAGCTTTAGAAAACAAAAAGAAGGGGTGTGGGAATCGCAGAATCCCAGGATGGCTCAGGCTGCAGGGAGCACAGAGGGCACCTGGTGGCACCTCCCTGCTCCAGCAGGGCCATCCCGGAGCACAGGCACAGCACTGTGTGCACACAGCTCTGCAACAGCCCCAGGGAGGAGAGCCCAGAGCCTCTGTGGCCAATGTGCTCAGGGCTGGGCACTGCCCAGGGCAGCAGTTCTGCCTCCTGGGCAGGGCAATTGCTGGGCTCAGGCCCTGCCCGGTGCTCTGGTGCCATTGCTGGGCCCCGGAGCAGAGCCCGGGCCCTGCTCGGAGCCCTCCCTGCAGCCAGGGACAGCCAGGGCTGAGGGCCCCTCTCAGCTGGGGCTCCTCTCGAGGCTGAGCAGCCCC
>NW_008238316.1:1177867-1201652 GCF_000691975.1 Corvus brachyrhynchos
CCATTGGCCTTCTTGGCCCCAGGACGCTCTGCAGGCTCAGGGACAGCTCGGTGGCCCCCAGGACCCCCAGGACACTCTGCAGGCTCAGGGACAGCTCGGTGTCCCCCAGGTCCTTCCCCTCAGAGCTGCTCCAGCAGGGACCCCCCAGCCCTTGCTGGTGCCTGGGGTTGTTCCTGCCCAGGTGCAGAACCCTGAAGAAAAAGAAGGTAACGAGGTGATGCAGAATGGCTGATGTTGTTTGTCTACATCCTGACTTGACCATGCTGGCTGGTGGTGTTGGAATTTAGCACAAAATAAGCCCGTTTTTGTTCCAGCTGCTGCTCAGAGATCAGCACGGGTGGGAGTGGCTGAATTTCTGATCAAAGCTAGTTCAGCACCAGAATTCTGGTGGAGTTCAGGAGATGTTGCCTGAGCACAGATGCACAAATGGTGCAGGTACCAATGCACTCCTGTAGGTCTGCTGCCATTCCATAGGGGCTTTGCATGATCCAGACCCAGGTTTATTGCAGCTACAGGAAAGCAGGCTTGGGATTGAACTCACCAACACACAAAAAGTTAATATGTGTCATGACAAAATGTGTAGTAAGAGAGATCTAAGAGCACTGTCTGTATAAATGGATATTCCTGGTGTGCTCCAGGTGCAAAGCTCACCTGGAGGTGTCCCTTCAGGAGAAGACCAGAGGCACCATCCATTGACCAGTGCTGAGCAGGCAGAGATGTTCTCTTTCTCCAGAGATGTCTTCTTCCTCCAGTCCTTTCTGCCCTCATGCCCCTTTATGGTATAAATTTGGGCCTGTCCCAGAGGAGTGGAACAACCACAGAGTTTATAGCACTAAATAGAGCAGCTAAAAGTGAATATTCCTTTTGTTTTCTCTAAGAAAATGTGAGTTGAATTTTGGCCCTTTCTTTGAGCACATACATGATTTAATTTGGCAGCATGGCTGTAACTGTGTTGCCCCAATAGGCCAGCATCTCTGTCTCAGTTCCTTACTTTTATTTTTAATTTTTCCCCCCTTTGTTGCTATTGTGAAAGCTTTAAAGCTGGTTTGGGCTGTTCCTTTGCCAGCTGAATGCAAGGTGTCCCCCTTTGCCAGGGCCCATTCACTGCCCTGCTCTGATAAGGCTCTGGTTTGTGTCTCATCTGGGGCACAGGCAGGACTTGCTGGGAACAGAGATGCCCACAAGTTCCTGGGCACGCCGGGCTAGGAAGCAATGAAGGGATTTCAAAGCCAGCCAATTTTCTCTCTCAGTGCTTTGTGGCTATCAGCACGCAAAAGGGAATTGGCAGTTACTGGAACTTCTTAACAAAGAACAGTTATTTGCATTGAGCTTCTAAATCTAAATTTAAAGAAAGCTTTCCCCCAAATAAGGCCCAAATTAGCCTTTATTACTGAAGGTAAATTTAGTAACTTTACAACATCTGAATGTAGGCTTCCAAATAAGCCCTCATGCTGAAGATATGGCTCCTAGACACTTGGGGGCTCATGAAACCCTGACTGGGTTTAATTTTGCCAAGATTATCAGTGTTTGGTTAAACTCATCATGGGTTTGCTATCATGTTTTCTCAGTAGATCATGGTTCAATTAAAAAATCCCACAAATACCAAAATACCTCAAGGTTTATAATCTCTGAAGCTGACATAGTTTCTCTTTTTTTAACAAATACATGCTGAAATTGGTGCTTCCATGGATGATCCTCTTTTAGCCCATTTAGTCCTGTTCCATCTGGAACACTGGTGGTAAGATAAGCCACTGTGGTGAGGGTGGGGAGGCTTGCACAGGTCACCCAGAGAAGCTGTGGCTGCCCCTGGATCCCTGGCAGTGTCCAAGGCCAGGCTGGACAGGGCTTGGAGTAACCTGGGCTAGTGGAAGGTGTCCCTGCCCATGGCAGGAGACTGGACTAGAAGACCTTTATGATCCTACTGAGCTCAGAGTGGTCTTTCCCCCTCTTGTTCTTCCACATGCTGGCTTTTCTCCATTTTTGCTCTGTATTATACCTAGAATTTTACAAGTTTGAAGTATGAAGGCAGTGTGGAAAATCAGCACTTGGTGGCGGGCTCAAGCAGCTCCAAGATTTATAAATTGTGATTACTTGTGATCTGTTGTAGATTTGGGAACGCTGCTGCAAGAAATATAAATAATTTTTTTTATGGTTATGCTTCCTGTTAATGTAAATGAGTCCATTAAAGTAACAGCCAAAACTTGTAATTATATCCAAAGCAGAATTGGGCAATGCAATCCTTACAGTACACTGCTACACTTGGGATAAGTCAGTGAAAAAATAAGCAGAATGAAATGAAGTAAGAGACCTTTCCCACAAATGCTGGGTTTTAGAAGTGCTGTGAAGCAAGTTTTGCTCAGTGTCCTTTGGTTTCATAGTTGGAATATGTCTCACAGTTCAAACTCTCCCCAAATGCTCAGTTCTAATATGCAATGGCTTGGGTTTTTTTTATTTTGTTGTTATTGTTTTTACTGTAATTGCTTGTTTTTCCATCTGTGTGAGTGGTTATTTGAGACCTGGCTGGTTGGGCATTGGATGTCTGCATGCCACAATGTAACCCATGGTCATGAAAAGCAGGTTTACCTCAATAAAATACAAAAGAAAAAAGAAGTTTATTGAAATTGTGAGTTTCTGGCAGAAGCAGGCTGAGACCCAGGTTCAGGATGGGCTGGTGGTTCGCTCATTGATTTGCACCCTGTGCTGGTAGACTCAAGTTTAGTCAAACCAATACAGCTCAGAGTTGTTGTCCGCTCCCAGTCTGGTGTCTGGGTTCATGTCAGTGCCACTGATCTTCCTGAGCTGCTTCCAGGACCTTCCCATGTAACTATTTTGCTTATTAACTGTGCTTCCAGATGATATTCTCCACCTGGCTTTTGGGAGCAGATGGCAGGTCAGAGATGAGCTGATTATTCCTGCACTGGGATCTTCACTGGGGGGACTTTGGCACATCCTACCAAGATACTTCTCCTTTGGATAAAGCCCTTCCAACTCAGAATGTCTGCTATTGATAAAAGCTCAGTGGTTTATGAAAGCAGCCCCAAATAGATGAAGTTCAGTTTCTTTTCAGACCACTGAGTGGTCTGAAAACCTTTCCTTTTCTTTAGTGGTTCTAATGGGAGCTGAGAAACCCAGTCCTGGCATCTAGGTGGCTCCTGAGAGCCCTCCACTGCTCTGTGCCCTGCTCAAGTTGGACAAATAATAAATTATTCTTTTAAGACCTATTGATGTAGGAGGCTGCATTGGGAGTTTAATGAAACTGCTGCTGTTCCAAAACACCTTTTGGAGGCCACAGGTGAGTTCTGTTCAAGAACAGGGGAGTGGAACTGAGCTCTGTTATAAGCCTGAGTGCAAATTTGCATCACTTTGCACCAAAAGTGAAGGGGAAGAAATCCAATTGACTGTTCTCCTGAAATGGTTGACTAACCTGTTGTATTAGGAAGAATCTGAACATTATTTTGGGTACTGAGGAGAGTGTGTTTAGGGCCAAACCCTTGATATGCTAAACAGTGAAGCACACACTAATTTTTCAGCTTTGTCCCTTAGGTGGAGTGAGTTACTGGTGGTTACTGGAGTCAGCTGGGAAGCTGGGCTCTGAGTGTAGGACTTGTGAAAGTCCTTTCAGCAGGTCAGTGCGTAAGTTAAGCTTCTGATAGATTCATTTGAGGGTAGAGGGTCTTTTAAAGCAAATTAAAATTCCCTAATCACCTGTCATTGCTGTCAGTGTGCTTGGGGATGGCGTGAGGGCTCCCAAGTGAGGGAGACGTGTGCAGGAGTCCTCTGAAGAATTGGGATGTAATTAAGGACCAAGCTGGTGCCCTGCTTTGTCACTGTAATCTGAAGGAAATGCAATAGCAGAGAAGTGAACACCTTCAGGGTGCTGGTGTGGAGTTCTCTGTGCCTTTAAACTCCCCTAAACCTGAGGGTGTCTTTCGTACTCGTTCTGATTTTAAGGTCCCTTCCAACCCAAACCATTCCACGATTAAAGGATTTCCTGCTTTTTGCCAGCATTTTCAAAGCTCCAGGTCTGTACTGCATTTTAGGAAATATTTGTCAGCACAGGGCTTGTTGGCATACACAGTGAATTGTCTTGAAATATTGAAGCTTTGAACTTAATTTTGATGGAGAGGTTGTAAATAATATCAACGTGCTAGGGAGCCTTCTGCCTTGCAGATACTGAGATGCTGGTTATTCACATTAATAGTCTGAATTTCCTGAGACTGTAGAGGATGGTTATTTATGAAGAGTTGAGGCCATTTGAAGTGTTTGTGACTAAAAATCAACTTTCTATTAATTTTAGTTGCAACCATTGATGTTTTCAAAGCTGAGCATATGAAAGGTGTTGATGGTTGGAGGGGAGAAATTGTCTTCCTCTGAGGGAATGAGCAGTCTGGTGCTCATTTCATTGGGGAGTTCAGACCCCAGAAATTCTAACTAATACCTGAGTGTTCCTACTTCTGTGTCTTCCAAAAGGCTGCTTATGTTGGAATTCCAGGAATAAATGGATGGGAAATAGGGTACAATCGTTCTGTTGAACTGGAGAAAGAACATATGGACCTGCATGGACTCGGGGTGTAATGAAGATCCGAGGAACTCTCCTGTTGTGCTGCTTTGTTCTCTTGTGCTGTAACAAATAATGGGTGTTGTTGCTCGTTTATTCTTATTTTATTTTTATTTTTAATGTCTACCTGCTCAACAAGAACCTGGCCCTTTGTGGAACATCTGTAGACTTATACTCTAAGGACCGGACTTCTAAAACTCATCCACTGTAAATAGCTTGTGTTTGGATGTGACATATTTTAACTGATAATTTATCAATTACATCAGAGCTGTTATGTCTTGAAGAAAATAAACCAAGGCTTGCCATGGTACTGGTAAAGGGAGGCTGCCTCAGTGCTGGGTTTCCTCCCCTGAGAAAGCTCTTTCTGCCCCACAGGCTTTGGAAAACTCTGTCCATAAATATCCACAGGAGGTCTCTTGGTTTAGATTTCTCTTTTGAAACATTCTCCTTTGGTTTGCCACCTGCAGGAAGACTGGGCTATAAATAGCACAGGTAGTAACTCATTTGTTTTTCTTCTCACTTGGCTCATGAAATGCTGATTTGCCTGTACTTGCATTTTTGTGCTATTCTTTACCTTCCAAACGAGTGGCTTTCATCCAAATTTTCAATTAATGCTCTTTGTTCTGCCCATTCCTCTCAATTCTACAAATAGGACTTTTTTCCTTTGGCACTTCACTCGTTGCTGTAGAAATTTAACAGAATTGCAAGGTGTGTTCCATTCCATGGGTGTTAATTTACTGGGAGAAAGTCCATCTTAAACTAGGATTTGAGAGGTACTTTTAGATTTCATGTGGGTCAAATATAAACCTGTTAAACTTGAAAATACAGCTGATGGTAGAACCCATTCTTCTCCTCTGTAGTAGTTTGAAACTAAGTTTAAAGAAAAATTTAGATTTGAAACTTCCCTGATCTGACAGTTAAATATTTTTCTCTTGAATTCAGTGCCATTTCAGTGATCTGCCTACCTGGCCTCCTTAAAACAAAAAAGTTTCTTTTTCCTTTGCTCTCCAAGTAGACAATGTTGTTTTGTCAGGTATCACCTGGAGGAAGCTCCCAGGACAGGGATTGGAGACATGTGACAATTGAAACTGGATTCCAAGGCTGGTGATTAAGTACTGGCAGAAATACCAAAAGTAAAATCAATTTTGGACTTCTTGTTCTAAACTTGGCAATGACCATTACAGTTAAAAGCTGTAACATTCTATTATCTTGACAAATTTTCTGAGAAAACTTGGGAATGATACCTTTGGGGTTGACAAGTGAATTATCAAACGGCTGCATTCCTCAGTTGATGGTGGATCTGTGGCCTGTAGCCACAGCTGCATGAAGCAACTCAAGAGATGCTTTATGCTCCTCTGCTAAATGTTTTTTTATTATTTCATAAAAAGTTATTAGTGAATAAAATCTCTTACATCTTGCTGAAAGACTGACAAATGACAGTAGAATGTAAAAGAGCCTGTCCCTTTCTATTCTTTCAAAATGAAAGCAATTTTTCTTGCACAAGGTTTATGTCTTCTTTTCTTCTTTAATACAAATTATTATTGTGCCAGTAATTCATTGCAGAGGACGATGTGGGGCTCCCTGAGTGCGTGGATATTTAATCTTCATGAATTCAGTAAGCAAATCAATAAAATTACCATGGGAAAGAGGACAGGGAACTAAAGAAAATGCTCTTTTCACGTGCGTTAGTGTGGTTCTGCTGTGTGCTGCTTGGGTTATTCGTGCTGGTTTGCCAAAATAAAGGCTCTCCCTCCAGCTGAACACCAGGATTGTTAATGGAGCACGATGCTTTCGGGTTTCAAGTGCCAGGAGATGAAGAAAATGAGAGAAAACAATGAAGTGCTTTACATTCCTCTTTTTCATTTAAGTACCATTTTCTTCAGTGTAATTGCCTTGGCCCAGCCATATGAAAATGACCATCTTGTGTTTATGCCCTCCTTAAAAATGTCATTTCCTTATTTTTTTCCTTTTTGTTTTTAAAGGAGAACATTTGGCTTCTTAAAAACTTGAGTATTTGACATTCATTATTTCTTCCATTTACTCCTGGAACAAATTAGACAAATTGCAGTAGTTCAAGAGAGATGGAAACCACCTGTAATCAGGACAAACCAATAAAAAGTGTGTGGTGAAGGAGCAGTGCCAGCCCTGGCTTCTTATATCTGCTACCTCCTACTCTAGTTTTAATGTATTTATTTTATTTTCTTTCTGGCCTGCATTTCCTCTCTTAATTAACACCATTGGAGTAATGGTGGTTTTTTTGGTGGGAGCTCTGAGCCAAGGACACAGGAGATCCTACAGAATTCTTCCAGCTGCTTTCCCGAATAAAAAAGTTAAGCAATGAAAAGAAATTCTCCAAACCTTTGGATTGGTTTTCATTGGCAACTTAATGAACCATGTTTTGGGTGATTTGGGGGTTTTTTGTTCTGAAAAAAACAACTCTCTGAATAGCTACATAATTATCTAATGAGCTTTACTTGTTGAGCTGAACCTCAATAAATGTTTGTGCCAAACCAGATCACAGGTCCTGATTCAGGAGTTTGAGATATTTCTTTCATTTTTCCCCCTCTTATGGCTTTGATCCTGGACTTTCCCCTCTGTAATGATGGTCTCCACTCCTGGGCTTTCAGCCCTGGTGGGATTCTTCCTCTGACATGACAGAACTGGATCTTTTGTCTGGTCTGTGTCTTCCCTTGCACTTGGCATCCAGGAGTTGGTCACGCCGTTTAATTTGTGATTTATGTGGTCTCTGTTCTTGGCCACAGGGAATAAAAATAAATATGAGTCATAAACCTCTTTTTGAACCTCAGGATCAGCTACTAGAGCACCAGACTTACTAATACACTGTGAGAAGTTACCAGCTTTATATGGAATAGAGAGATGGATTTGGTTTGATTTTTTTTTTTTTAGTTTTCAGAATTAAGAATTTTGTGTAATCTTAGAGCAGGCAGGATGATGCATGAACTATCTTTTTTTGGGAGAGGAGTGAGGACCTGCATGGCTTTCTAGCTTTTATGTGTTGCTGGGTTTTGAGGTTTTGATTTTTGGGAGGGTTTTTTGGCTGTTTTTTTGGTTGGTTGGTTTTTGGTTTGTTTTGTTATTGTTCGTTTGGTTTGGGTTTTTTAAGTGGATTTTATTTTTGAAAGTGGGCTGATGTTTTGAATCCCCCTTCTCTGACCAGCAGACATAATGTTAATGTTTGGGGTATTTTTAATCTTCTGATGTGTAAGTGAAGATGAAGTCACATATCCCATCTGTTTTCTGTGGTGTTCTCCTGCAAAGGTAACAGAAAACACCAGGTAATAATTTCCTGTTTTAAGCTGGTGGATGCCACGTGCAGCCTTTCCAGCAGGTCACCTTTTGGGACAGAGGGAAGCTTCACCCCAAACCCTGTGTGCAGTTCCCAGTGCTGAGGTAACATCCCTTTTTCAGACTGATCCTGTGTCAGGGCTGTCAGCTTCCCTCTGGAATGTAAAATTTGGAAGGACAGGCAGCAGGAAGCCTGAAGGGATGACAGAGCAGGAAGACCCAGTGATGACCTTGTGCTGGAGGGATGTGAAGGTCCCTTTGTGAGGGATGAAGGCTGTTAAGAGATTGACAGATGCTCTCAGGCGAGTCCAAGGTGATAAATGAATAATCCCTGACAGGATGCTGGCTGATGTTTGGTGGTCCTTTCTTCCCTTGTCCCTGGAGCAGAAACTTGCAGACTTTCCTTTCCCTGAATGGTTTCCATTGGAGTTCTTGTGGAAGAAAATTCAAAGAGTTGTCTGGGGTTTGGCCTCTTTTTGGGAGGTGCCTTCATTGTGTTTTCTGTGTCTTCAGAAGCCCCAGGTCCTTCCCTGCCTCTCCTTGTCATTGGGAACAGAAAGGTGCAAGATTTTGCTCTCTTGGGGAAGGTGGGCTCGCTTTTGGGGTGATTTTTATGTGTTTGAGACAGGGGGAGAATGTTCTGCTTCTTTCAGTCTCCTCTAGAAGAGTCTCAGCCTTTCAGGGAGAGGAACTGGAAGGGAAGAGTGAAGAATAATCTCAACTTTATTCGTGCCCTTGGGTTTTTCACTTCCTTACCACTATGTGTGAGGTGTAATAATTTCCTTTGGAAGATTGTGGGGTGCACTGCATTGTTTCTTGGAAGAACTGGGAAATGCCACACGCTTGTAGTGGTGTTGTGACAAAAATTTCAAGTTTCACACAGAGCAGCTTGTTTGGATGGATTAGAGTCAAACAGCCCTCACGTCCCAGGTTTTCTCTTTGGTCAGGGGTTTTTACCATCAGGGAAATTAGACTGTGAAAGTTGCAGCAGGGACTTGTAATTGTGGCTTATCCCCAGTGTGGGCACTGAAAAGAAGTGACTTTCTGAAGACTTTGACATCCAAATTACTCGTTCCCTCTTGGAAATCTTGATAAATAAATATTTGTGGCTGTTGTGAGTTTGCTTCCCAGCGACCTCCTGAGTGTTTCCCATTTTCTGAGTGGGATCTGGCCTTCCTGTGCATTTAACCTCCTGCAGCAAAGACAAGATGGTGCTTCTTGAGGTGCAAAAAGCAGAATGGTTGCTTAAAAAATTTCTTTATGATATTGTGGGATTTCTTATAAGTGCTTAGACTGATCAGTGGGGGTGGTGCTGGTGTTTTAAGGATGCTTGAGCAGACAAAGGCTCAAAGTTTGTTCTTAAAGTTTTCTCATGGAAAGATCTACATCATGATGATCCAAAAGATGATTGGCAGGAGTTTTGCTTAGAGCAAAATGCAAGACCAGAGTGTATTACAGTTGAAAGCTCTGATAGTAGTACTTTGTTCTTTAACTGAGATGAAGGTGTAAGGAAATACAGTTTAACCCTGGATTTAGGTGGTTACAGACATTACTGCTCTGTTTGGATGCTCCAGGTTCACTAATGGCAACTTTAAAGGCTCCATTTTCATCTATTTATTGAACAAATTCTCATAGAAAAAAAACCCCAAAACCACACAAAAACCTCAACTACACACAAAAAATACACAAGAGGTAAACAAGAGGTACCAAAGCACTGTTGGATATGCTCTCAGTAGGAAATCTAACTTGCAAAGCAGAGTAAGGGACAGGTAATGGTAAACATCAAGTGAAGGATACTTTGGATGTATAAATTCTAATTTCTAGTGCATGTCTAAATTCTTATACTCCTAAATTCCAAAGGAGTTGCATTTTAGTGAAGTTATCAGCAGCATGTGATGGACAGAGCAAGTTGTCTGAGTAGTTCCTGAAGAAGAACTTCAGCCCTGTAGCTTGGAGATGGCAAAACATTTTATTCCATACTGAGTGAAGAGTATTGTTTTTTCCTTGAATGGTTTTAAACTTTGGTTTGTTTTTTTAAAAGAAGATGAAAAGAAATGGTGCTGTGCTATCTGTTGTTCTTCTTCCCTATTGTCCCTGTGACCCACTTTTTACACTGCAGCATTATCCTTTGTTTACCCCAGAAAAGAAGGGAAGGAACTCTGGGAAATCAAGGTGGATTCAGTTGGCACAGTGTAGGTCTGTATGGGCACAGAGCTGGGCAAATCAGCTCAGCGAGGGCAGAGGAGCTGCCAAAACCAGGATGTTGTCACAGTGACAGCTCTTGTCCACTGCCCAAGCTAGCCCAGCGGTGTGCGGCAGGAGTGG
Source organism: Corvus brachyrhynchos (assembly GCF_000691975.1). Taxonomy (NCBI): domain Eukaryota; kingdom Metazoa; phylum Chordata; class Aves; order Passeriformes; family Corvidae; genus Corvus; species Corvus brachyrhynchos. The sequence goes on from NW_008238316.1 coordinate 1,188,057, forward strand.
GGAGCATCTGGAGGCACGGAGCTTTAAGGCTGCTCCTCTGAAGCCTCTGCTCTACCCAGGGGAGCGAAGGCTCCAGGCACTGTAGCAGTTAGCAGCCCTACACAAAGGGAAAGATAAAAAGTAGCGAGGAGGCTTTGCCACAGGAGGTAATCCAGGTTTATTGGAGGGTATCCACGGAGGATAGAGCAGCTCTGAGCAACAACTTATAAAGGGAGGGGTTACAACGGGGATGGCCCAACAGGGGACCAATAGGGATCTTTAGGGGAGGGATGTGGACAGGGATGGACATTCACATGGGCCAGTAGTCTTGGGGGCTGGAGGGAAAGGGGTCACATGCCCCAATGGGGCGTCGAGTTTTAGGGGATTTCCAGAGGGGAGGTATCAGAAGGGGCAGGATCTTAGGGGATTGACAAGGGCCATATAAGGATAAACAGGGAGGGCTCAGGTGATGGACACCGAACTTTCGGGAACAACAGGAGGGGTTTGGGTGATTGATAGGAAAAGAGCCAGAACAAGGGGAGGGGATAACCATATTGAGAACACCGGGGGAGCGGCTTTGATCTGGGACAGACCAACTGGGAATAGAAGTGGGGAAGGTAGGGATGAACCATTGGGGTACAGAGAACATATGAAAATACAATAAAAACATTGCATCACCACAGGATGTGATCCTGATGGGGGATGCTTTCCCTGGGATGACACCTCCCTTTTTTAGGGTAAAGCTTGATCCCAGTGCAGTGAAAAAGTCTGAGCCTAGGGGGGGACTGTGAGGACAGGAATTCTCACCTGAAGGGGCTGCCCAGCCTTGGGAATTATGAGCTGCTCTTCCCTGGGGATTTTTCTCACCAGAGGCAAATCCAAGTGTGAACAGGGACAGTAGATTTTTTTCCTCCTGGCTCACAGGAGCAGAAAGGAGAAGCGGGGGAATGAAAACACAATCTTCTTTGGGAGGAATATACAGAATTTCTGCTTGCAAGACATCCCTGCTCTGACAGACGCCACTTACACCATCTCTGTGTACACAAGCCTGTGCTCTCTCAAGAAGCTTTTTGGAAATCTCTTCAAAATTAAGAATCCTGAAGTAATGCCTCTCGAGGCCCTGTGTGCCTATGAATCTTCCAGGCAAAGTGAAATCTTGTTTTGTGCTTAGGTGAAGTTAAGTAGGACTAAAAGAAATACCTGAATTTCAAGACAACATTTCTTCTCAGCATTCCCAAGCACCTTTTTGGTTCAGCTTTTCTGCTGAGTGTCATTAAGTCCTGAGGATGGTGATTAAATCCCAGCCCATTTAATCCTTCTTTCAGAGATCAAATGGCAATAAATAAGCACAGATATAATGGCCCTGGTGGAGCTGGAGCTGCAGCAGAACAAGTGAAGGCATGTGTGCTTTAATAAAGGCTCCTTGATCCTGTGCTCCCTCCAGCTGATGCTTCCAGGGGTTCCTAGGGGTGGCCGTGGAGGGGCAGGTGCTGCAGCTCAAGGCAAAATCGGGATGATGCTGCACTAATTCATTATCTGTTTCTTAAAGGACGCCATTTGCTTTCACAGCAGAGTTCCTCAGAGCTGCAGGCACACCTTGCTGTCCCCAGAATTCGTATCAGATATGGATATCAGCTCAATAGCAGAGGAAGGAAATGGTTCTCTGCACATCAGTGCCATCTCTTCATCATCCTGCTGCAGGGAAGCACCGAATGTAATCAGAGTGATCCCTTTGCTCAGCTGCAGGAACAACACGGGACCTGATTTGTGCTTGTCGAGTCTGCCTGCAGAGCTCAGAGAAATAACTAATTTAGTGGTTTTTGAGGTTCCTATAAATCAGAGATTGCTTCATAACAATTGATCAGTATGTTTGAAAAGACACAACAGAAACCCAAACCCCAAAACTTGCCATCTGCTTTGCTGTTACCCTTGTGACTTGAGTTCTCAGATGTTGTGAAGCAACCCTCCATGCACATCAAAATACAATTTTTGAATCCAGAAGCACAGCAGCCGTTGCTGTATAGGCAAAAGGAAAACAGAAGGAACAACTGGAAGCAGCTCTTCCCAGTACCTGTGGGAAGATTTTACTGTCTGTGAGGCAAAAATCACCTGTGTGTATTTGTACAGATGTCCTGGAATTATGGAATGGTTTGGGTTGGAAGGGACTTTAAAGCCCATCCAGTGCCACCCCTGCCATGGGCAGGGACACCTTCCACTGTCCCAGGCTGCTCCAAGCCCCGATGTCCAGCCTGGCCTTGGACACTGCCAGGGATCCAGGAGCAGCCCCAGCTGCTCTGGGCACCCTGTGCCAGGGCCTGCCCATCCTCCCAGGGAGCAATTTCTTTCTAATACATGAAATTTCTACAGTATCAGCTGTAGTTCCCCGGCTCTCAAGCCTTCCTGTTCCCTCACCTGTGAGGAGCAGCTGTATTTTGGCAGCTGACACACTCTGCTCTGTGCTGTGCTTGAGTGTGAAGGTCGGATGTGCCCGAGAACCCCATGCCAGGGATAATGCGTTGGGAGAGCCTGTGCCTGCCACAGTTTGTTACCACTCTGCTGATTTCCCATGTCAACAGCAGCTGTACCAAAGGATGGCCTTTGTCATGCTCTTGCTGTTGCTTTCCTGCCCTGAATTTCCCAAACCTGTGCACGTGGGCACTTAGGACAGTGTCAGCACCAGAGCCACTTGGATGCTGTGCAGGGGAATGGCCACAGTCAGACAGCAAATGTACTTCCAGACTCCTGGAGCAGGAGGTGACTGAGCCAGCAGTGCTTTGCACCAGCTTGTGCCAATCAATTCGCAGCTCAGTGGTTCCCTTCAGCAGCTCAGTTGTTGTCACTGAATTGTAAGGCTGGTTTTTCCTTTATTGTCATTGAAGTGCTTCAGCTTTTGATTTAATTTAATCAGCCCCATCAGTTTCCTTCCCAAGCTAAGCAAGAGTCCCAGTGCAGCACCACGTACAGTCATGTTCAATCCACGTTTCATTTGCCTCTATCATGTATAATTGCAGGTATGAGAAAGTTTGTGGTGTTATCATTGTGTGAGCATCACTTCTGTGGTCCTTCTTAACTTCTTTCTCTGCTGGTTCTATTTCAGGTGAAGTACGTGAAGGAAATAAGTCCAGTTTTCTCTGAAATAATAAAATTTCTGCACTGAAAAGTTGTCTTTTTGCATAAATTTTAGTCGTCTTATTATAATCTAACATTGTTTAAGTTTGATCCTTGATGAGTTGTAGTGGTTTGGTCCAAAATACTCATTACTGTTTATCTTCTGTGAGATAAGAATTAGGAGAAACGCAAAGCAGGCTCCAAACTTGAAAGAATATAAAGAAGTTTATTAACAGACCTAAAAGAAGGGAAAAAAAATTATACCACCTTCAGAACTCTCCTCCTCCCGCCACCTTTCTCCCTTCTCCCACTGACAATGTAAAAAGACAACCCTTAAGATGTTCAGTCTGTTTACCACTTCCATAATAACCTTGTTCAGTCCATTTAGAAAGAGAAGTCTCTTCTTGCTCATGCTATGAAAACATTATCACAACGAGACAGCCGCCCACTTCCAAATATTGTGCAGTCCATTTAGGAAGAGGAGTCTCTCTGCCTGCGTGTGAGTCCTTTCCCCCGACTTGCAGCTTTTCCCGCAACTGCTTTCGAGGGTCCACTCTTGAAGTTTTTTGGGGTACAATTTTAAGGTTGAGCCGTTCAGAAACAAAAACAGAGGCCCTTCTCCTTCCCTGGGAGCAAAGGGTCTTCATCATCTTCATCGTTAGGACTATCTCTGGGAGCATCTCTAGGAACTGAGGTTTTCTCCTTTCCCATTTGGAGCAAAAGTCCTCATCTGGTTCATCTCTAGGGACTGAGGTTTTCTCCTTTCCCGTTTGGAGCAAAAGTCCTCATCTGGTTCATCTCTCCCTGTCCAAACTCCTCATGAAATTACAGCTGCGTCAGCATCTGCCTATCTCAGCGCAGGTGCTTTTGCTCACGAGTTGAACACTCCACCCCCCATATCTTCATGAAATTACAACAGGATACTCTGATATATCATAGCTTCACAACAGAATTTCAGCTTTAAGCATCTCCTCTCTCTCTTCCCTCAGGTTTTCAGCTCTTCACAGCAATAAAAAGGGTTAATCTCACCTCAGCCTTGCAGCTTTGCAGCTGGAATGTTGAATGTTTCTTATCGCATTGAATATCTTCTAGTTCCAACCCCCTCCTTTGGAGTCCCAACCTGCCTTGTCTCCTTTATAGATACTAATTCAGTACAATACCTGTCTGCACAAAAATAGTTTTCTCCACAAAATTATGAAATCCACTCTAAACAGCAACATATGGCAAAGCTATGTATCCAAAACATGAATGCAAGAAAAGAGATGAGTGATGAGTTTAAAGAAGTAAGCCATGAAGAATGATCTCAGACTAGTTATTCTAAATTAAGTCTGCAAATGACTAAAAGAAAAAAAAAAATCTTATCCCCAAAGTCTTCTGCAATAAATGTATTTTTGTGCTGTTCTTAGTTAAGGGGTTGAATAGCTCCAGTTGCCATTTCTGAGTTTGAAACCTTTCTCCTAGTCCAGTAAAAATGCAGCACCTGTATCACTAGCTTAATATGTTGGGGTTTTTTCAAGCTGTAAACACAAAAATCTGTCAGAAATAAAGTTACTGTTCTATAAAGGATTTTGAGAAAAATGTGCTATCAGGTTTTCTTTAGAACCATATTCAAACTGGCCAGCTGATAGGTTCTGTTAGGTCACAGAGGAAACACTAAGCACCCCTTTGCAAGGACATCACCTCCAGGACTGTGCTTGCTAACCTATGACATGGGTGTAATGGGCTAGTCCACCTCTCCAAAGCTGTTGCATCCCTTGGCACAGAAAAATGACTTGTAAATATAAAAGTACTTATCCAGGGGTATTCTTATAAAAGATGCTTAAAAATTAAAGTGGAACAAACTCTGCATAAAAAAAAAGTAAATCCAGTTTTGAATGCTCAGATGCTCTTGTACAAGTTTGGAAGTTCAGTCTCGAATTGGTTATTTAAAAAACTGCCATGGCATTGGGGTTCTAGTCCCTGTTTTGCATAGTGGGAATTACCTCTGCAGGAGTAAGAAACTTGGCCCTGCTAACCCCCAGTGGTGCTCCTTGCACCACTTTAGTTGAGAGGAAAGCCAGTAGAAATGGTAGTTTTGGCAACAGATTTCAGCAGTCTTTGCTAAAATGTATGATTGCAATACTTGTTCTACTTGCAATTCCTCCATTTCATTTTCATTTTCCTTTGTGCATCATTTGAGGACTTAATTGATCTCCAAGAGTCCACTGGAATATTTCTATAGCAGACAAATTATTCGTCAGATAAGGTTTTACAGGAGCCTTTCTCTTACTACTCTCAAATGACCTTCCTGGAGGCTTTTTCTATTCTTTTTTAGATGGTCTCAGGGAGTGCTCTGGGGTTGGGACTGACTTCCTTACTGCTGCCTTTGCCTGGGGACAAGCTCTCTAGGAGCAGCCTCATCTTCTAAAGCAAAATCCCAACTGACTGGGGATGTGGTTCCCTCCAGTAATTAAAGTTGTAACTTCACACCCAAAGGTGCAGGATGCAGAGTCTTTGAGCTGGGAACCAGGTTTTGTTTGTGATTTAGTCCTTAGATCTTGCACATAACTGCGCTCATCGCAGCAAATCAAAGGATTTACTGAACGTGTGGGCAGGGAGGGGAGCCTTGCAAGCAAAGAAAAAATCCTGCTCCCTGCCTGGGAGAATTGGGAGGGGAGAGCTGGGAGTTCTGTCCCTGCCACCTACAGGGACACAGGGACATGGGGGTGCTGGCTGCATTTAAATGAGTGTGTTTAGATTTATTTGTGACAACTCAGTGATGAGGCAGCTCCCTCGCCAAAAGGTTTCCTGCTCTGTCAAGTACCGGAACAGGGCACTGTGGGCTGTGGGAGGGAGGTGTCATCTGGGTTGGGATTCAAGGAATTACAGCACCAGGCAGGAGTGGGGGTGCTACTCACCTGGAATGCAGCTGCTGTAAGGCCATTCACATCCTCAGCCAAGGGGATGCCTAAAAGTGGAATGGTTTGGGTTAGAAGGGACCTTAAAGACCTCCGATTTCGACCCCTGCCATGGGCAGGGACACCTCCCACTAGCCCAGGTTGCTCCAAGCCCCAGTGTCCAGCCTGGCCTTGGACACTGCCAGGGATCCAGGGGCAGCCACAGCTTCGCTGGGCACCCTGTGCCAGGGCCTGACCCCTCTCAGAGCCAAGAATTCTTTCCCAATATCCATCTAACCCTGTCCTCAGTCAGTTTGGAGCTGTTCCACCTTGTCCTGTCCCTCCATCTCTTGTGCCCAGTCCCTCTCCAGCTCTCCTGGAGCCCTTCAGGCACTGGAAGGGGCTCTGAGCCTTCTCTTCTGCCAGTGAACATCCCCAGCTCTCCCAGTCTGGCTCCAGAGCAGAGGCGCTCCAGCTCTGGAGGATCTCTGTGGCCTCCTCTGGATTCACTGCAGCATCTGCACATTCTTTCTTTGTGGAGGGCTCTGGGTTCCAGTCTTTTTCTTCACCTGAGACATGACCAAACCCTGTTAGACCAGTAAAGAACAGTGAAGTGGAAACTCACAATGTTCATGGTGCACGATAGAAGAGCAGGGCTGTTTTCAGTGGAAATGAGTTTCTCAGAGACCTTGGGAATAGCAAAGGGCTTGTCCTTCACCACTGCCAGACTGCCCAAGCCCAGGGCCGATGGACTCTGAGGACAAGGGAAAAAAATGGTGGTTCAGAGATTAGAAACATGGAGAAGTCCTTTTCCTGCCATACTGTCAGGATTGCTCTGAAATCCTCCTTGGAGGATTTTGCTGTCCTTATGTCCTGGGTTGCAGTGTATTCTATTACCATCCCCATCAGCTGTTGAAATCAGGTGGGGCAGTGTTTCCTTGCCTCCTCCCCCCAGACTATCTTTCTGTTAATTGCCCATCATTGTCCTGCCGCCTCACTCAGAGATAACTCCCTCCGGACTATCTTCTGTTAATGAGCCTAATCAACACTTGGCCTCATGACTCGTTACCCCATTGTGAGATGCTCCACCCAGAGGGAGGAACCAAGCATCCCATCGTGGATATAATCTGAGGCTGAACACCAGAGGCAAATCCTTCCCACTGGATTTCCAGAGGACAGGAGCTACACAGCCACCATTGGACTTCCTGAGGAAGAGCAGACTGTTTTACTACAGGATCACTGCTTCAGAGGACTGCAGCCACCATTCTACCAGACTGCTACCACCACCCTGCCTAACAGGGTGTCAGGTTGTACCTTGACTCTGTCAGTTTGACAGTGTTTTCTTTTACCTTTTTTCCCCTTTTCTTTAATTTCCATTAAATTGTTATTCTGACTTAGTGCCTCCCACTGATTTGTTTTCAAACTAGTACACCTTATTTGAAAACAAATCCTTGTTTTCTTTGCAAGGCAGCAAAAGGCAGTTCTGTGTTGCCTGAGAAGCAGACCTGTGCACCACAGTGGAGATCCAGGGGAGAAAGGGTCATGTGTGGAGACATGGATTTGCTGCTGCTTCCCTTTCCTTTTTCTCTCCCTCAGGCCAAGGAAGACCTTGCTCCTAGCAATTCCATGTTGAAACCACTGCTGGCTGCTCCTGCTGCCCCATTTGCACCTCTCCGTCCCTGTTTCTTCCCAATTCTCTTTTGCCCTCTGGTTCATGTATCTGTAGAGGTTTCAGGAGTGAGTTAATCTGGGAGCTGGCTGCCATTCCAGGTGAGGCCAGGGCCCTCTTTTTTGTTGAGCTGTCCATGTGTGAGCATTGCTGTCTATTTTGTTTGCTACCTTTGATCATTTTGAGTTTTCTCTACTGCCTTGGCAGAGTCGTGGGCAGAGGAGGATTTTGAACAAGGTGGGAAACATTCCCTGGAGCAACATGTGCATTTTGTCTTCCTTTCCAGCTGCTTGTTGAGGCCCATCACAGCTTTTAGTCCATTTATTATCTCACGGCAGTGCTTTTGTTTTCTAATCAAGATGGCCTGAGGCACCAAGTGCCCAAGCCTGAGATTCCCACTGAAAAACACCACAATGATTTATTTTGACAAGATCTATTTACCATGAAATCGTGACCAGTGATGCTAATTTTACTGTCATTTTCAATTCATTATTAGATGAGCCCTTATTAGCTTTTCTAGCACATTTTTCTAGGAATGCTCTGACAAGCCTAAAATTGCATGGCTTTCAGATTTTGGCAAATTGTGGGGTTTTTTTTCCCTTTCATCCCCTGGGACCATTCCCACTCAGAATTGTCACATGCAATGACACCAGATCAAATGAGCAGAACACTCTGTTGCTCAACACAGAGGGTTGTTTAGGCACAGATGTACTCAAAGTCATTACATTATAAAAACAATTTTTTGAAATAGTTTAGGATATTTCAAACTCCAGTGATGGTTTCTGGAGAGTATTCCAGCAGTATCCTTGCCTGGCGCACTTGAGCTTTCCCTGCCGTGGGCTGACATTGATACTGACTGACAGGTTTGAGTGGTGAGGCTTGGTCTTTTCTGAAGGTAAGTGCTAATATTTTGTAAACCAAATTATTTGAAAAGGCTTTTTCAGCACCTTCACTCGAGAGAAAGTTCTCCCTACTTGACTTGGAGTGAAGCTTTGATTGCCACTGCTCTTTCTGGTGGTGTAATTCATTTATCCCCACTCCTCCCTGCTCGTGCCTCCCACAGGCATTAGCATAAGAGCAGTGTTACCACTAGATGGGTCTGTTTCTTTAATAAGCCATTGACTACCACTTGGAAAGAGAAATATTTGAGGACTCCTCTGGTTGATACCAAGTGCATGTTATCTAACTGCTCCTTGCCTGCACTCACTTGTCAGGCCATTAAAAAATCAGGCTTTGTTTAATCCATCAGCCTGTCCCATTCTACTGCTTTCCATGTATGGAATTAGGAAGATCTCTGGGACTCTTGAAAAAAAATCTTTTGGTTTGTTTTAATTCATTTTTTATTTGGGGGATCAGCACTAGTAACACCTCACTTAAATTCCTATATGTGCATTTGAAATATGTACCAGAATGTTTCCATTGTATCACCTGTGACAAATGGAAATGTTCAGCCTCAGTAAATTTATTAGACATGGTCATTGGCTGTTTTTATCTAGGAAATAGTAATTTATTGCCTTATAAGTATTGAAAGCAATAAACATTACTTTGTGTTATTCAAAACCAATCACAGACCCATTCCTAAACAGCTTTCAACAAAGGCAAACCTTAAATATGAGACACCAGGGGTACTTTTGGAAGCAGGTGCTTTGTCAGGTCAAAGATGTGATGGCTGCAATTCATTGAAGATTTCACTCACCACAGCAAGAAAAGCAAATTGCTGTTTGATGCTTTGCTCTCTGTCTTGTACCAGGAGGCACAAACCAGAGGCTGTCCCAGTTCAAGAGTGACTGGTCCAGGCAGAGCCAAGGGAAAGGCACTTGTCCAAAAAGGGGAGAATTGATCCAGTTTGGTGCTGCTGTGGTGGGGGTTGGTTTGGAGGTGTCCCTTCCAACCAGTGCTACTACAGCTGAATAAAGCCACATTAACTGAAGGTGCTCATAAACACCTCTAATTCCACAGGAAGGGAAAAAGCCCAAAAACGAACCCTTAAAGTTTTCTAAAAGATTTTTTTGTACGTAACGTGGCACAAGAGAACTCTTAAATCTTCCTTGGTTATGTTGGGTTTTCTTTCTATGGTTATAACTTTATATATTGACTTAGTATTTGATTTAACACCTCTTCAAATTTTCTTTTAAACCCCAGTCTTAACCTGGCAATTTAGATTTCAGCTCAGTCTGTCTGTAATGCCTGTCTATAACCTGTCCCAAAGTTATGATAATAGTAATTCACCATCATAATGTGCAAAATTTGCCATTCTAATCAACCTGCAACTGGAAATCTGACTCACCCGTGTGTTTGAACTCAGCATTCATGTGTACAGAGGTGTTCCTCTAGGGCTGATTTGCCTCAGCAGTTACACACTTGTGTCACTGATGGTGGTGACCTTCCTCCTGCTCCTGCAGATGTGCCAGTGGTGCCCGAGACAGCTGTCTGTCTCCTGAGGTCCTACAAGTGTTCCAAATACACACAAAAATAAAATCAATGCAGGCATTTATTTAATCTTATTGGGCTGCTTTGTTTCTTGTTTGCTTCCACACTGACAGCACTAAGAGCCCAATTCTTCCAATAATCTTAATTAATGTGGATATATTTTAGGGAGCCCATTTCATGCTGTGGTAACAAATAATAACAACAACTTTTCTGTTTGTTCTCAGGGCCTGTTCGTAACATCTGCTTGACTGTAGCAGTTGGCAGACACAGAACTTGTGGGTCTGAATTTTCTGAAGACACAGAAATGGGGTGACACAAGAGTAGATGTCAGTGTGTTATACAGTGTGACCTGACCTTGAATTATCAACATCTTGGCTGAGTAAATCCTGTTTAACGTAGAAGTTGTACAGGTGTGTTCACCCTGACAGCTCTGTGCTGGGATTAAGTGCAGTTGCAAACCACAGACCTTTCATGTGCATTTACTTGACTTTTAAGCTGTCAAACAGATGAAAAACATCAATTGCATCAAGCTGCCTTCATAATTTTTCAAAAAAGCCCCAAAGTATTGGAGTTGCTGCTTCCTTCTATTGCTAATTTGAAAACAATTATTATACAGTTGTATTCAGATCTTCCTCTTGGTACTTAATCGGTGATTTATGCCTAAGGGAGGGATTTTGGTCAGGGTTTATTAGCTTGAATTATTGAATTATTGTTTTATTGTGCAGCTTTTTGTTAAAATTTGCAGGTACTCTAATTATTGATATCTGAAATCAGTTCATTAGTGAAGACAATCATGAAATAGAGCAGGATAATGATACCTAATTGCAACAAGATGGATTACAATCTTTTATTTATAGGTACGCATCAATCAGCTGGGGGAGGAGAACTTGGGTAACACAAATTCTTCTGGGGTTTAAGATGATTCTCTGGATTTTATTTTTTTGTTTTCTAAATAAGTTATTCCTCAGGAAGACATAGGCAGGTGTTTAAATGCAGGGCACTCCCTGCACAGGCATGTTTTTTATTCTTAGTTTTGCTTTTAGATGAGACTCTATAAAGAGGTTGTAGTTCACTGCTGTGGTATTTGCAAGTTGTTTTAGATGTGGGAAAGTGTTTGGTTTTCTCTCCATTAAATTATTTAAACGAGATGAAAGTGTTTACTTTGCATTAGGTGTTAAAGCTGTAATTTTAGCTAGTTTCACAGTGGACAGTCTGAGTTTTCATGGTGACACATGGCAGTGGGTCTGCTCCATTACATGGCACATCAGGAATTTCCCTGGCTTTTGTGGAACAACATTTTAAGGGGGATGCATAGGAGAGCTGTCATTAAAAATGTAAGCACAGTGGTTGAGTAAAATGCAGGTTGCTGCTCAAACTGCAGACTGATTCCAGTCTTGTCTCAATTCTGACATGGATTTTACATAAAGTAAAAGCCAGAGGTTCCTTTTAAACAACCGTGCAGTGGCTGGAGTGGAACGTAACTGCTCATTTTCACCTCACAAGTGCTGAGTAAGAATAATAATTTTCTGTCTGCAAAAACTGCTTTTAGTTCCCCAAAACTTCAGTGCTTTAGCTGAAAATGCTGGTGTCTCTGTAGCTGTGTAGTTTGCTTCCATGGAGTCATTCAGCTATGAGTGAGGATAGGATTCCTAAGGGGCTGTTTCTCAGGATGCCCATCTCTACTGTGTGTATTTTTGTTTGCTGACGATCAAGGAGGCTCTAGCACACCCGATTTCTTACTCCAGTGAGTGACTTCTGCCCTTTTACCCTGGGAGAATCATTTAGGTCAGAAACAACATTTAAGATCATGAAGTCCAGCTGTTAAGCCGACATTGCCAAGCCCACCACTAACCCATGTTCCCAGGTGCCACATTTATATGTCTTCTAAATCCTTCCAGTAATGGTGCCTCCACCATCTCCCCAGGCAGCCCCTGCCAAGGCCTGAGCACTGGAAAAGATTTTAGGGTTGAGTTCAACCATTGGCCCAGCACTGCCAAGGCCACCACTAAACCATGTCCCCAGGTGCCACATCTGTGTGGCTTTTAAATCCCTCCAGGGATAGTGACTCCACCACTGCCCTGGGCAGCCTGTGCCAGCGCTTGACCACCCTTTTGGTGAAGGAATTTTCCTGATATCCAATCTCACCCCCCCCTGGCCCAGCCTGAGGCCGTTTCCCCTTGTCCTGTCCCTGTTCCCTGGCAGCAGAGCCCGACCCCCCCGGCTGCCCCCTCCTGTCAGGGACTTGTGCAGAGCCACAAGGTCCCCCCTGAGCCTCCTTTGCTCCAGGCTCAGCCCCTTTCCCAGCTCCCTCAGCCGCTCCTGGGGCTCCAGCCCCTTCCCCGCTCCGTTCCCTGCCCTGGACACGCTCCAGCCCCTCCAGGGCCGCTGGCTGGGAGGGGCTCAAGCCTGAACTGGTTTTGTGTAAACCCACCTCTGATCAAAGTCCCCAGGAATCTGCAGATGACACCAAGCTCACCGACAGGTGTCAATCCGCTCCTCCTGAAAAAAAAACAGAGCAGAATGTTGCTTCTGCTCCCTATCCCTTAATCAGTCATTCCAAGGCCCTGAAGCCTCTGGGTTGCCCTCAGACCTCTGGTTGCAACTTCACTGCTGCCTCCCTGACAAGTCAGTCGTGGATAATAACCTGAGGGCTGTACTGGAGTAGGAACCTTTCTCTTCTCATCTTCACCCCGAGCCCCAGGGAGGCAGGAGACTTCCCTGAGGATGGTCTGACCTCCAGATGGGGCCTTCTGCTCCCTTCAGAAGGGACTCTTGATGGCACTTTATCAAGGCTCTTGTGGGGGCTGGCACAGGCTTGGCCTCAGTGTGTCAGCTGTTAATCCTCTGGGCTCCTGTGGGGAAAACCAGGGCAGCTCTAGGGTTCAGCACGATTTAAAATCCATGTGCCACTTTCAGGGTAAAAGCTCACGTGTCTCTGAAGGAGGCAATGAAGTTGCAAATTGCCTCATCATTCTAATGCGTGCACATTGCCCTTCTGTTTGGCAAATCTGCAATCAAGCCATTGATTTGGCTTTGCTAATGCTGGCTAATCATGCAGAGGTGGAACTGGAGCTGTGACTGATCAGCTCTGGGAGCAGCTCTCTGGGGCTGACAGATGGGGGAAAGCAGGAAGCTGGGAGAACAGCGCTGTGCTCTCCTGCTTTCCACGGTGATGTTATCCTTGAAGTGGATTTAAATGATCCCATCTGGATTCTACCAGAGACAGAGACAGTCTGTGAGAGAATTCTGTGTGACCCAGGCTGGTGTTTGTGTCCCTGGGAAATGACTATCTGCCAGGTGGCGTTCCTTGGGATTCCCTGAGTCCCTCAACCTCAGAGCTGTTTGTTGAGTTGGACTATAAGTAATGTAGGGCCCCAAGCCCAATTTCAGTGGGTGAGTGCCTGGAGCTGTTGTGTTGCTTTGAATAGTTCCTGATGGACACCGAGCTGTCCCTGAGCCAGCAGAGTGTCCTGGGGGTCCTGGGGGACACCGAGCTGTCCCTGAGCCTGCAGAGTGTCCTGGGGCCACGGAGGC
>NW_008238316.1:1201824-1214012 GCF_000691975.1 Corvus brachyrhynchos
GGAGCATCTCCGTGCCCAGCACAGGCTGAGGGAGCCGGGGCTGCTCAGCCTCGAGAGGAGCCCCAGCTGAGAGGGGCCCTCAGCCCTGGCTGTCCCTGGCTGCAGGGAGGGCTCCGAGCAGGGCCCGGGCTCTGCTCCGGGGCCCAGCAATGGCACCAGAGCACCGGGCAGGGCCTGAGCCCAGCAATTGCCCTGCCCAGGAGGCAGAACTGCTGCCCTGGGCAGTGCCCAGCCCTGAGCACATTGGCCACAGAGGCTCTGGGCTCTCCTCCCTGGGGCTGTTGCAGAGCTGTGTGCACACAGTGCTGTGCCTGTGCTCCGGGATGGCCCTGCTGGAGCAGGGAGGTGCCACCAGATGCCCTCTGTGCTCCCTGCAGCCTGAGCCATCCTGGGATCCTGTCTGTTCCTGTTCTTTTCCTACAGAACACCAAGGATTCATGGCACTGTAAATCTCCCAGAGAGTGAATTTCCTGTGCCCTTTGTTGACATCTCTACACCCTGTATTTCTTCAGCTGTTTGGTTTAGCATTGCTTTAAACTGTTCCTTAATGTGTTCATCAGGATTGTAACTGTGGTTGTGTGCTGTTCTAAATTTCCATGAAAAGCACTGATTTTTATGCTTGAGAGAGAGAATATCAACATCCTGGAATCATCTATTATTTGCAGTATGAAGTTACTAACACTGGATTAGCATCACTTCTGACACATGCACGCAAGTCCAGCTTCCAGTTCTATCACGCTCCTCTTGGCTCCTTTGTGCCAAGGTTTTCCCCCAGAATTTCCACAAAAAGCTGAATTCTCATCCCCTTTCTCGTAGTTTAGCTTATCCTGCTTTTGATTGTACACTACCTGCAATCTCCAGTGCCCTGACTGATGCCAGCCCCATCAGGACATCCTAAGAAGAGAACTTTATCCCATTAATAGCTCTAGAGCAGGTTTGGTCAGCAGCTAAAGCTGTTATGGACATTGCTGGAAGTCAGGGAAAGCAGACCCAGCATAGTTTAATTTGCAACGTGGTTTTTAGGAGGAATACTGCACTTCGCAAGTAGGTCAGCAGCTTTTCTGTCAGCCTTCATTTGTGGCCAGCTTTAAGGCTTCGTGGCTATCAGCAGAATTTCTATCCCTCATTGCTAATGAGAAATAATAGATGCTTGAATAAAAATTAACACCCCCCCCCCCAAAAAAAAAAAAAAAATCAACAAAACAAACCCCAACATCATGGATAATTTAGGCCATGATGTTCAGGTTTCCTTTTAGCTGAGGATATTGGGTGGCAGACGTCTGTGCCATGAAAAGATGACAGATAAAATGTGTGTTGTCCCAACGAGTCAAAGAAATCACTCACCTAATAACAGTAATTACACTGTGCATCTGTGATGTTCTGCATGCTTAAGACAGTAGAAATATTAGCTAATTAATCCTCTCAAGACTGCTGTGCAGTTGCTGTAGCTGGTACTATTATCTTCCTACTGTAAGGGAAGGAAAAAACCAGAAAAGTCTGACTGATGTGCTTTGCAGCAGTGAACAACCTCAAATTTCAGGAATTTATTCCACCTCAGTGCCTTGAAGGCATGAGGAGGATGAAGGCCCACCTTGGCAGGCAGTTCAGGATGCTGGCTACTCTTGCCTTTTATTTTATTCTGTTTTAGGTCTGCATTACCTACCAAAGCAGTTGTTAAGATGGTGGTAGACAGGACAGCTCTTGTGGCACAAGAGCTGCCCAAACAGCTCCTGATGAACACAACTTCATCCCTCAGCAGCGCTGGGGGCCTGTAACGTGGAGGGGAATTATCACCTTTAGTCTGCCAGCTGCTGAGGGGAGAAAAGCAGCTGCTGGTAAGTGCCAGCTGTGAAGCTCATTAGATCTAGAATTAATTTATAGAGTGAAAGAACAATCACTTTCTGTGAAACAGGTGAGCTGTGGTTCTTGTGAGAAGTGGGTTGGACACCAAAGTCGATGGCAGCTCAACTCCAGGTGGTGTTGCTCAGTGTCCTCAGCAAATGAGTTTCTTTCAGCACTTTAGGCAGTAGATATTTCACATTCATCTCCTAGTTGAATCCTGTAAAAAGTATGAATTAATCATAGATTAAACTAAAAGTGTGGATTAGTGTTGTTGCTGCTGTTGCACCTTGATAAATCTGGTGATGAACCTTGCGTGGAGGTTCCAGTCCTTAGAGCTAGATTGTATTTCAGTTCTTAGAACGACAGTGGCTTTGGGAAGTGTCAGCTGTCTGTAAACTCCAAAACACGAGTCAGGATGTGTTGCCTTCACGCCATGACCTGTATTTTTGTAAGCAGTTCTGCCGACCCCGCTCAGGACCATGACGTGCCACAGCAGCTCCTGTGCAGAAGGCTGATTTCCTCTCACCCAGCCTCCTCTGCCCTTCCAGTTCAGAGGTCTTGCAAAGCCACCTGTGTGTTCCTGTGGTGCCACAGTGAGGGGAACGAGGGAAAGCACATCTTTAAGCTTGTGGTTGTTGGAACAACCTCCTCAGTCCCTGAGAAACAAGGCTTTTCTTTGTACCCATCTGTAAGGCCTGCCGAGGGCTCCAAAGTTATGAATGCTCCACTTGATGTTCTTGGATCTCTTTTAGGGTTGCAAATAAAGACATCGCTGGCATCTTTCAGAGTCTAATTTTTGCTCCTTGGCAGGCAGCACAGAACAGGCTGCTGTTGGGCTGTGCTGTTACGCCTCCCTCCCTACACTCAGAGAATGCTCAGTGCATGGTGTGCAAGCGAAGAGCCTCGAAGAACACAGATATTGGAGATTCTCAGGCTTTGAAACCTCAGCTGATCCCTCCCTGCTGTGCTGAATCAAGGACAAAGTTGTTGGTCATGGCACAGACAACATTTTTACTCTCACTGCAGGCTTAAATGCTTTTTTTTCTCATTTCCCTTCTCATCTGTCAGCATCTCTGCAGTGGTTTTTGACCCCATCATGTATTTCTGATCAGCTCTGACACAGGAGTAGAGCTCCCACAGCTTGTTTGCTTATTTTGAAGGAAAGCTGCAGCTGGCTATAGAAAATAAACTCAAATTATCTTCAGTGAGAGAGAGAGACTGTGCTGTGGGTTCCACAGTTCCTGGCTGTATTTCTTCTTTCTGACCACTTGGAATCAGCCACACTTTATGCCTCCTCTAGCAAGGGGCAATTTCTGGATGTCAGAAGGAGCTGAGAGTACTGGTTACGCTGAGGGAGTTTGGGAGAGGGGAAGTTAGGAAAGTGTATTGGAGAAATGCATGGGCATTGTGAGGGAAGCTGGTGATATTGCAGAGGACAGCTGGAGCAGGCCCCTAAAGTCTGGTATCCTAATTTTCCGTCTCTTGGAAACCATTCACTTCTTTTTTTAGTTGATGAGTGTGAAGGGAAATTGATTCTTGTCTGAACTGTCTCATGCTTGTGAATGCCAGTGGATGTAGCTTAATAACAGCACAAGGGTGAGCCTTTTAATATTCTTTTCCTTCTGTGTGAACTAAACCAGCTGGCCCTGCTCTGATGCTCTGCTTTTGGGTGCTGATGTGAACAGAGATGCTTTTAAGTACTATTGGATGGCTTTGTATGGCTAATAATACTTTTTTCTCCCCTCCTTGGGATATTTTGTTGAATTCCTGTTCAACTTTTTCTGGCAGTTTGAAGGCTAGGAGTTTATCTGTCAGTGGGCACAGGGGCTGTTAGAGGTGTAGCAGATTCTTCACTTGGAATCCTTCTCCCCTGGGGCAGGACTTGTCCACCAGCTTCAGGAGTGCAGCCCATACTGGTGTGGTGGGGCACCCCAGCTGCCTGTGTTTCTGTGCCTTCCCCGGGATTATATTCCTGTGGACAGGACATTTTTGCTTGGAATTTGAATAGTCATTGCATGTGTGTCTCACCTGTGTGATGCCCTGACTCTTTCATTCTCCCTCAGTAGCACTTGGGAAGCGATTTGATGGATCTGACCAGAGCTTTTCTCCCTTTTTCTCTGCCAGACCAGCCTTCTGCTCACCAGCCAAGCTCAGGGCACAGCCTGCACTCCCAAGCTGCTGGAACTTTGGCAGTTAACTGAAAATATTAATTAACGTTTGTTCTACTAATGAGGAGCCAGTTTGCTGAAAAGCCCCCTACCAAAGGGAGTGTTCACAGCACTGCACCACTCGTGGATGTAGAATTCTGGGCAGAAAGGAAGAATGGTACATTTTATAGGCAGTGTTGGTGCTTTGGAGGGTGGAAAGGCCACCAAAACCACAACTGGGAAGATTTGGCTCTGACCAGTGGTGGAGGATGTGCCACAGGGGGAACTCAGGGGAAAACTTATTCCAGAGAGAAGGAAAGCTGAGCCTGCCATGCTGCTCTGACCCAGTACTTCCTTGTTTATGTTTCAAAAAGTGCCTGTGATTATAAAAGTTTCTGGATTCTGAAAAGAAATGGTGCTAAGATTTTTTTCCTTAGTATTAACTCTGCTACTTGTACTGTTTGGCAGGTCTGGTGGAAGGCTCATTTTAATGTTTCACCGAAGTACAAGATTCAAGGAGATGTGTTGATTAATAACTATGTTTTTCTGTTGGTCTTTATCTGCATAGACAGCACTTTTTAATGTAATTAGGCAAATGATTTGATTTTACAAGGCAATAATAGCCAATATATCTTTTTCAAATGTGGTGAAAGGTCAAAGGTTGGACTCAATGGTCTTGGACATCTTCTTCAACCTTAATGATTCGATGAAATTTGCCTCCACTCAGAATTGAAAGGGATTTTTCTCATTTTACAGGGTTTTTTCTCCCCTCACCTCCTCCTCCCCTTCCCACCCTTTCAGTTATGTTGCCCATCCAATTTACATTGTGTAGCACAAAAAGAGGCTCTGTGTTAAAACAGCCTGGGTTTTGTTGTTGCTAATTAGTGTGAAACATATAATGGGATATGTTACTGCTGGGTTGAAAGTGGGAGTAAGAGGAGAAAATCAAAAATTATTAATCTGAGCACCTGACATTATCCAGCACAGAGGAAGAATTCCCTGTATACCAGCAGTATTAAATGAGGATACGTTTTGAAGGTGTGTTCAAGTGGAGTGATTATTTTAGGATTGTAGCTTTTATTGCTGCATGAAAACCTTTCTCCCCTCATCCAATATAATTTTATGTTCTAAACTGTCAAACAAAATCCTGCTCTGCTTGCATTATGGTGATGTACCCAGAGTGTGTTTTACCACTCCCATGAAGAGGTTTTTTCTTTAAATAAAGATATTTTGTGTATGAAACCCATGAGGATGGATAATAATGGTTTATATCACCTAAATAATTGTGCTGGAGGAGAGAAATGCAACTTAGAGTTAGTAGTGCTTAACTGAGTGTGGGAGGTGAGGAGTGAGCAGTGTTCATTGATTCCCTGGTGCTGGAATCTCTCTGTGCCCAGGTGTCAGAGCTTCTTCCTAAGCCAGGAAGCCAGAAGCAGTGATTGTCTCATGATTTCAGAAAGCTTTTGGTTCCTTCCTTTAGGCAATGTCTCTATTTCACCTGGCCAGTGTTGTCACAGCCAGAGCACTGCTCTCCTTTGCTTTGCAGCCCCAAATCCATTCTGAACACTTCTGGAGATTGGTGGCTGGGAATCGAAACTTTTATAAACGTGTGCACACTTCTGAATCCTTCCTGCATTTCCCTGAGGGCACAGAGCGAAGGCTGCTGTGCCTGTAGGTGGGGGGAGGCAGCCTTTCATCCAGCCACAAAGCACAGGATGCTCCATCCTGAAAATCCTCACATCTCCTTGACCCAAGGCAGGTGAAGCGTTTGGTCACAGTGAAGTCATCTGAAATGGAGGCAGGATTCTTCAAGTCCTTGGCTTCGCTGATGTTTGCCAGACTAACACATGGGCAGAGGCTGCTGGAGCAGTGCTGGGCTTTGGGTGGAGGCACATCCTGCTGCGTGTGCTGGATGCTCTGCAAGGCTCTGGCTCCACGCAGGACCAGCTGCACAGGGAGCCAGGGGCAGGCAGGACTTTTTCCAGGGTCTTGCCTTCCCCAGGAAATCAGGGAAGCAATTCCTTTTCCACAGGGGAGGTATCTGACTACAGTACAACATGTTCAATATTCACATGCAAACACAATGCTCTTGTGCCTCTGAGATCCCTCAGCTCCATGAGGAGGTTGTGATGGGCCGCTGGACCAAACCTGTTTCACTTCGCTTCTCTTTCTAAGCCATCCAAATCCAGTTTCTCCTTTAATTTTAATTAGACACAAGACAAGTGTCCTGTAAATAAAACCTGTTTACAATTAACATATTTCTGCGTCGCTCTTGCTTGCTTATCAGACATGAAGGAGCTGTTAGGCCTGTGATGGGGGGAGAAATGCAAACCTCGACTGCAGAGCTGTTGTTCTGTCAGCCACTTTTATATCTTCGTGTATCAGAACTCTGTGCTTCGCTCAGAACTCCCAGTTTTATCTCTGGAGCTGTTGCTGTGAGGGGCCTGTGCTTTGGAGAGGTTTTCCTGCCAATTTTGTCTAATAGCACATTCCATGAGGCCAAATGTTGTCTGCTAAGGGATGAGATGTACTGATGTATTTCATTGATCTGCTGCTAAAAGTTAGAGACGTTTTTTTCTTCATCACTTGTGTTTTTCCCTGCAGGATCTTGTTGACAGGAGCTACAGAGCTTTGGCGGCTTCTTGAGGGCCTTTTTGATGAGCTGCTGCTTTGAATGATTGCCTTGGCTAACCCGAGACATGGGTTCTGTGTAATGATATCTGTGCTGTGGTGCCTTTGGACTGCACAGCAATATCTTCCTAAATTCCAGAGGTGCCCATTGGCAACACAACACCATGGTGTGCACACGGAAAGCTCAGAGGAATTCTGTGTGGGTCACAGCGTTTCTCTTGGCACGTCATCTTTTATACCCAGCACCAGCTAAAATACTGATCTAAGTAACGTGTTTGCCAAATAGCAAAAAAAGAGACAGGATTTTTGTTGGTGTGGAGAAGCGGGGAGCAGTAGCAGGCAGAGAGGACGAGATGGAGAGTCCCTCCTTTGGAGAGATACAGCAAATCCTTGCTATGGAAAAGAAGAGGGATTTTGGATGAGCAGAGCACACCTCGTCCTTGCTATCAAGGAAGCCGTGTTGAGCCTCTCTGGGCTCTCTAGTCACACTTTAGTTTCTTGCTGTGCTTCCCCAGGCTGTTGCCCTTCTCAACAAAAGAGCTGAGGAAACCCACGAAGATAATCTAAAGAATATTCTTTTTGAGCAGAATACTTGAATGGTTTTGATTGCTGAAAAGAACTATCATGTATTGTAAACAGAATGTGGTTTGGGTTTTTTTTTTCCTAATTGTGACAATTCCATGGCAAACTGCTCTTAAAACTAAGAGCTAAAATGCAGGTGGGCTGACACCCAGAGTGATGCCGTGAGGTGTTCCCTGGTTACTGACTTGGCCTGATCATCTCACAAACTCAAGGAGTAATTTGCCTGTATAATCCTGTTTTCCTCCGGCTCAGCCCGAGGTGCATTTACCTGCTCTGCCCAGTGTCACAGGGACCTGCCATGGTTGTTTGGGGTTCTTCTCAGTGGGTAACAATCCTCAGCAGCTCCCAGCCCTTGAGGAGCTGAGCTGCAGCATGAACGGTGTCTCTGGTTTAGTAACAGGATAAAAGGGGGGGGGATTGTACCTTTTTTAGCACCACCACGATGCCTTTCCCATGCTCAGACATGGACTAGCATGGGTTTTATGCAAAAAAAGTGAACTGATAGACGCTACCTCCTGTAATCTTTCTGAGTTCTCTGGCTGAGATCTGCCAGAAGAGCTGTTAAGCAAATCCTAGATTTTTCAATACTTGAAATGCATCAAAAAACTCTTCTTTTGTGATAAAGACTTTTTTTTCCCTTCAGTTCTTTCTTGAGCTGTCAGTTTTTATCTCCCTAGGAAGACAACTGTCCTTACTTTCTTACTTTCAGCAGAACTGGATTTTCTGGATTACATTGGTTTCCATTATCTCTGTGATGTACTTACTAGAGAATCTCTCCATATTTCTTGCAAGCTCTCGATTTGTGATGTAATTTCAAGTAATTTGAAAGCCTGAGCTTCTGGCAAAGCTGTGTTAGGGAAGGATTTTTTATTTTTATGCATCTTTAGTGGAAGAATTCAGAAATTGCAACCAGCTAAGTTAAGCCATGGAGGCATGAAGTGAATTTAGGATTTTCATGTTTGAATCCCAAATCTGTCTTATTTAACTGTTTACAAGGTTTTTAGGAACCTTTGTTTCCTGGAGCAGAGCTCTTTTGGCTGCCTTGAAAAGCAAGTGATGATGAAAGCAGTGTGCCTGTGTCTCTAATGCTGTTTTAGAGTAGCACCAGAAGCTCTTTTAAGACAGATGGCAGAGATGTTTGCTGCCACCAAAATAAAAGAATTAATGCTTAATAAAAACACTTTTTGTGTCCTTATAGCAAAGCACATGAAGTTCTATTAAATACCATATGAAATCAAAATAATGAGAAGACAAAAGAGTGCACGAGATGCTTGAAGTTGTTAAAATCAGCATTTAGGCCCCATTAAAATCTAATTATTCCTGGTTTATGTCTTTTGTTGTTTCAGGTGATTCAAGTACAGTTTTCTGTTTCCTTTCTCCATCTGTAAATGCTAGTTGGCTTTTTTGGAGGAGTTGATTTTGAGTTGATTTTTTCTAGTCGGTAGAGTTGCATTTTTGGCATCTGAAAGTGTAAGGTTTGTATTCTTTGTAAATTTGCTCTGTCTGCTTTGGAGATCTGCATTTTTAACTGGAGATGGGAAACCAGACCCTGCCTACCCCCTCAGGCAGGAGTTTTTGTAATTCCTTTGTTCTAAAAGCACTTCACAGTCCACAAGGACAGTGCTCTTCTGGAATGAAAGCCGCTCCAAGGACAGAGCAGTGGATTCTGTGGGGAGATGTGGGGGCACAAGGTTGCCACTGGAGATGGGACCACCTTAGGGCACTGTTGGCAGGGCTGGTCTCAAGATGTATCTGCAGGTAAGAAGTCTTCCAGAAATTGTTGTGGCTGCCCTGGTTCCCTGGAAGTGTCCAAGGCCAGGCTGGACATTGGGGCTTGGAGCAGCCTGGGACAGTGGAAGGTGTCCCTGCCCATGGCAGGGGTGGCACTGGATGGGCTTTGAGGTTCCTTCCAACCCAAACCACTCTGTGAGTCTGATTCCATGAAATTGGTGCCACATTTTTGAACACGAGCTCGCAATATGCTATCATTTAAAAAAAAAAAAAAGTGTTGTGAAACATTTTGTTCTTGCTGTGGTGCCCTCGAGCCTTGCAGTTCTAGGTCTTATGGCTTTTTTCTTTTTTCCACACTCTTCCAGTTAATGGTTTTTCCTCTGCTGCCATGTTAATGTGATGACTTAGCTGAATGAATTTCTGTACTTCCCAACTGCAGATGGCTGTTCCCCCTGTTGCCATCAGTGCTGGAGTGGGCTGTAGCACTTCCTTCCTCTCTGACTGCTCAGCGTAGGATTTAACCAGGACCCAGCTCCTCTTCCTGAGTGTTTTACTGCATCATCTGTCTGACTGCTGGAGTCTCCTCCTATGTGAGGAAGGCTCAGACTGCTGCTCCAAGGCCTCTGAGGGCAGGGAATTGCCTGTGAGGTCCTCCCCTTCTCTTTCAGCAGGGAATGAGATGTTTACTTTCCTCTGGGTGGTCATTGCTACATGCTTGAAACCAGTTTGACACGTGCTGGTGGTCTCATGGGGATACTCCTGATGTGTCCTATACTCAAATCATGGAATCATGGGATGGGTGGGGTTGGAAAGGACCTGAAGAACCACCTTGTTCCACCACCCTGCAGTGGGCAGGGACACCTTGCCCTAGGCCAGGTTGCTTCAAGCCACAAATCCAGCCAGGTTGTGCATTTATTAACAGACACCCTAAGCATGAGCAGCTGGGTAAGGGATGCTCTAAATAGCCTTCCTTTGTTTAAATGATGATTTTTATTTATCTAGATTTTGGTTATAATTATCCATCTTATTCAACTATGCTTTCAACATGGAAGGTCTTCTCCCTAGGGTTTGCTTTTGGAGAATCCCTTTGGCTGCCAGCTGTAACATCAGGTGTTGAAGGGAATGAGGGTTCCTGTTTCCCGCAGAAAACTCTGTAAGTCCATCAGGGAGCCTGACAGCCCAGCACTGGTCATCTGTGGGAAAGGCCAAACCACAGCAATTTGTTGGTGTCTCAGAGCAATAAAGAGGAAACACATGGAAGGAGACAGGAGTTGCACCATTTTGTGGAGTGAAAGGCATCTCAAGTCAAAAGAGAGAGAAAAGCCTGAAGCTGATTCCAGATGGGGGTAATCAAACAGTCTAGACAAGGTACCTACACTGGAAAGGAGAAATACTGTAGGTAATTAAATGTATATGTCAGCCAGGCAAACATGTCCCACCATCACAACTGTGAGGGCATGGATCTCTTCAGGAATTTAGGGAGCACACCACTTGTCTCCCCTCTGTTTATTCTCTTATTGTCTATATCCATTTTGTGGGGACATGAAAGTGAAGTCCAGTAAGGTTTTCCATTCACCTTTCAATCCCATACCACGGAAAATGATGCCTTTGGTATTTCTGATTTCATTTTGCTAGCTTGAAAATAGAGTTAGGAACTCGACTGAACTATTGTCCTGATTGTGGGAATGGATTGTGAAATAAATGCAACTTGTGGTTATTATGTTGTTGTTCTGTATATATTCCTTGTTTACCAATTATATCTTACCTCTAGGGTAATCAACTTTAAATATCCACCAATAATTTGAACATCAAATGGCACTTATCCTGCAAGCACACCCCAGTAATCTATGCACATACATTAGGAGGGTGCCAAAGTGTTTACTTAGACTTTAATGTGATGTTCTGTATTTTTATAGATTAGCTTCAGCAGGGAGCTTGCATGTATTTTTTCCCCCCTAAAAGCTACATTCAGTAATAATGGGTCGTATTTATAGCAGTTGTGGTGAATTAGAAAACTGATTGGGTGAACTACTTGATTGCTCCTCATTTAGCAGTTACAGTCCTGCCAAATCTCTCTGTGAGGATTTTGCAGGGAAGTTTGGGTGATGGAATGTGCCTGCCATGGCCAGGAGCGTCTGAGGACAGCGGGAATTGCCCAGGCAGAGCAGAAGTCAAAGCAGTGTTTGCAGCATGGGCAGGAAATGTTGGTTGTTTGTAGAAAAGTCTCATCAGCCTCATGTTTGAAATGGTGGTGTGCTGGTTTTCAGCATGGAAAAAATGACTCCTCTGCCTCTGCACAAGGAGCAGACATCATAGGGACAGAGGTGCAGCCCCATGGGCACCTTCTCAATCACAGAACTCAAATATTTCAGGTGCTGCAGTGTCTACAAATGCTCCTCTCCTGCTCCTCTTGTGGTGCCAGCAGCAGGATGAGTTTTCTCTGTTGTCCCAAGGTGTGGCACAGGTCCTGAGTGATGCAAAGGGAGAGTTTCTCAGTAGGAATTGTTGTCATGCTGTTCAATACCTGCTCACTTTATGTCCCAGATGTATTGGATAGAGGGGGCCTTGAGATCCGGAGGGAAAGAAGCAGCCAAGTCTCTTGATCCTTCTTCCAACATTAGGTACTTTGGTCCATTTCAGAGACTGCTTCACAAGGAAAAAGTAATTTAAATTTTATTCCTGTCCCACGAGGGTTATATGATGTGTTTAGGATATTTTGAGCACCATAAAATCAGCAGTGCAAAAAAATTTCTTGAGAAAAACAAATGTTTTCATGTTCTCCTGGAGGGAGCACAATGCTTACAAGGTGTAATACACAGTAGTACTTCTGTAATTTAAAACTGATTGGAACTGCATTTATTCTGACAGGCCCTGCACAGTGCAGGGGGTTTCCTCTTACACACTGAAAGCCATTATATGTTCCCCTGTGTTACCTGCTGAGGAACATCCCTCCTTGAATATTAAGCGAATGTTTGTTATTTTTAAGGAAGAAATTCCTCCTTTTGAGGGTGGGCAGGCCCTGGCACAGGGTGCCCAGAGCAGCTGGGGCTGCCCCTGGATCCCTGGCAGTGTCCAAGGCCAGGCTGGACATTGGGGCTTGGAGCAGCCTGGGACAGTGGAAGGTGTCCCTGCTCATGGCAGGGGTGGCACTGGATGGGCTTTAAGGTCACTTCCCACCAACCCCTTCTGTGAGTCTCATTCCATGTGCCAAAAAATACCTATGATTGAGTCCTTTAAATGCCTATGATTGAGTCC
>NW_008238316.1:1214085-1216557 GCF_000691975.1 Corvus brachyrhynchos
TGAAACACAGGGGCACAAAGCACAAGGGACACATTGATTGCTGTATCAACACAGGAGGTAACACGTTTCAGCACAGGTAAAGCAGGTCACAGGGTTTTCCATTGCTGCAGGTGTGGGGCACTGAGCCTGCAGATGGATCTGATGCTATTGGTTGTAAAACCTGGGAAGGAGAAAAAGAGGGAAAAAAAGATACTTTGTGCTGTTTTTGTTGTCCTAAACAGTGGTGTTTCTCACTGGGACATCTCTTTTTCATCTCACTACCTGTTAGGAGCAGTTCACTGATCGCATTTGTGCTTCACTGGTCACTCAGCAAGTTCATGACTGCTGGTCATGGGGTGTCCCTCCTCCTGCCTGTCCCTGTCCCCAGGGGAAGCCTGGTGTAGATAACCTGCTGGGATATGTTGCTGTCCCCTTTACTGGCAGGAGCTGTCACCTTTTCACATGGTGCCACACTGACACCGAGTTGGACGATTTTTGGGTTTGAGAGAGTGTGTTGGGAAAGGAAACAAAATAATGGGGCCCAGAAGTTTGAGACTGAGAGGAAGAAAAGGATGGGGAGTTTAGCCTGGAGCAAAGGAGGCTCAGGGGGAACCTTGTGGCTCTGCACAAGTCCCTGACAGGAGGGGGCAGCTGGGGGGGTCGGGCTCTGCTGGCAGGGAACAGGGACAGGACAAGGGGAAACGGCCTCAGGCTGGGCCAGGGGAGGCTCAGCTTGGACATCAGGATGTCCTTGTTTCCCTCATCTGTCTCAGCAGTTGATCCTGTGGGGTTCCTTGGCCCTGATGTTATCAGGAAGGCCGTAGAACATTGAGATTTTTGGTTGCCGCCAGTGATGGTAGCTCAGTGTTGCAAGGAACTGCTGCTTAATGGGTAACTCGTGATTTAGTGGGAAAGGCTGTCCCAGGCTCCTGTGCAATTCTAGGATCTGGTTCTTGATAGATCACTGAGCAATTCGCAGTTCCTACCTATTTTTAGTATTCCAAGGAAAGACGAAAGATTAAAAGTGGAGAGGCCTGTTAAAAATGAGCAGATCCTGTTATTTCTTTGCTTTCTAGTTCAAGGAAGGTGTAAAAGCTTCTTTTGGCAAGTATTTTTAGGATTCTGCCTAATTGATGTGATACTGTTTTAATGGAAAAACAGTTATTAGTGAGGGTGTAGTCTTGGGAAAAAAATGTGTAATGAAAGGAGCGACAATTCATGTCTTGCACGTTTTCAAGATAGCATCAGTATAATTTAAAGTAATAGATAAAGTGGGTACAAGAGGAAAGTTATGCTCTTGTCCAGAAGGCTGCAGAAATAGCAGCTGCCAGCTCCTGTTATTAAGTCCTGGATTAGTGAAAAGGCCATGCAATAAAAGCTGCAGGAAGGAGACCAAATGCTAAGATTTATTGAGGGAAGAGTGTGCTGATGGGTATTACGTGGGAATTGAATGGTTGTGGTTGCAATTGGAGGAGTGAGGGGTGATACTAGTGACACAAACTGTCAGCTGGGGGAGAAGAATAAACAAAACAAGCATTTAAAAATCCTGTCATAGCCTTCACAATGGGGCCCAGTGGGTAATGGATTTTTGACTATGATGAAGCTGTAATGTGATTTATGTCAGTAGCTGTATCTAGCTAATTGCAGGAACCACAATAAAATTTAAAAACCGGGCCTGCAGCGTAATTACTGCTGTGTATAGTGATGATATTTATCTCACAGCGTTCTCACAAAGTTTGGTTTCTGGGTTTTTAAGTCTCAAAACCTCAATTTTTCTTAGTATTTCATGAATTTGTGCAGGACACCTGAGGGATGTAGCGCTGCCTGTGTTGATCTGACTCGGTGTCTCTGTTACCATCAGTTAATGGGGAGATGATGAGACTAAAATATCCTTTTCCTCTGAAAGTGGAGCCATGAATAAACTCTGTTGCATAATCCTGATGGTCTGACAAGGACATGGTGATGTCAGAATATGATGCAATAATTGCTGAGTGACAGGGGACTTAAAGGAAGAGTCATTGAGGGCAGCTGTGGGAAATTCCCTGGCTTTACTGCATTTGACAGAGATTTCTCCCAAAACTCTGTGCCCCTAAAACACAAGATTTCTGTAATCCAGATTTTCCGAGATGAAGTCTAATGCTGGAATTTCAGAATTATATCGAGGCTTTTTCCCTGTAAAAGGGAGAGGATATAATGAAGGGTAAACTACACAAATAACCCTCCGAGTTTTGTGCCTTCAGCCCACCTTGAGGGACCCGCTACTAAATTTTAGGGCTTTGATGGCATCAAACCCTGACTGATGGCTCAGATAAGTGAGTTTCTTTTCTATTGTGCATATCCGCAAAGCTCTGTGTGTTGGTTGATGTGTGGAACTGGAATTCCAGCAAAATACCTGGAATGGTGTGAGTGGCTTTCTGCGAACACATTCCTCCACAAGGAGCAAATCCTCCTGCTTATTTTGTAAAACAAAACAAAAATGAAACAAACAGACCC
>NW_008238316.1:1216601-1236746 GCF_000691975.1 Corvus brachyrhynchos
CCCAAATCCCCACACATGAGGGCTGGAGTGGGCATAAGCAAAGCCTTTTGGCTGCCAGCATGCATCAGACTGCTTTTTCTGGCATGCCAGATGCCCGTGATGGGGACAGTGTGTGAATGTCACTTTGAAGCACATAATCAAAATAAAACTTACTATTCTTTAAGCTTAGAGCTGCCAAATACATTTTTATATTTGTTTTGTGAGAAGTCTGCCAAAAAAAAACCCAACGGCAGCTGTGTCCAGGAGCACACAGCCGTAATTCATGGAAAGAGATCTATTTGCTTAAAATTTGCTTCAGAGTAAATTGAATGTGAGGTTTTACAAAATCGTACCCATTTTTATGTAGCCTTCTGCCTCTTTGGGAAGCATCTTTTCAGACAGGGGTAGCTTCCCTTCTTACACTGCCAGCAAACTGTCAGCTTTGGGAAAAGGGAGCAGGAATTGCATGGATTTTCAGGCAGAAATGAACAGTGTTTTTAACCATCCCATGGAGCTCTCCATGCTTTCTGATGGAGGTCAGCGCTGGTGGATGCAGGTACAAGGACTGGAGGAAGAAGGTTAAATGATAAAATGTGGTTTTTTCGTTCTTGTTCTCCAAAAAGGTTTGATTTGCTGCTCTCCACAAAGTCTTAAATATGCCCCTGGTGGTACCTGGCCTCTCCACACCTCGCTGGCCTCAGCTTTGTTCTGTTTCCAGAGGGGATGAGTTTGGTTTGCACCACCTCGCTGGGGAATTGTCCTAGAAGCTCTGCTGAGGAATCCAGGGGCTGAATTGAGGAGTAGCCATCCTTGTTTCTGCACCTAGAGCCCTGGCTCCCTCCCTCATGGTCTTGTTTCTTGTCTTGGAGTTTGTCATGGTCATCTGGGGCGGAACTGCTGAGGGCCTCTGATGGAGACTAAAATGAATTAAATAATGAGGCCCTGTGGCCTCCTCCTCGTCCATCCGTGGCTGTGGCTCAGTGCCCAGCACAGCGGGCTCTGGCTGTGCTGGGGGAAGGTGACAACCACGGGGACAAGGCAAAACAGTGAGCTGGGGGCTGCTGTGGGGCCCTGGCGGTGCGGGGAAGGGTGACGGGGGTGACAGCAACTGAGCTTCTCTCCCAGCTTGTGGGAAAAATTAAAAATTCCTGAGCAGCAGTTGTTCTCTTGTGCTCTGCTGCATTTTTGGCTGAGTGTGCCCTGCCCCTTCTTTTCCAGCAGGGCCACAGCTGGTGAGTTGCTGATGCTGTCATGTTCTGGCACTGTCCCCACAGCGTGCTGCTGGCTGGGACCTCAGCCAGCATCCACAGGACACAAATCTGTTACAGAGCACGTGGGGAGGAGATGGCCCGCTCGAGGTGTTCTTTGCACTCACGCCTTCCAGAAGCTCCACCTGCAGCAAATTGACTTTGGTTGCTGCTTAAACTGCAAAGGCACTTGGGTTGGGTTTCCCTCTCCACAACCAGGAGAGCACAGGATGATTTCTGGAGCTGAGGGGAAATGCTCTGATCCCTCATGTCCAGCTGGCTGCTTTGGGATGGGGTTATTTAAATCATTCAAAACCTCCTGCTGGGCCTGTTCATTTTGCTTTGGTTGCAATACCATGTTCTGCTCAGGTTTGGCCTCCAGACGGGATTTAATGATGGGATTTAAATCTGTCCAAGGAGCCTGCACTGCAAGGTAACTCTCCTAGCTGAAAATTAGTATGGTTAATACTAACAGGTTAAATACTAATAATGCATTTTAAATTGCATAACAATTAAAGAAACAGAAGAAGGGTTTGTACCTAAAATGAAACATCACCTTAAAGAACATTAATGGGGAATTTACTTTCTGGGACAGAATAGCTGCTGTATTTCAACCTGGACATTCAGTGAAAGCTCCGTAATATTTTCAATTGAGAGTATCTGCACCATGCTGCAAATTCACCATTTTGTTGCAGAATCCTTCTTTACTGCTAGTGTAAAATTATCTGAATGTATACAGCACAACGTAGAACTCAAATCATCTTCATCAGGTAAAAGTTGTGGCTTTTCCTGCCTTGTACTGAAGGTGCTTCTCAAACCTTTTGCCACTGTAAGGCACTGACTCATTTCTGTTGTAGAATCCCAGAGTGGTTTGGATTGGGAGGGACCTTGAAGCTCATCCCATTCCACCCCCTGCCATGGGCAGGGACACCTTCCACTGTCCCAGGCTGCTCCAAGCCCCA
Source organism: Corvus brachyrhynchos (assembly GCF_000691975.1). Taxonomy (NCBI): domain Eukaryota; kingdom Metazoa; phylum Chordata; class Aves; order Passeriformes; family Corvidae; genus Corvus; species Corvus brachyrhynchos. The sequence goes on from NW_008238316.1 coordinate 1,218,790, forward strand.
GTGTCCAGCCTGGCCTTGGGCACTGCCAGGGATCCAGGGGCAGCCCCAGCTGCTCTGGGCACCCTGTGCCAGGGCCTGCCCACCCTCCCAGGGAACAATTCCTTCCCAATATCCCATCCATCCCTGCCCTCTGGCACTGGGAAGCAATTCCCCCTTGTCCTGGCATTCTAGGCCATTGTCCCAAGTCCCTCTCCAGCTCTCCTGTAGCTCCTTCAGGCCCCGCAAGGCCACAGTGAGGTCACCTGGGAGCCTTCTCCTCTCCAGGTTGAACAATCCCAGCTCTCCCAGCCTTTCCTCCCAGCAGAGCTGCTCCATCCCTCTGCTCATCCTGTAAAAACCCCAGCAGCTCCAGGCCCTCCCTGTGCTGCGCCCCAGGGCTGGGGCAGCTCTGCAGGTGGGGTCTCACCTGAGCACAGGGGCACAGGGGCAGAATCCCCCCCTCCCCTGCTGCCCACGCTGGGGGCTCAGCCCAGGGCACGGGGGGGTTCTGGGTCCCAGCTCTCACCCACAGCACCCCCAGGTCCTTCTCCAGGGCTGCTCCAGCTGCTCCTCCCCAGCCTGGATCCCTCCCGGGAATTGCCCCAAGTACCAGCATTGTTCTGTCACCAGAATGTCCCCTCTGGCGTTTCCCGGTCAGTTGCCTCAGCCCAAAAGCTGTGCTGAAGCTGTGCCTGCCACGTGTCTCATGTTTGCTCACCCGAGGTGATTGGTGTCACTGTCACTCTCTGTCTCTAATGGTCACAGTGCAGTTTGCAGCAGTATCTTTCTGACAGGTAACACACAGCCTCTTAAAAGAGGTGGAAATTAATGATTGAGTTCCAGCAGTTGTATTTTTGTCTGCAAAAGCCACACTGTGCCAGGTTTTGACATCCTTTAGTACTTTATAAGTCAATAGGACAGCTGCGCAATGAAATGATTTTTAATGAGAAATGATGACAGGACCTGGCAAAGAAATAATGCTGAGTTAATCAGGAAAGTTGTGCGTGTTTGTAACAGTCTCTCCCGTGGTGCCCGAGTGACATGATTTGAAATAGTGTTCAGAGCGAGGCCCTGAGAGCTCTGCATGTAGATTCAGCTTTATTTCAAACAAAGAAGCCCCTAAAAATCCCTTTCTGTTGCCTGTTCATGGCTGATCCTGTAGCATTATGTGTTTCCAAAGACATTTGGAAATGAGGGACCCATTCTTCCAGGCGGGGCTGTGGTCTTCCCTTGGAGCAGTGGCTCCACTGGACGTGGCACTTGGGGACATAGTTTAGGGGTGGTTATGGGTTGGGAATGGGACTCAATGATCTTGAAGGTCTCCTCCAACCTTAATGGTTCTGGGATTACCCAGAGTAGGACATGCTCTGGGAAATTAAGTGGAATACATTAATTTTTTTTTTTTTTTTAATCTTTAAACTGGTACTTTTGTTCTTTTCCTCTCTAAATCCTATTACATTTTGCTAAGTTTGTGTATGGAATTCTCATTGTGTGGATGGAATATTTTTAAAGTAGCCTAAAATTAATAAAAATGTAAAAATATATTGGTGGGCTAGGCACAGCTGGGGAGTGGGACCCCTTTCTTTTTTCTGCCATGCCAAATACATGCTTTATTTGAGAAATCCCTACATTGGAAGATTTGTGATCAGTGCAGAGACAAACTGTTTCCAGCGGCTTTTGATGTGAATTTAATTTTTTAGTGAAAAGTTCAAGTATTTCTTTTTATGTTGAAAAATGACCCATTTTGTACATGTCAAAATAACTGTATTAATCCTGCTACTGGTGTAGAAACAGATCTCCTATTTTTCACTGGAATGTTAATTTTTCTGGCCCAGTATCATGTTGGGTGACTGAAATATTTTGTTTTAGCTTTCCCAGGCTTATTTCACCAGTTCCTCTTTGCCCAGAGAGGCTGATGTTGAATGGCACAGTTATTTTATTTCTTGACAAAACACAGTAGGCAAAGTGTTTTTGGAATGTGTGAACTGGTCTGGAAGCTGATCCATCTCTCCCATCTGAAACTTTTCCTTCCCACAGGCAATTTTCTTTGTGCTTCTCACATTTCCTTCTTCTCCTGCCTGTTTGCTGGGAGCAGTTCCCTGAGTCCAGCACTGCTCTCACTGAGCTGTGCCCGGAGTTACTGCTGGGTTTTAAGGAAACCCCTTGGTTCCTGGGACCTCTGGGGGTGGGGGAAGCTTTCCCAGGGGTTTGGAGCCAGGGGAATTTGTATGGATGCATTTTGCTAATCATTGTGCTGGAAACTGAACTGGGTCAGTGCTTATCTTGTACAGAAAATTTGTTCCTGGAATTAGGAGGAGCTCCTCACCTTTTTGGAAAGGAAGAACAGAAAAGTTGATACCAGGCTATCTGTTGAGACGTTGCACAGTTGAATTAGGGTTGAGAGTAAAATGGAAATTTCCCTTAGTTGGGGTTGTCCAGCCTGGATAAGGAAAGTCTCCAGGGAGACCTTAAAGTCCCTCCAGTGTCTAAAGGGGCTCCAAGAGTGACAGGGAGAGGGACTTGGGACAAGGGCCTGGAGTGAAGGGACAAGGCGGAATGGCCTTAAGCTGAAGGAGGTCAGGGACAAAAATAACTCAAAACCCCAGGACCTTGATTTTTCTACTTTTACTTTGTATTTAATATTTACTCTGACATATTAGATGGCTCTAAAAGAAAATCATGCTGCAGCTACGATTCTTCAGCATTTACAAAAGCAAAGATTAATGTGAAAACCATGAAAGTAGCTCTCAGAAAGAGTGACTCTGTCAGATTGCATTTGCATATAACCCAATTGATACTATGTCCTGCATTTGGAGGAGAAAGGAGTTCCCTGTAAACATCCATGAGTAAAAAGAGTGGCGTTTAAAGCTCCTGCTCTGATCTAAATCAAATTGCAGAAGATGTGTGTTCTCATCTGAAGATAAGAATAGCACTCAGCCAGACTGCATGTGGGTGCTAATAAAGGCTTAAAAATCAACCCAGACTTGTTGGGGCTGAGGAAAGAGCTGGTTAATGAAGTTTTGAGATTTTTTTTCTTCTTTCTTTTTGGTTTTTCTTTTTGATAAATGAACTCCTCAAGGTGTTGTGAGTTATCAAAATGCAGTGTTTTCAGTCTTTATTTTGAGATATTATTATTAAAAACCACCCGGTGTGCTGTGAGAATGTCATTGATCATTGTCTTCCATCTTTTTCTGAGAAAAAGGGAGGGAAAAAATGCTCTGGTGGAGCAGCAGCAAGGCAAGTGAGTTCTTGCAGCTGGTTAAAATGACCTGAAGCCTTGAACATACTCTAACTGATAACAGGAACATCATGTCGTCTCTAGAACATGTGTTTTTAGCACAGTTACAGAATGAAAACAAAAAAAAGCTTGTAGCTACTTTTGCAGTGTCTTCTGTGGATTTATATTGCCCTATATAATATTACATATATGATAACGTTTCTGTTGTTACAAGTCACAGAGTAAAAGCTTTAATCAGGGCAGGCATTTGCAGTGATGCTGCTGATCCCTTTTCCCTGTGTTTTTCCTCCGGCTATCAGCTCAGGAGCCGCTGTGCTTGCCAAGCTGGGGCTTAGCTGTCTTCTCCTGTAAAAGCGAGCAAGTCCCTGAATATATTCCCCTGGTGTGTTCTCTTTCTTGGAACCAGCTCCTCCTGTACCACGGGAGTCACCTGGCTTGGGGCTGGAAGGCTCTTGGGGAGTTCAGCATGGTTGGCCTCCCTGTCCCGAGGCAGGAACACAGACGCTGACAGATGTTTGCCTAAATTTGCTCTGATGGAAGAGATTCGTAAACTCCCCAGGTGCCTCTTGCTGGGGCTGTGCTGGCCCCTGTGCACTGAAAGTTCTGCCTGAGCTCCACCCTCAATAACCTCTCCTGGCTTGTTTGATCAGAGTTTTGAATTCCTCTTCCAGTTTCCCAAGATAGCTTCAAATTTTGATCTTGTTTTTCAGAGCTATTTTTACCCTTTTCATCATCATCATCTTCTGCATATTTTTGTAAATCTCCTCTAGAATTCATTCTCTGAATCATTAGTGAAGGTATTAAAGAACACAGGGTGTATCTCTTCAGAACTGTACTTGAAACATCCTTCAGGTTGAAAGAGAACATTTTAAAAACTACTCTTGTGCCTTTTTACCTAATTGAAGAACTTAGCTCACTTTTCCTAAAGAAAACTGGTAGAAGCCTTAGAGAAGTCCTTTCATATTTATACCCTGGTTACTCTGTCAGAGGTGGAAATTAGGTTGGTTTGACATGATTTGCACTTGACAAACTCACGCTGGCTGTTTGCTACCCGTTTATTATCCCCTAGGTTCCTCTAAATTGATTAATAATGTGTTCTGATGTCTTTCTGGGGAACAAAATTAAGCTTACTGATCTCTAATTCCTTGAGTCCTCCTTCCTCTGATTTTTAAGATAATCCTTCCAGAGCCTGTAGGGACATCCTGAGTCCTCTCTCGGTTTGGGGTTTGCTTCTGGTAGTTCTAAGGTAAGAAAAAATAACTGACGTAGCTCTGCTGATCTGAATAATTCCTGTAAGCCTAATATTCTGCAGCTGGGGTTTTCCCCTCACATTTCTGGGTTTTGAGCTTCTAAAGCTGGCCTGAATACTTTGTCATGTCTAATATTTGTGACGAATGACATTAAAAAGGTGTGAGCATTTCAGGCTGGCAGATGGGATTATTTATCTTCCCTGCTAAAGCATTGCTTATTTTATTCTTTGGCTTGTTTCCAGTATCCCCACAATTTTCGAATGTTCATAAATTCAGTAGTTTTCAACCACTGAAGCTTTATAATTGACAGAAGAGTTTTTTCTCCTCCCATACTCTTATAATGTAATAAGAGAAAGGGGGGGGCAGAGTGGACCTTGACTGCTGGCAAGGAAGCCTGGAGTGGAAAACCAGTGGAGCACGGAAGCTGCTCTCAGCTCTCCTCCAAACCTGCAGCTTTTGGAAGGTGTTCAGAGCAGTTCCCACGAGTTCACAGCTGATGCACATCCCAGACGGAGGGAAGGGTGTCTTTTTCTGATCCAGTCCTATTCAGCTTATTAATTAATGCCATTCCTAGCGGAATCTGCTTTTTTGAACACTGACTGTTGAGGAGGGAAGAGACTGGAGTGTTTTGAGGATGTGGCTTCCACATCAGGAGGATTTTCCCCAGTTAAGAGTAGCCTGGAATAAACAGGCTGTAATTAAAGAGGGATCTGGGAAGGGTACTGAAGTCTGGCAAACACAATCCACAGAAATGTGTTTGGGGCGTGGCTGCCAGGCCTCAGTTCGAGACAACCACCTTTGGAGATACAGTGAATGAAAACTCATGCAAGTCAATGGTCCAGCAGCTGCCAAGGCCAAATGTCAGCCAAGACTCTGAGAAATCTAGAAAATCTGGAAGAACTGTGCGTACTAACGAGAGGGAAAAGAGGAGAAGTTAGAGATGTAAAGCTGTTCTGGAAGGCCGAGCTCTGTTGTTTTGGCAAAGAAAGAAATAACAGGTGGAAGAGGAGTAAGGGCTCAAGAAAAAGGGTTCTGGGTGTTGGCAGGTCTAAGCAGGGAAATAAAGGATCACGACTGTGGGATCTCTGCTATTGGTGTTTTCAAACAGCATGTTGGACAAATATTTGTGGCTTGGTGTTTCTTTGGATGTAACTTACCCTGCTTTTAAAGAGCAAGAAATAAATATCTGAAGGTCCCTTTTAGCTCTGCAGGTCTCCTGTTTTTATTATGTTCCTGTTTATATTTTGGCAAACCTCCGGTGATTCGTAGATTCCATTCTGTTAGGCTACTTTTTCACTCACCACTAGGCTTTCTCTGAAGGTAGAGGATCCTAAAAAGTAAAATAAATGAAGTCAGACTACTGTTATGCATCTTTATACAGAATTAAAGCAAAATGTCAGAATAAATTTCTTGGGCAGTGGATTATGTGGCAAAATTGCAAGGAAGAAAGGGAAAGAAAAGCACAGAAATAGGAGTGTGGCAATCTGGTGTCTGAGTGATTTGTAATGAGACACATAACTGCTTCTTGAAGTTAATTATTATATGATAATTGCTGAGGAAGGAATGAAATTCGTTGGAATGTTCTTTCAGTGCCTCCTGATTTTGTGAACAAAAGGGTGTTAACACTCCTGATTAGCATGTAATCCAGAATTAACTGAAGAAAGAAAGAGCAGGCCGAGTTTTGCAAGTGAAATGCTGTATAATGAACTTAAACTGTAGCTCTTAATTTCATTTGTACTGGAACATGTTTCAGCTGCAGAGAAATCTTTATTTTCCTCAATCAGCCCAGTGTAGAAAGTAGGAGCAGTAAATTTTGATATGTGCAATGAGGTATTGATTTATTAGAAAGCTTTATTATTTTATGAAGTCCGTACTTCAAGAGAAGGCTCTGATTTATACTTAAACATAAACATACCTGAGGAACGTGAGAGGCTGAGGGCAGACATGACCCAAACCAGCACCAGCATCATTTCTAGAATCACAGAATCCTGGAATACCCTGAGCTGGGAGGGACCCACCAGGATCATGTGGTCCAACCCCTGGCCCTGCCCAGACAGCAATCCCACCCTGGGCATCCCTGGCATCGGTGTCCTGGAGCTCTGGCAGCCTCGTTCCCTGGGGAGCCTGGGCAGAGCCCAGAACCCTCTGGGGGAAGAGCCTTTCCCTGCTATGTGTGCATTTATGTTCATATCATAAGATTTTCTTGATCTGATGATTGTTTGGGTTTGCTTCCAAATGGCCAAATTATGCCTCTGAGTTGGAAAGACTCAGATAAACTGCAGAGGGTTTGTGTAAAGGCCTGCCTGAGGGAAAGGCTCACATGAAAATGCCAGGAATTATCCAGTGTTTCCCAGATTTGCAAGTGTGCAGCTTTATCCTCCTCCTGCTTCTTTCTCGGTGAAACATTCCAGACATTAAATAATCTGTATAATTTTGGGATGTTGGGTTGAACTGTGTTTCTTGTACTCTTTAAGATGTTTTCTAGTGAGGGTGTCCAGTGTTAAATCTGCCTGCTTAAAGCAGGATCTAACTGGGTTAATACTGGGATTTGCATTATTTATTTTTATACAAGTTGGGGTACTACGCCTGTGTTATCTTTGTGTTAGTTTAGCATAAATGAAAAAAAAAAAAAAGTCATGTTCTATTAATATTGATAGAGTTTAGGCATTTGGTACAGGTACAAATAAGGGTCAGCTTTTTTGTTTTAGAGCAGTAGTGATGTGTATTTATATATTTTTAAATATGCTGATATAGATCTGAATAACTATAGCATCCTATAGTGATCAGCATTGAGTAGTGGTTTTGTTTCCTATTGCCTTTTAGCCTGGAAAGGCCTGGCATTATAAAGTTTGGGCACGAGGTTTTTTTAGTGATATGGACTGCAGCAGGATTTTTACAGAACTGGCTGTGAGTGTGGCATGGTTAAAATTTTTTTAAAAATAGGTACTACAACATATAAATGCTAATGTAATGCCATGATCTCAAGCTGGAGGAGTGCTTTTCCTGGAATGTGAGAAATACTTGGTTTGTTTTCTTAGAAATCAGAGTCTCCAGGGAAAAGGGCAGGAAGAAGGGATGCCTTCAGGGGGAATAGATCAGCTTGCTTTGTATGTATGAAATCCTTCTTCCTTTCTGAAGAAAAGATGATGTGGAGGCTGCCAAAATTGGACACTAGAAAAAAAAAATTCCCTGAAAGATTAGTCAGGCACTGGAATGAGTTTCCCAGTTCAGTGGTGGAGTCACCATCTCTGGAAGTGTTCAAGAGGCATCTGGATGTGGTACTTGAGGACGTGGTTTGGAGGTGATGATGTTGGACTTGATCACCTTGAAGGTCTCTCCCAACCTTGACGTGATCCTGTGAAAGCTGCTGGCTATTCCCAAGGACTATATCCATACATTGTACTGCATATATATTATAGTAGATGTGTTTGTGCTGAGGAACACAGTGCAGCCTCCATGGATGCAGGTCAGGAATGTTCCTGCTCTCTACACATCTGCTCCTTGAAGGGACAGAGACCTCAGTGTGGCTTGCTAGCAAATCGTCTTTCCTTTTGGGATTGGCATTATTTTAATGAAGGCTGTGGAATGTAAAACTGCAAAATAAAGCCAGGAGTGTACACGGGTTTTATTCTGAATTCAACGTTCTGTGTCCCAGAGATGTGGTGGGGAGCCTTAGCTTGAAGGGAAATCTTTGCTTTGAATTCATTGTAAGAGAAGAGTAAGAAACACTGTGGATGCCCCTGGATCCCTGGCAGTGTCCAGGGCCAGGTTGGATGGGGCTTGGAGCAGCCTGGGATAGTGGAAGGTGTCCCTGCTCATGGAATGAGATGAGCTTTAAGGTCCATTCCAGCCCAAACCTGTCCAGGATTCTATGAATAAAAAAAAGAATCATTTCTTTCAGTCTTTTAAAGGTACTTGGAGCCCTGTCAGCTCCGTGTTAGCTTAGAGCCTAAATCTGAAAGCTGCACGACAAGTGCTGCTGGGTCTCAGGGCCCCGTTCCTTGGGCTGGCTTTCACAGTGGCAAATCAACCCCACTGCAACTTAAAACCAAGGACAGCATCTTGCCCCCCAGCAATGCCAGAGCTCCCAGGAATTTTGATTAACTCCATAGGGTTTTTTCCTCTATCGTGTTATGGAGTCAGTCATTCTCCCTATTGAGAGATGCATTCAGTGAAAGTGCTTTTTGAGTTTTCCTTCAAATAGATTATTAAAGGCAAAAAAGAGAATCTGTTAGGAGGTGGGTCCTGTCATTTGATTTGGAAAGAAGTAATTTTTCCAATCTCACTGGGCTGGAGGTTGTTAATGCTGTTCTCCCTGACAAAATGCAAACTCTTTTTCCAAGATCTTAGTCTTGTTCAAGTCATCCACCCAAGTGTTCCTGCAGCTGGTTAGGGAAGGGCTTTAGGGTTTCAGGAATGTCTGTCAGTGGGGAAAGCTGCAAGATTTGCTGAGAGAAATGGGTGAATCTTCTTCCACCCCATGGGTGCTCCCCTCCCCTTCCATCATGCCAGTGCCACTGGCAGCCTGTCACAGCCCTCCAATAATTGTCCCCATTTCTGACATCTTTGAGGGTTTGAGTACAAATTCAGAAGCATTTTTATGGTTCAGCTCCAAGCGTGTGTGAACTCAAATGATGTTTTGACACCATCCCATCTCCTTTCTGGGTTATCTTGGGAATGGGTTGCATGACACAAACCTGAACACACATCCTGGAATGCTTCCTGGGCCATTTGTTCCCACCTTTTATTTTCTGCTCTTGGCAGCCTTTTCAAACCCCACACCAGTTTTCCTATTTTTTTTGGGAAAGCTGTCCAAGGCATTTAAGATTATTAGTAAGATAAGAATAACGTAATGGATCTTTCAGGTGATATTTGACTGGCTAATTGTGAGGGTATAATGCGTTTAAAATACTTTGAATTACCTCATTTATAAACAAAGAATAATCACTCCAAGCATTGTGTGTTTTGAAGGTGTCAAAATTTAGGAACGTGGGTATAATAATTAGGTATCTGAGCCCTTTTCCAACACTGAAAAAAACAGTAGAAAAGCTGTTGGCAAGTTGAGAAATTGAACTTGGGGCAACAGCTTGTGCTGAATATTTGTAGAAGGAGGTCTTCAGCATTGTTGGGTTTAATAGTAGATATTATCTAGATGGGAATTTTGCCTCTGGGTTTTCCAGAAGTGTAACCTCTAGCCCTAATAGTTAAGTTAGCCAGGTCTGTGTCGCAGTGGCGCTGGTGCTCGAGCAGCACAGCAAGCTGCTACTCCAGTTTGTTCACATTTTCATGGGTCTGACATTGACTTAAAAGAGTACATGGCAAGAGAATGAATTATTGAAACCCAGAGATGTTATCTGCAATCCGAGCCTTTTGCTTTTTACACTGTCCCAGCAATGCTGACATGTCTTTCACCATCAAATCTTTTCCTACTACATCTTTTATTTAGGTGTTTGGTGGTTCTTTTCACAGTGCACAAGTGAAGAACCAGAAAATTGATGAGTGTGGTGAAAATAATGCTTTGGTGGTGTGGGTTGTTACTGAGGAAGCTGCTGTGAGGAAATTGTTTTACTTTTTTTTTTTATGTTATCAAGACCACAACTTGCCAACAGCTCTGGAACTGTAGCATGAAGTTCATGGGCCTTCCTAATCTTTCTCATCTCTTTTGAACAAAAGAAAGCATAAAAGGCGTACTGCTTCATAAGGCTGCTCCTTCTTACTGAGGAAAGGAAAAATAATGCATAAAAATCTTGGCTCAAAAGTAAAACCACTTTCTTTACTCAGTTTAGCTGGGAATTGCAGCCCACAGGCACAACACCATCCATTTTTGATGGGCAAATTCTATCTGCAGCCCTGCAGTGTAAAACAGTGAAAAACTGAGCATTCTTTCTCCCCAGCCTCATTCTTTCCCCATGTTAGTAATCCTTGCACAGTGTTTTTGGTTATAAATGTGTTGCCAATGATCTTTAAAGAAAATAGGAATTGAAAAGGAATAAAAAGGAGCATCCCTGGGAAACTGGCTAAGGGTAGCTCTTTCCTTAAAGGAAGTAAAATCTCAATTTGCCTGTGCTAGGTTAATGGTTGGCCCTGATGACCTAAGAGGTCTTTTCCACCCTAAATAATTCTGTGATCCTGTTCTGTCATAGCAAAGGCCTTGCCATAAGTTAAAAAGGGGAAGCTCCCAAAAATTAAATCCAGACCTTAAAACAAATGAGTTTGTCAATTTAGTACCAAGTGCCTCCTTTTTTACTTAAAGTATGAATAAAACCTGAGGAAGTTGGAACCATGAAAGAAAACATTATTGTGGCAGATGTTGGTACCAAAACTGAAACTGGGAGCAAGGTCTGTGCATCCCTGGAGCCCTAAAATGGAACGTGGGACACGAGCAGGATGCAGTGTGTGTCAGGAAAGGAGTTTTGTGAGTTTGTGCCCAAAAGCTTTGACCAAAGCCTGGCTGGAGAGCAGATGAATCTCCTGACTTCTGTTCTGGTCCAAATGCCATCATACAAAGGCTGGAGACCCCTATTAGGGAAGGGCAGGGGATCTGCAGGGCTTCAGATGGATTTTGGTCATGTTGGGCAGAAAGAAGACCAAAAAGACGTCTTTGACATTATTGCGAGATGGGTGGGGAAAGGATGGAGTCTGCCAACATTTTTGTGGTAGGACTGGGGACTTGGGCGGTTTGCAAGAGGAATTGGGACAGTGAGAGGCCTCAGTTTCAGGAGACACAATGAGTGTCATGGAAATGGTGGCACTGAGGGCGGGGCTGTTTGTGTACTGCCCTCTGGCCATGGCACCGGCCCAAAGGGGGATGTGGGAGTGGGGTTTGGGCAGTTTGGGTGTGTTAGTGGGGGGGTCCTCACTCTTTCTTCATGAGGAGACACAAGGGGTCTCCTGGCAGAAGCCCATGGAGGGAAGGCACTTGAATCTCTGTTACAACCATGACAGAACTCTCCCACACCCAATTAATTTCTTTTTCTTGTCAACATCACTGCTCATGTGGAAAGTTTCCTCCATACTCCTCCAGTGTAAATAATTTTTCTCTGCTCTGTTGTTTCCAGGCCCTTCTCCTCAGCCATTTTCAGGCCCAGGACCGCGTTGCAGGGCTCTTTGTGCTCCTTCTCCCAGATTCCAGTCTGAAATGGCCTCAGGTCAGCGTGGAGACCCAGGCTCTTCCCCTGTTCTTCACTCAAGCCTTGAACAGGGCATGGAGTGGAGCTGAGGCTCTGATGTTTTTGTTGGAGCCTTCTGATCTGAGCACCCCAGGTTGATCTGTTGACAGTGTAAGAGAAAAAATTGTTTTATAGGAAAAGTGCCTTGCACAAAATCATTCCTGTGCATACTACACATATTTATGTCTTTGTTGTTTCTTTGATAAAAAGCCTGAATGGCCATACAGAGGAGAAAAATGCTAGGCTTTAGAAAATTAAAAAGCCCACGGAGCCAAAGCAGAGCCACGTTCTTTCTGCAGGGAAGGAGCGTGACCACAGACCCAACAGCACAGCTGACCCAAAGAATTGTCTTGGACTGGGTTTTCAAAACTATAAATCAGCATGGAATTGGGAACCATACAGGATGGTTTGGTTCCCTTGCAGAGGACACTGTGGTAAAACAGAGGTGAGTTGTGTAGAGGACCAGGTGGCATCAGAGGTGGCACCCCTGCATTTCTTCATTTAGGCTTAAAGGCTCTTTGGCAGAGCTCTGCCTTGGGTGAATGTTTGCATTTTGGAGAATGGCAATTTAAGCTGCTGAAGCACTTGGGCATAATTTTTTCCAAATAAATCTGAGTTTGCAGTGTACTGAACCTGCCTTTGGTTTGGAAAAATGTGGATGTTGGCCAGATGTTAGCAATGCAGGTCAAAGGGAGAGACAGAAGGGACACTTTTCCAGTGTTTACTTCAGAAAAGGTTGTAGCACCTGATGAAGTGTTTATCATTAGCTCTCTGGGGAAAGCCAACACCAACCATTTCTGCCCTGGTGATATTTTACGGGTCACTTTGCTGGATTTGACTGCTCCATCACTGGCATTTTCCTCCTGTTTTACTGGGCCTTTAAGTGACTTTAGCTCAGTTTTGGCTGTTTTAGAATGATGGCCATCATTAGCACCCACATAACCTCCTGCACCATTTCCTGTCACTTGTGTCATCCCAAAGATTGCAGCCTTTTTCATGGAGGAAAAAATGGGTGTCCTGCTTTTGGTTTGCTCTTTGTTAAATCTGCTCATAGGACATTTATATAGAGACAGATACTCTCCGTTTTTTATTGTTTGGGTGGAATAATTTTAAAAGGTGTGTTTGCTAAACTGATGCTTTGTCAAAAGGAAGGTGCTGGAAGTGTGTTTGGTGTCTTTTGCAAGATGGTTTGTTTACTCTCCTGAGGAGGCTGGTGGGTTTTCCTCATTATTTGTAGACAGACAGGTTGAAAGATTATTATTATTATTATTATTATTATTATTACTACTGTTACTGTTATTTTTTCTACTCTTATTATTGCTGTTATCATAATTATTAGTTATTGACCAAGTAGTATGAGTCATACTGGTAACCCCTAGAGTCCTCTTCTATAAACTGTGCCCCTTTTTATATGAAACATTGTCAAAACCACTGAAACTGTAGTATAAAAAGCTCCTGGAAACTCAGCATGTTTTATTGTTGGTTTTGTGGGGTTTTTTCCCCCTTTTTTAGTAGAAGAAGCTGTGTGTATGTGCTTAGTGAAGCATGAAGAAGGGGGGAAGAAAGTAACAGCAAAAAAGCATTGCTATATTTCATGCTATTTCTTCTGAGATCTATGGATCCATGATTAAAAATGCAGGATTTTTCCTTTGTTTTCTTTTTAGCTTTTCCTTTGATCTGAATATTTTGAGGATTTTTTTTGTTGATGGGAGAAGAGAGAGATCTCAAGTAAAAGAAAGGGTGCATTTGTTAGTTTTAGGATATAATACTGCTTTTTCGGTTTTGTTTTATGTTTTCCAATATTGTTTCTTCTTTTCACCCTCTGAAGCAGGAAGGTGCTCGTGATAAGAAAAGTGGATAATTCCCTTGAAGGCTTCAGCGTTGAGAAGCTGGAGCAGACTGAGGGTGTCCATTAATTTGTGTGTGTGGCAGCAGCAGTTTTCTTTTTTCTTCAGAAAGGGGAGTTTGGCTTCCATTTGAGAGCTGAAAAAGGAGAGTATTTGATTTGGCTGGAGAGGGAGAGTCTTGCTGCTGTACTGATGTGCTTGGCTAACACCAAGTCATGGAATTATTTTACCTTTTCTTTTGAACCCTCAGTTCTGTGTCATGGGTTATTTGATGTGAAAATCTGGCCAATAAAGCTTCAGAAAAAATTTCAGCTGAGCATTAATTGAGACCTAAAGATCTTATCTAGTTTTGTCAAACTTCTGATGTATTATTTTCTATATAACTTGACACTGAACAACAGAAGTTCATTGGGATCTGAACCCAGAAAAATGTGGTTTCTTTAAACTGGCAAACCACAACATTAAATTTACTCTTCCAGCTGTACAGGCTCAGTTCCAGGTAAGTCCATAGCATATGTCTCAGACTTCAACAGGCCTCGAGCTCGCCTTGTTCATAACAAAACTGATTTAATAAGATGGTTTCTGTCCAGTCTATTCCCCTGTGGTCTTTCTGTTTTTCCACTCTCATGCTCTCCTGGTTTATTTCATCTGTGGAAATACAACTTATGTGATCATGCAGCCTCTTGTGTGTCCTTACTTGTTTTCATTTCTCCCCCTTGCACTGATAGATTTTGAATACGTTGTACAGTTCCAGCCACAGCTGACAGAAAGGTAGAAATTTTAAAAATGGATTTAGTGAGTTTTATGAGGGCAAAGAGGATGCTGTTAGAGTCCCAGCTGATTTTGGCACTCAGTCCTTGACTGTTTTCGCCCCTGCACATGCAGCTGGTTTAGTGCCATGGAATTCAGTGTGAGATTTTATGCTTAATGTTTGCTGAAAAATACATTTCTCAGGGTGAGTGTCAGTCCACTGCTTTGGCAAGCCCTGAAACCCTGTCCTGGTAGTGCAATGATCAAAGTCTGATGTTATCAGTAATGTCAGAATCATTACTAGGCCAAGAGGGGTCCTTATGGCCAGTGGGACCTCACAGAGTCGCTCCCAAGAGAGAGGGAATGTGTTTGAAATGGTTCTAGTTCTCCTCTCTGAGTGTGACCCCCGTCCAGCCTGGGAATGCAGAGCCAGGAGTACCTGCCTGGGAATCATTTTGACAACCTCATGGTTGACATTCTTTGTTCAGGAAAAGGTTTTGAGGGGCAGAGAGGCCCTGGCCCATCCTGGTGCCTCCATCCCGTTGGCCTCTGCTTGGCAGGCTGCTGGTTGGCTCTGCTTGGAAGTACAGACATTGGAAGAGAATATTTCTGCTCTCTTTTCCCCTCAAACCTGGTTAACTCAGCACAGGATTACAGCTCGCTCTCCATGCCTTGACCTGTTCTTGTGTGGGAAGAGCCAGGCCCAGGATGTGTTTGATCTCATGGGTCCCAAAGGCCAAGTTAACAAGTGTAATTTATGCCAACCAGGGAGGTTGGCACAGATGTTTCCATAGGACATCGAGTTAATTCCGACTTCATGGGTCGTAAATGCAGCCCCGGGGATGCCTTTAGTGTCCCTGCAGTGATGCTCCAGGGATAATGCTGTGCTTCTCCCTAACTGCTTGTCTTTGTCCCAGACAGTGGGATTTGGGATTGCAGTGAGGGAGGTGGGTTTGAACCTCCACCATTACCTAAACAGGTATTCCCTGAGTGCATTTGGGAAGGATCCTTCCTTGTGGAAGTGCCTTTTCAAGCATTGATGGTTTCGATGGCAGCAAAGTATGTCTGGTTTTTATGATCTGTTAAACATCTGTTAGTCCACAGAATTTCCATTGCTGCTTGTTTGAAATGAACCATTTTGTTAGGCAAAAGTCTCTTTCATACCTTTGCATGAAGGAATTAACACTCCACCACTTGCATCTTTAGATGTCTGCTTTTATTGGATGATTTTGTTTTTTATGCTGAGTGCATGCTGCTGAAAATTTCCATTTACTGCATCTGGGAATGTTGCAGCAAAGATAGGAAAAATTGTTCTCACCTGTCTGAAAAGTGAAGTTATTTTCTTGTTACAAGTGGCCAAAAGCCCCCATATTGTATCATTTTTATAGGGATTTTCAGGCAGGAAGAATTTCAGAGAGCTGAATGTAACGAGTGACAAGTCTCCTTCTAGAACTTATTTTTTATTTTATTTGAAGGATCACTTAGAGGACTTTGAGTCATACTTTTCTATAATAAATAATACATTTTATTTCCTGATTTAACAGTGGGGGAGTTTTGCAGTAAATTTAGATGATGTTGCTCTGTGTTCTTCTATTCCTCACTCCCAGTCCTGATAAAATCAAAAGCTTATGGTATTTTTTTCTTGCTTTTGTTTCATTTCTTAATGCCCACAGCCTTCCCATAGCCAGCCTCTGGTTGGCTTCTTCCTGGAGGATGTTGTTGGACATCCCTGTCCAGCTGCTGGCTCTGTTGGCTTCCTCATTGTCCTTCCACCTGACAGGAGGGGGCAGCCGGGGGGGTCGGGCTCTGCTCCCAGGGAACAGGGACAGGACAAGGGGAAACGGCCTCAGGCTGGGCCAGGGGAGGCTCAGCTTGGACAGCAGCAGTAATTTCTGCATGGAAAGGGTGCTCAGGCCTTGGCAGGGGCTGCCCAGGGAGCTTTGGAGTGCCCATGCCTGGAGGTGTCCAAGGAAGGGCTGGAGGTGGCACTCAGTGCTCTGGGCTGGGGACAAGGACTGCCCTGGGCATCGGGCACAGCTTGGACTCCATGGGCTGGGAGGGCTTTTCCAGCCTCAGGGGTTCTGGGGTTCTGTCTTCTCTATTCTGAGTTTTCTTTTATTTTAATGAAAATTCCCATTGTGGACAAACCCAGTGCTAAAATTGTCAGCACTTTTTCTCACCAGCAGCTTCGGAGTCTGCAAGCAATGAAAGCCAACAGCAGATTTCCTTTTCTTCTGCTGTTACTACCTGGTGTTCTGTGGCATTGTATATCACAAACTGTTGTTTCTCACCAGTGGAGTCCTTGACAATTCCTTTTAGTCTGTTTGCAGAAAGAGAGGCAAGTTCAATATTTTCATGCTGTGTACAATGTTTTAGATTTTTCAGCAATGTCTGGAGTTATTGCCCAAGAGAAATCTTCCCCACAGGCTGCAGTGAGTAACTGCCAGCATCGCTTGCTATTAATAATCACATGCAAAAATTAATCTTGGAGCTGGACTAATTTATTCCTCCTGTTGTGTGCAGCGGGCAAATTGTTTAGACCTGGCGCAGTTTAGGAGGCTTCTCCATCCATGGGCTGTCTGTGAGTACAGCAGCAAGAGCAGCCCCTCTCTGTATTAGGAGGTGTCAAGAAAAGCTCTGCTCCATCCGTGTGGTGGGGAATAACCACTCCACAGATGTCTGGAACCTCCCAGTGTGTGCAGGGAGGGCTGCAGGAGCTTCAGCAGTGAGCTGAAGATGGTCTGACAGGTTCTGAGCTGCTGCCTGGCCAGTGGGTGGGAGCTGGGATCAACCCCAGGTGAACCTTTCCTCACCTCCACGGCAGAATTCCCTGCTGCTGGAATTCCCTGCTGCTTGGGACTTGCTGTGACAACCAGAGGAATGGTGTATTTCAGATCTATAGTCTCAGATTGCTGTTACATTGCTGTTGCTTGATGTAATCTAAAAAATCAGAGCTAAATTGGAATGTGTTGCTTGAAGTAACTTAAAAAGTTGGAGCTCAGTTTAAATGTGTTAATTGCATCAATTCCATTGTTTTTAACACATACAGCCGTGAATCCTCTCTGGAACACCTGGGGCCATTCCAGCCAGTGTGGAGAGGTCCCCAGCTAAAAATCTTCTCTCCTAGTAATGAGAATTATAAAAACTTACTGATTAGCAAGATGGGCTAAAGAGCTTTCTCGAGGCCTCCCACAACCCGGAAACCTTCAAGCCCCTTGTGGGAATGGGCACTGAGCAGGTTTTTTTTGTGGCAGTCTTTGCATGTGTGTTTTATTTTCAAATACGTGCCTGCTTTAGCAAAGGAGAATAATCTTCAGGAATGAGAACCATGTGTGTGGTGTGATGAGACCTGGAGCTGGTTTAGCTCGTAGCTCTTCCTCAGAGACAGCTCTTGATGGCACTTGGAATTTCATTCTAAAATAGATGCACTTTCTGTCGTTGCTATCCTAGCTAAATTCAGATCAATTTGCGAGAATTCTTCGTGCCAACGAGTTTCCAGTATTAGAAATTACAGAATCCATCAGATAGGCTCTTTGCTCTGCAAAAGTGTGGATATCCATGGACCCATCCCAAGCCTAAAAAACCCCAACCAACCAAAATCAAAACCCCAAAACATCAACCAACAGTAACAAACCAACCCTAATGAAAAACTCACCCCGTCAACAAAAATAAGAAGTCACTTGCTGAAAATATTTTGGAATGGCACATGTCATTTGAGAACATT
>NW_008238316.1:1236759-1265913 GCF_000691975.1 Corvus brachyrhynchos
GTACTCATAATTTATTAATGGCTGATGTTGTAAAGCATTAGGTGGAGATTAAGATTTTCTTAATGATCTTCTGGGGAAGGTTTTCCCAGCGAATATTAAATATTTGTAGACAGTTTTCATTGGTTCATAGTATTCGTGATGGAAGTTTTGGGTTTATTATTACTATCACTATTATTATTATTATTATTATTACTACTACTACTAGTGGTAGTTATTATTGAGCCTTGCCAAGCCTCCAAAGAGAGCTTGAAGTACCTGAAGAGGTCCCAAGAGAGCTGGAGAGGGACTTTTCACAAGAGCCTGGAGTGCCAGGACAAGGGGGAAGGGCTTCCCAGAGCCAGAGGGCAGGGATGGATGGGAGATTGGGAAGGAATTGTTCCCTGGGAGGGTGGGCAGGCCCTGGCACAGGGTGCCCAGAGCAGCTGGGGCTGCCCCTGGATCCCTGGCAGTGTCCAAGGCCAGGCTGGACATTGGGGCTTGGAGCAGCCTGGGACAGTGGAAGGGGTCCCCGCCATGGCAGGGGGGGCACTGGATGGGCTTTAGGTCCCTCCCAACCCAAACCATTCTGGGAAATGAAGGATTGTAGATAATAAATATTTTTTTAAGTAGACAATGCAAGTTCTGTGCATTCCTGTACTTCCATAAGCAGAAAGAAAGGGATGTGTGCTTTTTTCTTTTCTTCCTCTGCAATTAAGTGTTAATTCTGCTGTTCCTTAGTTTCTGCTAAATATTTTTGCTGGAACCCTAGGTTCAGAGAATTTCAGTCTTTCAGTGCTGACAGGCAGTGATCCTCAAAAGCACACTGCATTTGGCCTGAGGCCTTGGGAAAGGCTTCCCAAATTATGTGATAGCATTGAGATTGTCGCTGTGTAATTAAAAAGAAGTGTGTTATATCACTGGGTGGAATATGTAGAGATATAGAAAATTTAGGTTTCTGGGATATAGTAATATATATGTAGCAAGATGGAGGATTTTGGGTGTAGGTTAGTTCTACTTCTTTCTTCTTTCTTCTTTCTTCTTCTTCACAAATCTGGGTGGTCTGGTATTGGTTCAAAAATCCCACAGTGCGGAGCATGGATGATTAGTTACTGGATTATAAGTAAAAATAAATTAGTTGGAATTCCATAATTGGATAGATTGGACTTTAAAAGACCTTGTAAGGTAGCACTCGGGGGCCATTTTCACCTTGTTAACTTAGAGGCACATTCTGGGCAGCTGTACTATAGATAAGAAATAATAAACATCTGAGTCCGAAGATAAACTCTGCGTCTCCTGCGTTTCAACCTGAACTCTGGGTAAAAGAACTCACGAAACAGAGGCAGAGAAAGAAAAGAACAACAGAAAATTGAATATATTTTGATCACCTTTTTAGGTTTGTTAGGAGACTTGAACTTACTTTGATTGCTGTGGAACGTAAGCATCCTTCTTCTCAGAGAGAAAATAGCAGGACACAGAGAATATCAAACTCTTGATATGCACCTCTGAGGTGTGGGAGCAAGACCGGTGCTGCAGCTGGGCTCCCTGTTTGAGCTGGCAAACAGAGCCTGCTGTTCAGCTAAGCAGAATTTGCTGCAGTGGAGATGTGTGTGGGTAAAAATACATAAACATAATTATTGCCTGGTGTTTGTATTATATACACCAGTCCACCATGAAATTCTGTTCTTCAAATTTCTCTCTGATTTCTAAGACTTAGGGAAGATGAGAAATGTGTAACTTGAGAAACTTCCCAAGGCTCTATCCAGGCATGAATGGGCAAGGGAGTGAGAACTGCAGAGAGGAGCAGGTATGGAGAGCTCCAGTCTGTGTCTGCACCCCTGATGCTCACTCAGAGCCAGAGCCAGGCAGGGGAGGTACCACAGCTCCTGTGCATCCTTTTCCTTTCTAACTTCCTGAGAAGGAAGAGAAGTAACATTTTGTGTCACTGCAAGCAAACTTGAGAGAAATTTTGATTTGTTCCTCACCTGAGCTTGCTTGGGGCAGGGAAGGTTTTGATCTCTTCAATGGTTGTTTGGCAGCAGAAGGAAACAGTGAGGAGGGGCTGTCATGGGTGGAGTGGGAGCATCAAAGTTTGAGAGAAGCTCCTGGTGAGTCACAAGGTGCAGAAAGGACCCCCTGGCTTTCTAAACTCCTCCTCCAAGAGGAGCCTGGGGGCAGCTGGATCCAGTCTTAGACCCAGACTTGGTCAATGGTTTAAGTCACTTTGTCCTGCAGGATTAATGATGGCAAATCAGATCTGTTTATATAAAAATGAATTACTTATTATGATAAATGGTTAGACAAAAAGACAATCAGAATTATTTACTACACAGCAAAAAAGATGAAACTATTATTATGGTATAAGATTGGGTAGTGCGCTATAGCAAAGCAATATTAAAGCAATTATATTAAAACAGCAAAAAGAAACAATTATCAGAGATTGATGTAACTCGCCCGGACCAATGCTCATGGGCAAATCTCTTTCACTCAGCCTCGAGGGGGAGCCTTGGGGGGCGTCCCCAAAACCCAAGGGAGGAATCTCCACACGCTCCAAGGAGGAATATGTTAGGGAACCTGTCCTAGGGCAAGTGGACTGGACTTTTATAGGACTGACATCAGTCAGATGTCTCCAGGTCAGCTGGGTCAGCTTAGCAATTTTAGATCATACTTCACCACATCTGCCACATCTTTACCTCTCTACACGATAAGCCAGACTGATTTTAGCACAATTCAACGCCACAAGCAGCACACGATGCCCCTCTCAGCCGACCACTGATAGCCTTGCACAGTGTTGGAGTTGGAGTCATTTGACACACTCCCAGGCAGAGCATCCTGCTCCAGGGCCAGCTGGTATTCCAAGGCCACCTGTGTCACGCAGCCAGGGTGGACAGTGTGATTGAAAGGCTGCTTCTGCCCTGAGTTATCCAAGAATTCATATTATGCCTGGTCAGGTGCAAACATAAACAGGTTCATGCTTCTTTTCTTGCCCCCCAGGATGATGTTTGTCAGGGGTGCTCGGCTGCTGGGTGGATTTGGGATGCATGGACTTGATCTCAGCATATCCTGAACTGGAGCTGGAATGTGCCAGTTTGTTGTACCAATTATTCCTATCTGTTATTCCTTCTCATCCTGCCTGACTTCCCTGTCCCGGCCCTGCTGAATAGCTTGTGCTGGTAATGCTCCTCCATAAATAAATAGAGAAGAACATAAATGGCAAAGAAGAATCTGATTACCACAAAATTCATGGGGAGGCTGTGTTTCAGACCACGGAAAACACCCTTGGCAAAGGGTAACTGTGATTATTCCACATATTCCAGCCACAGCAGGAAACACACTGTTCACTTCTAAAAAGAGCAGTTGCTGAAACAATTTTATCTTGGCCTCAGAGCTGGTCACTGAGAAGTGATGGGATTTTTGGTGCCAGGGAAGCTTGACCCTGAAGTGACAGAGTCTGTCCTTCCCCCCTGGCTGTCTCAGGGCACATTGCTGCTTCGAAAACATCTGCAAGGGTAAGACAGGGCTGAATTCTCAGGGCCTGACACAGCACTGTCCACACACAGCTGCGTGCTGTGCATCTCCTTCGGCTCTCTGGGAATAATATCCTAGCAACAAAGTCAGGCCTGGGCTCAAGCTGCCTGTTTGACGATGTGGATGTTAATGGGTGGCAGAGTGGTGCTTCCAGAGACCGGTGTCCTTCAGTTCCCTGGCGTTAAACGTGTCCCCAGGGTGGAGGATCTGTGCCGTGTGCTCCCCTTGCTCGGGATGGGATTAGCAGGGATTCCTCTCAAAGTTCACGAGCTCAGCCAGATTATTCATCTTTTCCTGAAAGCACTCGGAGGTCTAGAGCAGGAAAAGATGGATAAAGGAAGCACACAGGGCATTTTGACAGAAACGACCCAGTTTGATTGTCCTGCTCCCTGCACTGTTTTCTGGGCTGCCTGAAGGTGATGTCCCCTATTGTGGCTACACTCCAGGCAGTTCATGCAGATGTTGCTTGGCCTGGTGGTTTATGAGCATTTTCTTTCCAACTCTGCAGGGTAACACAGTAAAAACAAGTTTCCATCTCTTTTCTGCTTCAGGAATTGTCATATGAGACCTTTACAACACACCCTGGGTAATTTCATTAGGGGTTTTGTAATTCTCCCTGGTACCTCATAATAAAAAGGGATATTTATTAACAATTTGATGCCTCAACCACTGTGTTTTTTTATGCCTTGTGGAGGAATTGCTTGGGGCTCATGTCCATGGCCTTGATGGACACAACACCTACTTGCTCCTGTTTTGTGCTTTGCCAGCTGCATAATTCAGTGTGCTGAAGAATCCCAATGACTGTAAATACTTGCTCTGCTTCTGTGAGGAAATCAGTGCTGTGATCCCAGGAAGTTAATGCCCTGTAGACATCTCTGCAGAAACTAATTTGTTAGTAGAGCACTTTACAACTACTTTTTTAAAATTTGTTTTTTAATGTTTTCCATTTCTCTCTGGTCTTTGTACATTGATTCTTCTCCTTGTACAGGTGGAATGTTCTGTTATTGTTTCAAAAGTGGGTTTTAATTTTCTTTTCTTTTCTTTTCTGTCAAGTGGATGGGAGAGATTAAGAGTGTGATTTGGGAAATTTGCCATCTTGGTATGAAGTCTTAATTTGAATGGCATGGTGCATTTGTGCCAGTAGGGAAAATGTATCCTGAATAACACAGGTGCTACTGTCATTCTGTGCATTTTACTGCAGATTATGTATGAAAGGAGCTGCAGAAGCACTGAAATGTGAAGTGTTTGGGCTCTCTTAGCCTTGAACAAATTAAAAAACTTGACATTGAAATTGAGCTGGAAAGTTCACCGCAGCTGGGAGGTGGCTTTTTGCATTTTTTCTTGCCATTTTATTTCAAAATTTCTTCCAAATTTGAACACAAATAATGAGTTTTAAAACTCTGTTAAAATAGGATTATGAATATCAGGATTTGGATTGGGAAGGGTAAATGAGCATTTCTGCAGTACAGGAATGTGGAGTTCCTCACAAGGGCCATACCTGGGCTTTGAGGTGCTGGTTCTTACTCTTAACTATAAATGTGATTAAACCATGAAACAAAACTGGGTTTTTACTTCAGCTTTTCTTTCCAGCTTCTCCTTTCCTTGCATCACCTTCCATCTCTTCCCTTTGCTGCTCCCTCAGATCGGTAAAGGGAATTTTCCTCCGGTTCTTAACTGCTTCAGTATCTTTCTTTATGAAGAGTTCGAAACACCATGACCTGTTAATTGCTTTATTGCCCAAAATGTATCCGTCTAAAAGGCTGCAGCCAGTCAAATTTGTCTGTAATTTCTCTAGTGGTCTTAAGAACAGGCCTATGTGGATTTGTGTAATAATACTGAATAAATACAGGGCAATATCAACCTGGGCACACAAACAGGGGTATTTCCATAGGAAGTAGTGGCAAGATCATTCCTAGGCTGGAAAATCTGATTAGAATTTCAACATTGTGGTGGAAAGAGGCACAAGTGATTTGAGGGTGCTCGATTTGCTGCAAGGCAAAAATGAATTGTCCGTTTTGTTGAAGGAAAAAAGGCATGAAGTGATTTAATTCAACTTCTGTGGGCACGAGTGCTTAGGGATGATGGGATGCTGAAGGACTCTTCACTCTGGGAGACGAAGGCACAAGGAGGCCTCTTAAATGGGAGCCTGAGAGTCTCTGATTGCAAATAAAGCCTGAATTTTTAATAGCTCTGCGAAATAATCGCCACCAGAATTTATCAAACAATGATGTGCTGCTTCCCCCACCAGTGGATGTAGTAAAAAATTAGGGCATTCACCGCCTCCATCTTTCTCGTTCCGAGAAATAATAGGAAGAAAATCTGTCCCCAGTGCTATCAAAAAGTTAATTCAGGTTGGTCATAATGAGGAATTCTGCTTTGACATACAGGTATCTCTGTGAGAAATAGGAAAAAAAAAATTAATAAAAAACCGAGTAGATCCATTCAGCAGCAGTTGGAGCCGTAGAAGTTTCCCAACATGCTCCATCTTGGTTATGATTCATTTCAAAGTGAGTGTAGAGATGTTGCTCGGGTCCTTACATCCAAGTAGTTAAGGCATTAATTTTTATGTGTTTCGAGCAACAACAGGAGATTATATTAATTATATATAATTATATTAATTATTTTTTATATATATATATATATAAAATAATTATATATAATTATATTAAATTATTTGTGATAGAGACAAGTGGAAAGGTCCTGTTTGAGTGAGATTGGCCCTGTTTTCTCCCTGGCATCATGAGGGAAGATGGGCAGCAATCTCCTCTTACCACACATGTTCCTTTATCAGAATCACAGAATATCCTGAGCTGGAAGGGAGCCACAGGGATCATTGATGACCAGCTCCTGTAAATGTGAAGTGACCATCGAATCGTTCAGAAGGAAAGTTCTTTTTAATTTCTTGCAACCCAAGTCATGGGATCAGTAAACCATAAAGTGGCTTGAGAGATGAGGATGCGTTTGTAGGACAGGCATAGAAATAGAAAATGGGTATGTGTGAGAGGCCGGCAGTGGGCTTTTATGTTAACTAAAATGCAATGACTTTTAATTGCTATTTGCATCTGAGCCTTCCTTGTCCTGCACTTCAGAGTGGTTCTTCACCTCTGTTATCCGTATCAGGTTATTCGAGATATGGCGTGGGCACCCTCCCTTATTAACACTTCAAGAAGTGACTCCTGTTCTTTTCTCTCCCTCTGTCACCACAGGGCGAGAAATAGGCCTGGCAATATCACAGAACCCCAGAATGGTCTGGGTAGGAAGGGACCTTAAATAGCTCATCTCATTCCAACCCCCCACCACGGGCAGGAACACCTTCCACTATCCCAGGGTGCTCAGGGAATGAACAGGATAAAATCTTTGTAGAACTGGGTTAAAAAGAAGAAAAATTAATCCTGTGCATGCTTGGTGTAGTAACAGGCTGAACAGAGAGATGCTTTCATTTCAGAGAAATGAGTGCACGTTTTGAAGGGAATGCTTGTGCTAATTGTGGATTTATCATAGGTAAATGCATAGATAGGAGTTGTGTGGGGTTTGTAATAATTTCCCCTCCATCAAGGCATTTCAACCAAGAAGTCAGAAGGAAAAGAACAAGGGAAAGAAATGGCACAATTAGCAGTTAATTTAAAGTAACTAAAGTGTATTAGGCCCAGTCAAATGAACCATTTAATTTTTGTTCCTTCTTGTTTGTAATCTCGTAAGGATGAGTCATTGAAAAGCCAATCTGGCTCGGTACAGTGCGTGCTGTTTTATAGTCCTGCTCCTTGCCAGCATAAGCATTTCCTTGTTAATGTTTCACATCTGTTCTTTGTAATTCAGTGATTATGTGCAGGCCTCTGAGTCCTCCTTGTTTGTTTTAAAAGGACAGCGAGAAGCTTCACTTGCATGAGATTAAATCAATGTCTGTGATTTATCGAAGTTTGGGTGTCCTGGGCTGCTTCTCTCCTGCTTTGGGTAAATTAATATTTTTTAGCAGAAGATGAAAATGGGGATGGTTGGAGAAAAGTCAGTAATCTGCAGTTGGAATCAGCTGAATGTTTCAGAATTGAGTTGGCAAGTGGCTGCTGGAGATTTATACAGCTTCCTTATCAGTCATGCTCAGGCTCCTTGCAAGCATTTCTGATGGCTTTTTGTTTTATCCAGTAGTCAGGGAACAAGGTTTCCTTCTGCGGGGATCTATATCCACACAGACATGGGGTATTCATGTCCAAACAAGAATACCAGTGTTCAGTAGAAATCCTCCTTGCAGCTGATGTTATTGGCCATTCAGAAATAGAGAAAGTGGAGGCATCCTGTGCTTTAGGTGACTGATTGCATATAATAATTCACAGTATGGGAGGGCAAATGATGTGAAAATAAATTATTTACCTGGTTTGCAAATGTTTTAATACCTTCTGTGTCTCTGAGGTGCTCAAATACACAAAAGGGCAAACATAGTCAGGTAACTGAATAATTATGAACGGTTTTACTGAAGCACATAATAAGCTCTCAGGTGCTATAGAGGGAGGTTTATTATTTATAGTAGAGTAGAACCAAGAGGAATAAATCTGTGCAGACGATGCTTCACAATTAAAATCTTACATGAGACTGGAGTCTGATTCAGATCTCTGTTAAAGATGTCTGGGTAACCTTGAGCAAATTAAACCTCTAGCCTAGAAGTTAGACGCGGAGCTATAAGAGGCAGGGATCCTGCAAGGGAAGATCCTACATCTGCATCCAAGCTGTCTCTGTTTCACACGGGCTCAGTGTTTGTTCATTCCCATGTGCCCGTGTATTGACCGACCTTTGGTGCTGCCTTGGATGAAGATGCTCTGGCCCAGGGGCTGCTGATGGGATCAGGAAATTGTCTTGATTAACAAAAAGGGTGAGGGGATGTGTCAGTCTTAAAGGAGTGTAGCAGGCGCTTGGGTGAAGACTAGAGTAGGGCTGGGGGCAGAGATCACAGAGGAGGGTCTGGGCACTGCTGGGTCCAGAGGGTGTCTCAGTGGGTCCTGGGGCATTCACCAGTGCAGTTACAAACCAGTTCTCCAGTTCCCTCCAGTGATGGGGCTGGCTAAGGACAACCACAAGGCTGAGTGTGAGCTTTGCTTTTCTATTCCCAGTGTTCCTACCCCCACATCCCCAGAAATGCCCCAGCTGCCTCACAGCCAGTTCGAGCTCAAGATGAAGGGTTCTTCTCTGCTATTTTTCTGCTTTTCTATCATTTTTAGGGTTCTTCCCTTGGAAAGCAGCATGACAATGTGAGTTTAGATCAAGCATGTATTAAAAATGCCTCAGCAAACTCTCTCAGCCTCCACACGCTGCAGCAGCTGGAAAGCCAGAGGTACATCCAGGAGGTCCGGCTTCCACATAAATGTTGAGAGTCCTTTTAGGCCCATGGAAGCTCATGATGTCTTGGAGCAATGTTCCTCTGCCTAGTTACAGGCCATGCAGCAAAGTCCTTTTATTTGTCTGGAACTGCTGTGGATGCTCTGATCCCGAGGCTGGGCTGTCACTCTTTGCTCTGGGTGTGCCAAACCTCTCTCATCCTCCGTGAGTCATCTCCCTTTCCTAACTGGAAGGTCTCAGCTTTCTTTCCTGACTTTGAACCCTTTCTAAGTCCCTGATACACTTGTTGAGGTGAGGGAATCAGAATTATCTGCAACAAGTTTGCACTGTGGATTTTACAAAGAAACACTTGATTTCTTTATTTTTTTTCCCTGCTTTCTATTCTTTTATTTTGCTTTTTCAGTGACTGTCAAGGAGTCTGAACCAATTTCCTCACAGCATTAATAGCTGCAGCCCCACATTGTTGCTCCTGCATGTCAGCATCCAGCAGGTATCCATCATTTTGTGTGGAAAGCCAGGATGTTCCCCCCGGGTCCGTGACTCCACATCTCTTCCTGTTGCCTGCCATCCATCACGGTGATAGCTCAGACACTGAGACAGGGAAGGTCCATCTGCAGATCTTTGCAGGTGGCCCTTAGCGTTACCGTCTGGACTTCCTTTGTCTCATCCACAGAATGTCACCTTCCCAGTCCTTCTTTTCCCAGATTAATTCTGGCTCTTTGGGCAGGACAGCTCCTGGCTCAGCTGGCCCAGGGCTCCCCAGGTGAGCCTGCCCCAAGCACTCACCTCTCCATCCTACCTTCAGTCCCTATCTCCATAACCAGTTATTTATCCATGCGAACACCCCAACTTTCCTCCAATATTTTTTATAAATGGAGGCATTGCTGACTTTTGTGGAGGATCTTGGATGGGGAGCTGACGATGAAAACACATTTCTCCTATTACTGATGCAAGATAAATTTTGATTTAGTGATTATGTCTTCCTTTAAATTATCCTGTATGCCAGGGATATAATAGCTTCTGGTTTATGGTATTTTAAACTCTAATATGGCTTTGATTCCATCATGTTTTTGAAGTTTTATGATTACAATAAAGAAGGTCTTGTAAAATTATTTATAACTGTAATACACATTTCCTTTTGCAGAGGGGCTCTTGACATCCTCCTCTGTAGGGTTCAGTATTCTCACACAAACCAGATTTGATTGTGTTTCTTATTCAAGCCGTCACATTAGATACACACTGCACATACCTCTTCTTTTCATGATATTTAGGGTTTTTTAGACCTAAACTGACATTTAGATAGAAAGAATAAATTTACTTGGCTATTTCTCGATATTCTATGAGAGGCTACATCAGGAATCACATTTAGAGCACTGACATTTCCAGCAGCAATACCTGTATTGTAAACCCACTGGATATGATGACAAAATCAAATTTTGGTTAGGAAAACATGTATGAAAATTATTTACAATAAAAGCAGGGAGAGGGAGAGGCATTATCAAAGCACTGCCAACGCCACCTCCTCAGCAGCTGGGTGAAATCTGGCATTTCCCTGCTGAATTGACTGTGTCAGAGTTAATGCTGGAGAAGTGCCAGAACATTATTTGAAATCTCTCTTTGAATATGGGATGTGGAGGCACCAGGCAGAGGATTCCCTGCAGACAAGGAGCAGAAAATCTGCCTGTGCAGCAGACAGAGAAATCGGCACTCTTTTTCACTGGGATATTTTTAGATTCTCTCAACCTGGTGAATAGACCCAATATAGAAGACATTAATTGCTGGTACAGTCAGAAGTATTGAGAAAGTCTAGGTTTGCACCCATGATGATTGGAGATTTCAATAATCTTAATTTTGATCATCCCTTCCAGTAAAATTCAAGTTAAATATCGCATTAGAGATAAACTCTCTGTGTCTCTGCACCCAGCTGACTTTATAAAGTGTTTATGAGCTGGCTAAACCCCCCAGCCATAGGAGGAGACTAATGAATCTTTAATGCTTTGTTTACTTCAGAGCACTGACAGCTAAACTTAAACCCTTCAAACTTAGCTCAGAAGGAGGCGGATGGGGGGGTGTGTCTGCAGGAAATTCCAATATTTATTTTGATTCATTGCAACTTGGATGAAAAGTTCCAATAAGAAAAGATATCATGGACAGTTTTATGTGAGCTTGCAAGAGGTTAAGTATTTTCAGGTTTGTTTTTGTTTTGAAGTGTTATTTATTTATTTATTTATTTACTAAATCCTGGTTCCAGGTTAAACTCTTTTTCTGGATAAAAAATAGAAGTAGAAAACATGCTAACAATGTTAAAATTTCAAATAGAATGCAGTAAAAATTGTGGAGTCCAACTTGGAGATTTCCATAAAAAACTGTATGTGCCATAACTTCGGTGTTTTGTGTTCTGGGTGGAACACACAGCACATTTAACAGAGGAAATGCTGAATATACTTGTGGTGCATTTCATGCTGCTCTTGAAAACTTAATTTTTCCTTGTCTTGCTGCTTTTCAGGTGTTCAGTCACAGAGCAAACCAAGCGTATCTATATTTATGTACACAGGCCATCCCATGGCTCTGTGTATTCTCTTTGGAAACGCTGTCATTTACTGCTGTTTGTGAAGCAGAAAATTGCCAGGGTGTCTGAGGTGCAGCTCTTAATTCTGCTGAGGGGCATGAGGAGAAGGGAGCTGGTCGTGCCACTTCAGGGTATGTGGCTGCGCAGCTCTGGATTTGTCTGTAAAATGGGTTATGACTCAGCCTGCCTCATCTGTATCTCAAAGTTTTTAAATCATTCCAATATTCTTCAAGGAAAAGTCTGAAATTTCTAAGCATAAATCAGACGATGTGCAGTGGATTGAAATTAAAATACCAGAGTATGTTCCGGTGTAGAAGGTTTTGGAAACCAGGTGCACCTCAAAATCCTTTGCCACTGCCTTAAATAACTTCATAGGCTGACTGGAATTGGTTAATTTCTAAATTGCACAGTACCAGTCAAGAGCAAAACCCTTGCCATGAAACATTTAAATACCATGACAACCTTGATTATGGAATTGCATTTCCTTCTCTTCCCTGGGAGGGTGGGCAGGCCCTGGCACAGGGTGCCCAGAGCAGCTGGGGCTGCCCCTGGATCCCTGGCAGTGTCCAAGGCCAGGTTGGACATTGGGGCTTGGAGCAGCCTGGGACAGTGGAAGGTGTCCCTGCCCATGGCAGGGGTGGCACTAGGTGGGCTTTGAGGTCCTGTCCAACCCAAACCTATCTGGGATTCTGTGAAGGACAAGTCTGTGACAGCTCCCTTTAAAAAGACCCAGGGCACTCACATATATTTTGAAAAGCTTAAAGTATAGGCCCGGCTTCCAAATTTTTGCTGGGGCCAGAATTGAAGCATTCCCTCACATACAGAGTTTCATAATGTATGATGTGCTCTGAGGAATTCCAGAAGTTTCCTGATGAAATTTTTGCCAGTGGGATTTCTTTTAAGAAATGTGAAAGTTAGGAAGACAATTCCTATGTGTGTGAACAGGATTCTGCTTCCAGGGGGTAGATCGCAACTTTAGTTAAAAAACTCAGGCCTAGTTTGGAGTGAAAATGGGGGAAATACTGTAATGGATCTGTCTCGTTTCAGCTGCTGCAGCCTCCAGCTCAACATCATCTGCATTTTGACAATTATTGAGCAGATTATTTAAAAACACACTAATCCAAGCTAACTATGTTAGCTGTGTCAACTCTACTGAAAATATAACTACTGTTATATTTAGTTGTGAAAATAAAGTATTGCTGTAGTTGCACTGACTGGTGCTGTAAGTCAAGCGTTAATCAAACAGATAAATTCATTTTTCTGGGTTTGGGGGGGAGTTAAATGTCTGTGATGCAGGATTAAGGAAGCAGGGATGATGGTAGGGAGAACCTGGAATGTGGAGTTGTTATAGATAGAATCAATCAGTTAAGTAAGAAATCAAGTATGCAGATTTGGTCACCTCTGAGGACAAATGGATCATTTGGCATTTTTCTGCTAATGAAGATCTTTACATTAAGAGGAAGAAAGCCTTGGCTTGAAGCAGATGTATCAGTGATAAGATGGCATCAGCACTCTGGGACGGAGATTTCTTGCCAGAACACAGGCTTGGAGAGGAGAACAAAGCGGAGATGGAGGAACTGAGTCAGAAAACTGCTCCTGGAGAGTGTTTCTTCCCATGTAGCTGCCACTCTTTATTTGGATTTGCATCCCATCACCAGGATCTGCTTCTCGTCGTGTTCACATCTCATTTCTGAGCAGGACAATGGTTTGTTCTGATCTCAGGAAATCTCTTCACAAGGTTCTGTTTCTGTGATCTGAAAACATCTCTGGGTTCCCCCTAAATGAGGTTCATTCATTGGCACAGGGAAACTTTCATTCCTTCTTACAGTTGATAAGGGCTGAGAAAATAAATCCGTTAAAGGCTACTGACTGGTGCACTTCTGTTACAACTGAATCCAGGAATGTCACCAGGCTTAATGAGATGATTTGTCTCTACCAGTGAAGGGTTGTTTTTTGTAATTTATATCCATTAACCTTTTACTTCAAAATTACTCGAATTATTGTATGTCTTCTCATAGGAAACACCCTCATTAATACAGTCAGCTTTGTATAGGAAAAATAAATTCTGATATTTGGACTGATTTATTTTGTATACTTTTAGCCAGTTGCTATGAACCCCTGCTCTTTGCACCTCAGCAACTCCCATCCTTAAATCTGAGAGTTTTAATGTGGTTGCAGTCAATTTTAAATGTATGCAGGGCTTTTGTACTGTGAGCACAGTTAAGAATTGCTCTGATTAATATGTTTATAAATGTTAATGAACAGGCATGTAGTGAAACATTCTATGCTGTATTTACTGGGGTCCAAAGCACATGTATTTCCCACTTGGGAACCCCAGTCTGCAAAGCTTTAAGTGCAAAGGATTTTAAGTTAAGGTTGGGCATAATTGAATTTTTTCCCCTTGAGTGCTGCGAAGTGATTTTGTTAATTTTTTATTCTCCCTTTTAAGATGAATGACCCTACCTCTGAGTTTTGTCTGATACTTTACATGATTTCAGCAAGCCTTCTTAATTAACTGGAGCCCTTTATGTCCTGGACATGTATTTGATGGAAATAGGAGAGGATGGGACACCCTGTACTTTGATTCTTAGTCATAGAGCAATTTGATGGTTTAATTAAGGTCACACCTCTGGATTTAGTTGAGCACCTGAGACTTTTGAACCTTTGCACTTTGTAGGCTGCTTAACCTTTTATCTCCTGCCCAAATTTCTTGCTCTGGGGTGAGTATTCGAGGACTTTCTTGACCACTTCCTTGCTGAACCCAAAACCTTGAAGGAAAGCCTTGAAGGGGAGGGAAAGATGGATCAAACAGGGAAGAAGAGAAATTTTTGGAAAAAATGCCTTAATATTAGAGCCTCTCTTTCTTCCCACACACATTAGGTACACACTAACTTCTCTGGAAAACGGGAAAAAGTATGTTCACAGATGGATTTTAATAGAGAAGATGTCTGGAAATATAATTAAATTTCTCTATCTTTTTCATATGTTATTTGAATTCCAGGAGATTTTCAGGTGCTTCAGTACTGGGTAGGTCTCTGCTTCTCCTAATTCCACCCCTTTCATTTATTTTTCTCCTTACATGCAATTTAATAAGGCAACTTGGTTGTCCTGCAATGTGAGATTCATGGTTGGCTTGATCTTGTTTTTCATTTTTCTAATGGATTTTCCTCCCTAATGCTGCATTTCTCCCCCAGTCCTTGACATATTCTGAGGAGCTCTTGCTCACCTCTGAATTCTTTATTAATGTGAGCACACTGGAGCAGGGGAAGATTGCCAGCGACGACGGGAGGAATGCTGGGCTAAATGTCACTTGTCTGAGAGCAGCTTCTGTACAATTGGTGCTGCTTTCTCTCTGTCACCAGGGGAGGAGAGTGGGGAATACTCGTGGTAGAAAGTGAGTCTTGGAGAGCCAGCCTTTGTTTTGGGGAGGAATCTTTCTCTTTGAGCTGCACAGCCTTTGACACCGGGGTAATCCGTGTCTGTGTGTGTACATGTGCATTCTGTACAAAGGCTGTAATCAAAGAATTCTTTTTGAAAGTCAGGAATCCAAGCATTCAGAACTTCTGGCTGTACCATTTGCTTTATTCTTCCCCCTTTGGTGTTGAGCCTAAGGCAGGAGCCTTGTGGAGCAAAGGAGGGATTGCAGATGGTTTCATGATAAATCTCTGCATCAGAGGTGGATTAATCCTGCCTCAGTAGCTCCAACACCGGTGTTTCCGACACTTCCACTTCTCGTGTGTCCTTTTGGTGGGTAACTTTGGTTCAGAAGCTTTAGAAAAGTTCTGGTTTGCACTGCTGAAAACCAGAAGGAGCATTTTGTACTTTGGAGCAGGATTAGCTTTCTCCTGTAGTGTTGCTGAATTTCATGAGTATGAGAATGTGAAGCATGTGACCCATGGCTGAGGGATGTTGTGTGTCAGTCAATGGCTCCGAGTTCCTGCACATCCAAGGGGATTATTACTCCTCAACACCAGCTCCTTACACAACCATCTCTACTCATCCCTACGACAAAGAATTAAAGAACTCATTTCTGAATAACTGCAGAACGTTCATAGGAGTTTTGGAGTATTTCTGGCTCCAGTTTGGTAGATGGAGATTTGTTTCAGCCATGATTCCCTGCAGGTTAAAGGAACTCCACTGTTCTGCCCTGCTTCCTTGCCAGCCAAACTCATCCTATAGGTGGGGGTTCCCAAGGCTTTCAGCCATGGCATTGCACAGATTTTTTTCTCACCATTTGGACCAAAGCTTTATCTTATTTATCTATGTAAAGTGTTTCTAATTGATTTTTTTTTTTAATTAAGAAAAAGTTATTTGAAGGTGAGACCTGTTGGTTCAGATCATTCTCTGCTTCCACCCTCGTTGGTGCAGCAGCTCCATCTCTGCTGCTCAGCTCGAGGCTCCTGTGCCTGCTGCAGCTCCCCAGGCTGCTGCTGTGGCTCTGTGCAAAATCTGCCCATTAATTGGATATTAAATGTTCATTCCAGTGGGTTTCACTTAGTTTTTCCTGGAACCTATTACTGTTGCAAGCTTTTCTGATGTTTTAAAGAAACTTAAAACTCCCAATTTTCATATCTTACTGGCGTTTTCATTTGAAAAATAAGCCTTGCACTTGATATGTTCTTTAGTATTTTTGCAATCTCTTCACAAAATGGTCTTTAGTTAAAAGTGCCCCCTTGTTCTGATGGGAATAGACAAGAAACATTCCAGTTGTGTTTTCTGCATTCTGGTGAATGCTCTTGAACCTCTGTTTAAGATCACTTGGGGTTTGCTGAAGGCACATAAGGTTTTAAGCTGTAATTAATGAAGAGTAGTAGGAGTTTAGGGGCTTTTTTTCCCATCCGAGGAACAGTGCACTGAGCAGGACTCCTTTTCTAGGAAATATTCCAGGAGGGGCTTGGAACAAGAGGATCTTTATGGTCCCTTCCAACCCAAACCATTCTGGGGATGGTTTGGGGGGTTGGCTCAACCCAAACCATTCTAGGGATGGTTTGGGGGGTTGGTTCAACCCAAACCATTCTGGGGATGGTTTAGGGGGTTGGCTCCAACCCAAACCATTCTGGGGATGGTTTAGGGGGTTGGTTCCAACCCAAACCATTCTGGGGATGGTTGAGGGGGTTTGCTCCAACCCAAACCATTCTGGGGATGGTTTGGGGGGTTGGTTCCAACCCAAACCATTCTGGGGATGGTTTGGGGGGTTGGTTCCAATCCAAACCATTCTGGGGATGGTTTAGGGGATTGGTTCCAATCCAAACCATTCTGGGGATGGTTTGGGGGGTTGGTTCCAATCCAAACCATTCTGGGGATGGTTTAGGGGATTGGTTCCAACCCAAACCATTCTGGGGATGGTTTGGGGGGTTGGTTCCAATCCAAACCATTCTGGGGATGGTTTAGGGGATTGGTTCCAACCCAAACCATTCTGGGGATGGTTTGGGGGGTTGGTTCCAACCCAAACCATTTTGGGATTTTTGTAGCTGTTTACTGCCAGTCTAAAATACCTAGAAAGAGGCTGGGGGAGAATAAGGGCCAAGTCCATCCTTTGATCTTAAGAGCTATGACCGTTTTGGAAGGCACTTCCCTTGGGATCATTCACAGCAGAGCAGCTGCCCTGTCCCAGCCCTCCGAACTGTGTCACGTTCCAAGTCTGGCTGTGCATTCTGAGTTGTCTCCTCTCTTACCCTGGCTTTCTCTCCCACAGAGCATGGGCTTGTCCCTGCCAGCAGCACCACGAGGAGCCTGCTGAGCGAGTGCAGGGCGAGGACAAGTGAGCTGCTCCGGGGATGCTGCCCAGGGTGCTTCTGCATGGCAGTGGAATAAGGTCCAGCTGACAAGCAAGGCTGGGGGAGCTGTGGAAGAAAAGTGCCCAGAGGAGAACAAGGGATACAGTGCAGTCAACTGGAGGTTTTACTGGAAGCCACGCACACCCAGGATTGAAAGGTGAGGGGCTTTTTTCAATTTCATTTTTGGGTTAGCTGTTAAATGCGGGGAATACACTTTTTTAATGCTAAAGAAAACAGTCCCAAAATCCCAGGATCCCTGAGGCTGGAAAAGCCCTCCCAGACCATGGAGTGCAACCTGTGCCCACTCCCCACCTTGTCCCCAGCCCAGAGCACTGAGTGCCACATCCAGGCCTTCCTTGGACACCTCCAGGCATGGGCACTCCACCAATGCCCCCCTTCCAATTCCTGACTACCCTTTCCACGAAAAAATTCCCCCTGGTGTCCAACCTTGTGATTTGTCCCTAATATGTGTCTTTATTAAAGTTACCTGAGGAACTGCATGTGTTAATTTGCTTGAGTTTAGTAAGTTTACCTAATGTTTAATTTTAGGTTGGTTCTGGTGATCAAATGTCCTGGGAATAAAAATTTCCCAGGAGCTGACTCTTACCTGACAGTTTAGAGGGGTAGAGATGGAATTAAATGCTTCAATACTGGAGGCAGACTAGAGTGACAGACAGGAGCAGGACAAGATCCTTGTAGGAGGCTGAAATCAGGTAAATACAGAATGGAAATGGAGAGTAAGAATGAGGCTCTCAAAAGTAGCTTGAAGATGAGATCAGTTATCACATTACTCGATGCTTTTAAGTCCCAATTCTATAGAATTCAAGAAATTCTTGAAATCCGTGGGGCTGGATAAAACATTCTTAACCAGGGTTTGCAGGGGATATCCAAACACATGAGAGTAATGTTCCCTTCCAGCCTTTTGTTATCTGTTTGCAGCTGATGGAAAGCATCCTTTTCAGGGTTGCAATTGTGGCAGATAAAATTATAGCTGGCAATTAGTGGCAATTAGAAAGAGAGTGTGAATTGTCTTCCGTGCATCAGAAACAGAGCTGCTGTTGTTGGGTTTTAAACGGGAAGCGTCTGACGTGGGAGGCACAGGTTGGGTAATTTGCCAGGTGTGACATTTAAGTATTTGCTGATCACTCAGCTGCCTGAAAGGGTTCCTGCCCTGTGGGAATGGGGGTTATTAAATGTTGCAATAGATTTGCAGTTTGTGTTCTTGATCGCCTCAGTAGTACAACCTGACCTTTATTTGTGGCATCACCTAAAACTTGATGTCATTAATTCCAGTGCATAAGATTACTGTACTCACATCTGTTACCTTTGCCAGCCAGCCTGGTTAATTAACTTCTGTGCTGGTGATTCTCGGTGACATCTCCAAATACATGCAAAAGGCAACATTAAAATAGATTATTTTTGGGAGGTTTTTTTGTTTGGTTGGTTGTTTTTTAATATTACATGTTATCTTTTAGCACATTCTCTCCTAGCTGATACTCCCTCTGCCAAGGTGGGTCCCAGGGGCCTGGTGAGGTTGAGTTAATAGAGAATGAAATTGCTGTGAGGTTTTTAGGGTTGTACCTGTGTTTTCAGTTACAAGGGCTAGTCAGACAATGTGTCAGGAGTAAACTCTCGATTGTGGCAGGAGCGGAGCAGCAAAACCTTCCCAGCATCATCAGCTAACAAAGACTGGCACATAAAATGCCACAGGTTGATCCTGTTGCCTGATAGGTTCGTGTGCTAGGTTAGGTGTTACCCAGGCAGTAAATTCCTTTGTTTTTGTGGAGACAACAGATTTGTAATCAGCCTAGACAGGAAGTTACAGCCTACTTTTTACACTGCTGTGTAAGAGCATGTCCCAAAATCAGACTCATTTACAAAGTCAAATGATGACACAGAAAAATAGAAAATTCAAACTGAACAGGCTGATAACTATTTATAATTTATATTTAATTTAATTTTGTCAGGCCTAGCTAGGATTAAACTACATCTAGGCTGTGTTTATGCAAAAATGGCAAACATCAAGGAATTCTGACAAGTTACTGGTGTTTTTCTATTTAGCATTGCAGTTCTCTTATAAATTTAAATTGAAAGCAAAATGCTCAGAAACAGGAAAGTTTTAAAATATTTATTCGCTTATATTATGAACCGTCCCAACCAATTCAAGAAATTGTTACCTCAGGTGATCCAGAAGGGTCCTTCACACGAGCCTGTTGTCAGTACTGCTCTTATTTATTGCAACCACTACAAGTAAAAATGATACTTCAGAAACTCAGAATTGCAGCAAACTCTTGGAATAATTCTTTTCCCAAGTGTTTTCCAGCGTAGCCTTGTATAATTTATACCACACACACACACACGAAAAATAGGTGAAAACCAATTTTGTTATAACCAGTTTCCTATCATGTAAATAAAATGGTTTTCTCGTGCTGCGCTCAACCAAACTCTTCCAAATGCTGGCTGGATTGTGGTGTTCCATCAGCATTAGCTGTGGTTTGCACTCCAGTCCTGGCGTGGGGTTGGAGTAGGAGCTGTAGGGAACAAAAAACTCGTGTCATTATTTTTCATCCTTTCACAAATGCTCTTTTTCTCTCGGGTTTACTCAAGCAAATGTGGTAAATGATTTCCAAAACTCACAGTCATGTTTTCTTCCATCCTCAAAGGAAAAGCCTCCACTTGTTCTTGAGGGCAGATGTAGCAACAAAGTTATTCTTTCTATTTATTTAGTGTAGAATGATCTCATGGCTGCTCAGCTTCTACCTTCAACTAGATTCAGCTTCTAATTAAAAAAGAAAAGAAAAAAACCCCAGCCTTTGTGTGTGGAAGTGCCTTTTTGCTTTTCATCCCTAATGGAATTCACAGAGTGTTGAAAGAGAAAACCCTGTTACGAGTATTGGCCCTTTTGCAGGCTTGAGGGATGAAGTCTCATCCTGAGCTGGTTATCAAAGCAGTGTTGGAGAGAGCTCCTCAGGTGCTGGCTGGTAACCTATTAGTCCAGCATTTACTGGCATGTAGATTACACACCTCTTCCTTAGCTCTTTTCCCTTCCCCAAAG
The DNA here is from genome assembly GCF_000691975.1 of Corvus brachyrhynchos. Classification (NCBI taxonomy): domain Eukaryota; kingdom Metazoa; phylum Chordata; class Aves; order Passeriformes; family Corvidae; genus Corvus; species Corvus brachyrhynchos. Next base: position 1,256,990 of record NW_008238316.1, read on the forward strand.
CTGGCAGTCACTTTAGATTTACGTAGAGATTTCCTGGAAACTTTTTATTTCTTAGCAGTGGCACCTATGCTGATGTCTGGGAGCTTGATTGGAATCAATAAATGTAATGAGTAGTAAGATTAATTCTCCCAGCGCTCCAAAATCTTTTGGCAGTTGCATTAAACTTTCAAACCCTGTATAAATTTCTCGAGCAAATTTATTTAGTGAACTCCAGTTATGGCTGTCTTGGACAATACAAGAATATACTAAAAACGTGGTTCAGAAAAGGGAAGGGGTAGGGAGGGAGCAGATGCTCAGTGCTGCCCAAAGTCAGGGGAGCAGCAAATGCTGGCACTTGTAAATCATATGTCGGGGGCTTTATTTAGAAAGAGAACACTCAGTGAACTCTCTGCAGCACATGGGAATATATTTTTTTGTCATTTTTCTTTTCATAGAACCACGGAATGGATTGGAAGGGGCCAATGATTGAAGGACATCTCATTCCTGCCATGGGCAGGGACACCTTCCACCGTCCTAGGTTGCTCCAAGCCTGGCCTTGGACTCTTCCAGGGATCCAGGGGCAGCCCCAGCTGCTCTGGGCACCCTGTGCCAGGGCCTGCCCACCCTCCCAGGGAACAATTCGGGGCCAGTATGCCATCTATCCCTGCCCTCTGGCACTGGAAAGCCATTCCCTGTGTCCTGTCCCTCCACCCCTTGTCCAAGGTCAGGCAGAATAATCTGGTTTAACTTTCCCTTTAGGAAAGCTGCTGTGTCACACAGAACGAGTCAGGTATAACCAGATAAAGTGGTGTTACAAAACCTGAGAGGGATTTCATCCCTCAGACACTTCCAGGATTGTTTTCTCTGTGAGACAGCTGAAAATGATCAACTGTTATCCAGTCTGGAATGATCTGTTTTTGACTGACTCACAGTAACTCAGTCCTTCCATTTTTAGTTCAAGTCCACAGGTGGTTCTCAGGTTGTTCAGGAAATGAGGTCCTCCTGAGCTGAAAAAATCCATGTGTGAATGAATTGGTTTGAAAATGTGCGCCTTTGAGTATGTGAAAGAATCAGTAGCAGGAGGGAATGTTCAAACTCCTGCTTTTATTTAAGCAGCTGTGGTGTTTAAATAGTGGACTTCACATGTCAGACTGCACGAAAAGTGATTAGAGGCCGATAGCTCTGGAAGTCTCACAGTTTCCTGTATGGTATCTAAATTGTCAAAAGCAGTTGTTGCTGTTACCTTGCAATAATACTCTTGCTTTAGAAAGGAAGGTTTAAGTTTTTGGTTTTTTTTGAAACGTAAGAGTAGCAATATTTAGCACAAAAACATCTATTCTGGAAAGATACTGGCTGTGTATTTACTGAAGGTTTTGGTGCTCTTTGTGACTGGCTTGCATGAATAAATTTCCTTTGAATGACAGTGTTCATTGTGCAGAACATAAAAGCTATTGTGGTGTGCTGTAATCAGAAAGACAACATATAACAATATCAATACATTTAATAATAATAACACATTTATTAATTAATTTAATAAAATAATCCTGATGCTTGTGATTTATTTGTATGATAAGGAGAGGGAAACCTGATGGCCTTTGATTTATTTGGGTATTTTGCCAGAAAAATGTAAACTGGATATGCTTATCTTATGACCATGGACAAGTCTCTCTAAGTGGCCCAAACCAGCTTAGAGATAAAGTTTCTTTTAGGTGCCCTATAGCCCTTGAAGGGCTGTAGGTTGTCTTTCATGGCATTTTTTTCTAATTCAGTCTGTTGGTGTTCCCTATTAATAAATAATTTTTCCAAAAAGCAGTCCCTCAGCACCAACCTGCCCTTGGCCTGCACAGGGTCAATTCTGCATTTCTGGGATTCTGGACCTGTCAACTTCCAGCTGCATGCAGAGTCTCTCAGATGTAATCGAAAGATTCTGTGATATCCACTGGCAAACTTCTTGAGAAAACAACAACCACCTCTGATAGAAGTTAAAAGGAGGATTTTTGTACAAAAACTTCACCCTGGGAGGCTGTCAGACTCGAGGGCACTAATTTTGTTGCTGCTGCAGAGCACAGTGATACAGCCTGTCCAGCTCTTCTAATGACGCACATCTGGTGTATTTGTACCCACTCGAGCCACTACCTTCAGGTGAGTCCTCTTGGTTAAAGTGGCTTTTTGGGCAGCAAACAATGGATGGGGATTTTGGAGAAGGATTCTGTACCGAGAGTTTTTGGCCTCAGCTCCTCACCAGTGTGTTTTAAAGAAGTTAGTGGGAACTTCAGCAAAGAAATGCTTCCACGGACAAATAATGGATTAGAAAGTAGGAAATGGGGGTTAAAAGCCTGGGATCAGTCCTCATGAGGGAAGGGGCTCACCACTGGAGTGAGAAGCACATCAGGATCTCTGTTGTTCAGTATATCCTGAAAAACAGGCTTACTGTGGACACATGAGGATATTTAGTGATGGCGGTAAGTTGCTTTGGGGGTTCTGAAGGCAAGAGCTGACAAGGAAGGTCTGCAGAGGACCCTGTGAGAGGGACTGCTGTTAAAATGCCAAGTGAAATTCAGTGTAATTGGCAAAAGATACACAAGAGAGAAGTCATTTTAACTCCATCTCTGATCTGGTTGCTGCCATTTGGGAGCAGGAGTTTGAACTTGCAGTAGGTGGTTCTGTGAAAATGTCCAGTCAAGACTAACCAATACATTAAAAATGTGCTGTGTGGAGAGTAAAGAATCAGTTGCTCACTGCTGCTTTAAAGACCTCAGCTGAAGCTTGCAGGAGCCAGGGCTCAATGCAAACAGGAGAGGGGAGTTTTCACCCCATTGGGACAATTCCAGGGGATGTTGGAAGTTCATACACGCTAAAGGGAAGAGCAGAAAGAGCAGATGTGGTTTTAGAGGAGAAACCCACTGCAAGTTACTGAGCGCCTGAACTGAACATGGCTTAATGAACACCTGGCCTAGAAATGGTGGACAGGGAGAAAGGTGCAAAGATGTGGGGGGTTCTTCTTTCCTTGTTCCACTGCCTTGGCTTCTGCTTTTGACATGATTGGAGGTGAAGAACTGGGTTGCCTGGTTCTGGGAGGGCTGAGGTCGTTTTGCTTGTTCAGCTGGAGCAGAGGAGCCTCAGTGCAGAGCTGATCATGGTCTGAGGGGCAGCTCCCATCTCTGCTCCCTGGGACAGGGACAGCACCCAGGGAGTGGCTGGAGCTGGGCCAGGGGAGGCTCAGGGTGAGATCAGGGAAAGGTGCTTCCCCCAGAGGGTGCTGGGCACTGCCCAGGCTCCCCAGGGAATGGGCACGGCCCCGAGGCTGCCAGAGCTCCAGGAGCGTTTGGACAGCGCTGCCAGGGATGCCCAGGCTGGGGTTGTTGGGGTGTCTGTGCAGGGACAAGAGCTGCACTGGATGATCCTTGTGGGTCCCTCCCAGCTCAGGATATTCCATGAGCCCTCCAGCCTGCTCTGGAATGGCCTTTCTAACTCCTGGCACTGTGCTGAGTGTTTCAGAGGATCTGCCTGAACAGGAGTAGGCCCAAAATCCCCTAATGCCCATTCCCCATCTCAGCAGCAAATGTGTTTTTACTGCTTTTAGCAGGTTCGCTGTCAGAAATGAGAACACGTTTGGGATGGACAAGCCCCTGCAATTTCTCTGTGGGAGTGCAAGCTTAAATAGGATGAGGTAACCTGAGGATTGAGCTCTGCTGATGAAGATTTCAGATTATTATTTCTGCCTGTTTGGCTGCAGTTCATGAGAAGGGGTTTGACCGATGTGGAATTTGCCTTCAAGAATGTTCACTCCAGCCATGTGTCTGGGCAGGAGTGCTCCCACCTTCCAGGCATTTATCCCAAATGTCGGGCTGGGGTTGGCAGTTTGACACACACCGGAATGGCACCTGGAGCTTACACAGGCAGATGGATTCTCCTGGACAACTGGGAAGTCACTCATTTAGAAAATGTCATTCATTTAATTTAAGTTTTAGATTCAGGATAACGCTCCATTGTTTGACATTGCAAAGAAAACCCAGCACTGCTTATACCTTAAAGGTTAAACCTCTGTACTAGTAGATGAATTAACCTTTCTGATAGATTTATATGATCTTTCAGACATGACATGAAAGCCTTGTGCATTGGTTTGTTTTCTGGGGGCTTCTCTGTTGCTTGTGGGTCTAATATCTGTCCTTGAGAAAATGTGAAATTTAAACTTGTCATTTTATGTAGAAGAAACAAGAGAATTTTCGTACTTGTTTTACTTAGTACAGTTCTTTCTCTCCAGGGCTGACTGGTAGAAAGCCTGCTGGTCAAGGTCTTAGGGCAATCCTGATTGAGGTCTCTGTCCCAGGACATATTCTCGGACCAGGTTTGCTTTTTCACACTCAGATCACACCTCTGTTACCAACTCTGTTTACCTTAGAAAATAAACTAAAAAAAAAATTCCCAGAATGGTTTGAATTGGAAGGGACCTTAAACATCATCTAGTCCCAGCCCCCATATATTCAATATATTTAATTTTCTAAATAAGACTGGGCTGTATTTGTGTACCTCAGACCTCTCCTGGTGTATCAGATGGTTTAAATTCCAGCTTAAAGGAAGTCCCTTAAACAGGAAGATTTTTTTCTCTGTCTATTTCAATGCAAGCAGAATGTCAACAGAAGAAATAGCTCTTCTGACTCTGTACACTAACAGTGTAAATCCTGTTGTGTCCTTGGGGCTCTGCTGGCATCTTGCCAAGGAGAGTGGAAACGTTTCCTGCTGGAGAAGACTTTAACGAGGGGTGTATCAAATGTCTCACACATGCAGGCTCTGAATGTTCAGGTCAGCCAGCGTGGAGCTGGAATACGAAAAATGGGCTTTTATTGAGAAGTACTTGTACTGGCAGACATTGTCTTACTGCTTTCCAGAGAACAATTATCTATTAAACAAAATTCTGGATAAGAACAGCCATGTACAGGGTTCTGTGTCGGTGCAGCGATAATCTCTTGGAAGTGGCTGTTTGTTTGAAAAGCCTTTAAAGCTTTTCCAAGATGCTGTGTCTGACTGGAAAAGGATTGTGCATCTAATGGCTCTTCATTTATCCATGGAAGGTTGGTGTTCCCAGGTCTTAGACAAACCCCTGACTTTGAGAGCATCTTTGGCCCTTCCCTTTGGGGAGAAAAGAGAGGGCAAAAGGACAGAGTGTGCGTCACGTGGGCTTTGTTTTCTGCTGAGCAGCTTGGGCTCAGACAGCCTGAATCCCAGGCTCTCTGCCGACCTGTGTGCCACCACCCCACCCCAAACCCTGCAGAGGGGGCACCCACAGCACTCAAGCACTCACACTTCAAGGATCTTGAGTCGCTTCTGGGGTTTTTTGATTTCTGTCTGGAATTTCCTGTTGCTCAGAATCATAGAACCATTGAGGTTGGAAAAGACCTCCAAGATCATCAAGTCCAACCTTGGACCGAACACCACCTTACTTGTAAAGGTTTAGGACTTCACCAGGCCCAGAACACAGAGGCCAGAGACCCTAATTGGGATGATAAATGTGCTGGATTGCCTGCAGATTATGAGACAGCTCCAGTCTTCCTGAGGGCCTTGAAGTTGGGAGCAGTCTGGGAGTCATAGAAGTGCGCCTGCCTCTAGGACGGGATCTGAAAATACAGAATCCCAGAATGGTTTGGGTTGGGAGGGACCTTAAAGCCCATCCCATCCTACCCCCTGGGCAGGGACACCTCCCACTGTCCCAGGCTGCTCCAAGCCCCAATGTCCAACCTGGCCTTGGGCACTGTCAGGGATCCAGGGGCAGGCACAGAAGCACTGGGCACCCTGTGCCAGGGCTTGCCCACCCTCACAGGGAACAATTCCTTCCTAATACCCAGTCTAAACCTTCTCTCTTTGGTTTTGAAGCCATTCTGCCTCATCCTGTTGCTACAGAAAGCAGGCGGAAAAGCCTGGGTGTTTTAAGCATCCAAAGATTAAATGATTGGCTGCTTCCCTGCAGGCCAATGTTATATCCCTTGGTGTCCATGGATAACTTCTTCCCTAGTTGCAGACACGTTGGATGCAGGTGTGGAAGTCTGACAAGTGAGACCAAGTTATCAACCCAGCTTCTCAGCAGATGCACACAAAATATTCTTAAATTATCCTCATGGAGATGATCAGAGCTGCAGCGTTGATGTTGCTACTTCTCAGCCCATGTTTCCTAACCTTAGCATGTGCTTGAACTAAGCGTAGTCAAAATCCACTCGGTCCCCAGCTCACCCACAAATCTAACTGCCAAAGTTTGATTTTTCTGCATTTGTAACCTTCAAATCCTTGGCTGTTTTCATGTCCTGCCCTTAGGTTTGGGTGGGTTTTTTTTCTTTGCTTCATTTACTATTATTATTATTATTATTATTATTATTATTGTTATTGTTATTATTAGTCTAATTGATTTCTTGAGAAACTTTAAATAGAAAAGCAAATAAGGCATTTTTTTCTTTCCATTTAGTAAATGTTACCTGCATGAGCAAGGTTGCAGTGCTCTCCTGGCTGGGATAGTCCAAGTTTCCAAATTGGAAATTTATATCCAACCATTTTTGAGGATGGATGCCTGGGTATACGTGCTTAGAAAATGAGTTTACAGGAACAGGTAAAACAGCTTCTCAGAGCTGTTTTGGGGATTACCACGGAATTTGTTTTTACACTGGAATTGTTGCTTTATTACCACAGATGCAGTGGTATCTGTGTAGTGGTTTTGGGCATTAAATTGTAAAGGCAGAAAGATTCAGGCAAAGAAAGCACTTTCTGATGCAATGTTTGTGTTGTAGCTCAGAGCTCAAAGAGGTTTTGCAGTAATTTGCTGTCTCAATTCCCTATTTCTCTTTCTGTCTAGAACCTGTGGCCCAGAGAGGTACAGGGACTGTCCCAAATACACAGAGCTTTGGGGAGAGAGTTCCTGTCATGGGAATCTTCAGTGCTTTGCTCTCCCAGGCTCTGCTCCATGAGGAAACAGGCCCAGAGTTCACATTTTAGTGGAATAAGTGACCTTTTCTGTGTACAATCAATTTATCTTAAATCCACAAACTGGAAGGATTGCATTGATTTTTAGAGGAAGGCATTGTGGTAAGAATAGGGAAAACAGGGGCAGGAAAACAAAAATTGTAAAAATGCCACTTATTTTTGTTGTGGACACAGGTCGGTCACTGCTGTGGAATCTGCTTATATTTAATGTGTTTTGTGTCTTAAGAGGCAGCTTCAGAAATGTTGAATTTTCATTTTTACGTTGGGACAAGAACCAAACCAAGATTATTTTCCGTGTAAAAGAGCAACAGCTGAGGCCAGAGAGGAGAGAAAGATGTACTCACGCCACACCCTGCAGCACTGAGGCTTTGCAGCAGCCCTGGACCTCCCTGAACAACCTCCAAAAGCAAATGTGTCACCAGCAGATTCCCAAATGTAAGATAGGGCCTGACAAACTCATTTAAAGCCTGGTTCTTAGCAAGTCCGGGCCAAGTTATGTGCTACTGCCATGGGGTTAGTCTGGGAGTGTAATCCAATCTCCAGTTCTTGATGATATCTTGTTGACTTTTGAGTTGATTTCCTTTTAGCAGTGGCCCTGTTAATGCTTCCCTCGATGTGCTGATTGTCAAGGTCATGATTTTTATCAGAAGTCCAGCAGTAATGGGAATTTCATAGCAATTTTAATCACTTTTTTTTGCCATGGAATGGTGGGGGTTTTTTTTGATTTCTTTATTGCTGTCATCAAGACAAGGTATATTCTGACATCCACTTTAGACCGAGTAAATGACGTCGTTATAGTCATCAAAGGAAGTAATGGGCACATAAATTTTTCAGTGAGCAGGCAGTGGAGATGAAATGACATCCTGCAACTGTGCCAGATTTCTCCTGGTATCCGAGTGTTTGGATTGGTGTTCACAATCCTTGGCATAGGTGGCATTCCCAAACATTCCCATATGTTCTCTAATATATAATGAAAATCATTGTGTTGCACTGAGAATTGGCTTTGCCTGTTCTCCCAAGAGAAACTTCCTTCCAAAATCCAATTTTTCTAAGGAATGCTGCATTTGTAGCCTTCAAATCCTTGGCTGTTTTCAGGTCTTGCCTTTAGATTTGGGAGGGGATTTTTTTCTTGCTCTGTTAATTTCATTATTATTATTATTACTATTATTATTTACCTGATTGCTTTCTTTAGAAAGCTTCAAGGCAAAAGCAAACAAGGCAACTTTTTCTTTCCATTTGACCAGTGTGACCTGCACGAGCAAGGCTGCAGTGCTCTGGGACAGCCTAAATTTTCAAATTTGAAATTTACATCCAACCATTTTGGAGGGTGGATGCCTGGATAGATGCCCTTACGTAATTAGTTTTGGTTGAACTGAATTATAATTAATGTAAACAAAGACATAAACTTCACAGTCCAGCAAGAACATCGGTTTTTGTAAACAAAAAAAAAGGAAAAGTGTTATGTATGGATGCATTTGAGATCTTTGAGTTGGGGGTGTTGTTCTGGGGAGTAAACTGGCACGACTAAGGAAAAATAAGGAGCAGACTTAGGGGGGCAGGAAGCCATGGATTCTTTAAGCAACAGATGTAAGTCATTAAAACAGCATGGCATGACACCAGGACATTATATGGTACTGGAATCTGCTGGGTTATGGCACTTAAAAGGCTCTATTACGTTGTGATGTGCAGGGTTAACACCATACACGTGGTTTTTTTCCTAAATAACTCTTCAAAATATTCAGTTCACTTCTTGACAGGCCATTTTTCAAGGGAAATGGCTGCTATTGTTTATTCCTAGCAGCTTGTCTTCTGTGACATGGTTATTATTTTCATGACAAGGCATTAACTGAGCAGCTCTATAATAGCTGTGTCATGCTGGGTTTTTGTTTTCTCCAAACTTTGACTTCTCCTACAACAGATGGACCTTTGTACCTGAATTGTCTTGGTGACAGTGCTGTGAGTCACCCCCAATATTTTCC
>NW_008238316.1:1265928-1266351 GCF_000691975.1 Corvus brachyrhynchos
GAGATTCTTGGAATCAGAATATCCCAAGCTGAAAGGGACACATAGGGGTCATCAAGTGCAGCTCCCTGCTCCTCTCAGGATGACCTAAAACTCAGTGCCATGTCTGAGAATGCCATCCTGGAGCTCTGGCAGCCTTGGGGCCGTGCCCATTCCCTGGGGAGCCTGTTCAGTGCCCGCCCACCTGTGGGGGAAGAGCCTTGCCCTAAAATCCAGTCTGAATCTTCCCAGGAAGGGAAGGGAGCTGCTAAGTTGAAGATTACTGAGCTTTGCCTCAGCAGAACGGAGTGGGAGAAGCCTTCTCTTCCATGTAGTCCTTCAGTGACCCTGCAATGTAGATTAATATATTTTGGGGTCAGTGTAGGATTCATGGTGACATTACCAAGTTGTCTTTCGGGCAGGGGTGAAAGCTGGGGATCCACACCT
>NW_008238316.1:1266408-1281716 GCF_000691975.1 Corvus brachyrhynchos
TTCAGATGTGTTAAATGCTGCCTGCTGCCAGGGTGACTTCAGAGCAAAACTGTAGCTGGAAGCATTTTTGGATGTTCCTTCACTTTCTACGTGAGACATTCTAATAACAGACACCCCAATGAACAAACGGTTCTGGGATTCTGTTAGGCAGAAGGAGAAGGGAACAGATTTCAAGCCCATGGAAATTGGATTTCCTGATTGTTCAAATGAGATAAAATAGTATTGCAAAGATGCACTGGGCAGGCCTGAAATATATGTTGATAATCAGGTTTATCTTTCAGTTATGAAGAATGAAATTTGAGAGGGGGGGATAATAGAAGGAGTGTGTTCCCAGAAGGAAGAGAGAGTTCTTTAGTAAGCACCTACTGGAGAAGCTGGAAGTCTCCTTATGAGTAATGACCTGGAATGGATAGCTCTAATTCCCTCTTTTAAAAATGCACTGGGAACTTAACCAGTGCTCCTTGTGCCTGGCGAAGCATCTGCAATTCCATGAAATGCCTGTCAAAAGCTCTGCTCTGTAACTCTGTGAGTTGCTCTTGCTTATGGAGCTTCAATTATTGAATGCCCCATGTTTCTGCCCTTCCCTCAAGACCTGAGCTGCAAAAATTCTTTCACAGGATTTAAATGTTGATTTATTTTTTTTTTCAGCTTCACAGAGTTTTTAGCACTTGAATCGAAATAGCCATGAAATGAGTGGAGTAATGTGTCAGGGAGGATTCTTGGTAGTCAATGGAACATTAGCACCACACATTTCTTTGGAACAAGTAGAGCTGAGAACCTTCCAGAGGACTCAGAATTGCTGCATTTTCCCTCCTTTCCAAGAAGGAATCCTTTGTGAAGCACTGAGGAAGTGTCAGCCATCAGGGCTGGATGTGGAGGTGTGTCTGGGAAGAAGCCAGGATAATTTTTCTGCTCAAAACCCCAGTCCTGGTCCCCTGTTCCATAACCTGCTGTCCAACCCCCTTCCTTCCTGCATTAAGGAATTGCTTCCTGAATTCCAGCCAATAACCTTGCATCCATGGAGCTGCCAGTGTGTGTCCCCAAGGCCATAATCAGGTTGGGTCAACCAATTACAGCAATGTGTGATGATTAAAAATCCAGTAGGGCTTTGCTGCCTTTCCCCTAAATAGGGCAGGTTTTACACCTCGGGGATTGTTTTCATTAATATTAATTGGTGGTTCTAATTTAACATTCAGACTGAGCACTTTTGACCAGGTAACTGCTGAACACAGCAAATTTGAGCCTCCCCAGTGCTATTTTTTATGGCTAAGTTTTAAATAAATAAGTGGAGTATAGAAAGCAAATTGGACATAAACTACTATTGGAAACAGAAACATTTTAGAAGCTTAAACCTCAATCTTGGGAACAAGATTTTTTTCCAGCTTTCCCAGAGATCTTTGTGCCAAACATACTGGGAAAAGAATTCATTTGTTTCCCATAGCACAAAAAAATTTCAACAGAATTTTAAAATTTTATTGTAAATAATTTAATTTAGTTTTTGTTTTTAAATATGTGAGAAATTTTTAAAGAATCTCAGAATCCCAGGATGGTTTGGGTTGGAAGGACCTTAAAGCCCATCTCATCCCACCCCCTGCCATGGGCAGGGACACCTCCCACTGTCCCAGGCTGCTCCCAGCCCCAATGTCCAGCCGGGCCCTGCTCTGGGCACCCTGTGCCAGGGCCTGCCCACCCTCCCAGGGCAGAGTTTATTCTGTATATGGAACCTGAATTTCCCCTCTGTCACTCTGAACGCATTCCCTGTGTCCTGGCCCTCCAGTTCCTGCTGCAGGGTCCCTCTCCAGTTTCCCTGTATCCCTTCAGACCCTGGAAGGAGCTGTGAGCTCTCCACACAACCTTCTCCTCTCCCGGCCGAGCAGCCCCAGCTCTCCCAACCTGGCTCCAGAAGGTTTCCTCTCACCATCTTCTGGCCCATTTTGATCAGGTTGTGGATCATGCCTTGTTTCCTGTGTGCTGCCCAAATGCCACCTGTGGATTAAATTCATTACTTACAGACTTTCTCTCATCGATTATCTCTGTGTTAGTTCATGTTTCCGAGAGACTGACAGATTTGGGGGGTTGTTTTTTGTTAATCTCTTTATAAATGCATGTTCTCAGTTTATCTGAGCCCAGTCTGAGCCTCTTAAGCTTTGGTCCTTGTGAGCAATCTGTGCCATCTCCCATCTCGGGCCCTTTCTGCCTTTCATCCCCTCCTTCTGGCACCCTGCCCCTCTACTGCCACCTGCATCAGCATTCCAGAATGGGCCTAATATTTGGAGGCTTTAGCTGAGCTTTGTGATGACTTTCCTGAGCACCTCTGCACTTCTGGGGTGCTGGGTTGGTGTTTTTGGGTTTGGGGACTTTTTTTTTGAGATGTGGGGCTTGTCACCATCAAGTTTTCAGGAGGTTGGGCAACTTGTCTAAGTTTCTGTTTTTCTTCACAGTCTGTGCTTTGAGAGAGGGAATAGAAGAACCTCTCAATGAAACAATGTCTCTTGAAATTCTGAATGTAAAATATGGGCCCTCACAACCGCTGGGCATTTGAAACAACACCAGGCGAGGAATTTGATCAGTTTGAAGTTTTATTAATCTATTTTTAGTGCCCAGGAACCATGAGTGCTCTTTCTCCAGAGTATAATGGTAGGGGGAGAACAAAAATTACGCTTATACAAAACATTTTGTCTTTTGTCTGCGAAAGGGGTCAATCTCCATTCCCAAAATTGTTCCAGTTGCTTGAACATCTGCTGAAGTGGACGTTCAGGTCATGGTGAGAGCTGCTGGGTGCTGCCTGGTTTTGAAGATTTGATCCCCAGCTGCCTATTGATTAATTCTAATAAATTCTCTTTGGAAAAAGAGGCCATTTCAGCTTAAATGCCCAGTGCACAGCAGGAGCTTGGAGGTGATGGCCAGAGCTTTCCTCTTCCTGCCTGTGGTTTTCTGTTGTCCCCTCTGTTTCACGGTAGCAAGGACACATTGTTCTATAGAAAACATAAAAATCAGCTTTGCAAATTGCTGAAACCTTTTCATTTAAACAATTAAAGCCCCATAGAGCATTCTCTCCAATGTCTCTCTGGATAGTGCTGACCCCCATTAAAATGGTTATTGAGTTCTTCTGAGTTGCATAACCTACATATTCATGGTAAAACTGCTATAATTAACTCCATTTTTATTGGCTCTGCCGCTTCAGAAGGATTTGTGCTGAACGTGGGGACACGGAGCTCCAGGTTGGTGCCTTCCATTCAACTCCTGCAAATCTCAGCGTGGCTCAAAATTGGGCTCTCAGAGCCAAAGTTGAAAGGCGATTGTGAAGGTGGGCTGAGAGATTAAATGAAGGGCAGCACAGAGAAGGACGGCCTTGGGTTTGGAGCAGGTTTTAAAAAGCAACAGGAGATTTTGGGGCTGTCAGAAATATGGAGTTTTGCTTATTTCCATTTCTCCTCAGATCAGGGGGATTTCCATAATTTCTTCAGGAAAATATCTTTCAAAGTCATCCTTAGGGCTTTTTTATCACTTTTTACCTCCTAACCTAACAGATGTTTTCTAGCAGTTAACATATTATGAATATATGACAAGTTTTCTTAAGGTCTAGAGGGGAAAAAAAAGTCTGTGCCTCAGTCTTGTGGTAAAATTTTTATGGTAATTGAGTGAGAAGAGAGGAAACCTTTCTGCAATATGGAGAGTGGCTGTTTCCCTGACGGACATTGCACCAAGGGAACTGAATTTCACAGTGGCCATATTTTCACAATATTCCTCAAATTCAGCTTTTGGTGAGCAACTCTCCCAGGGACCAGTGCTCCCTTTTCCCCTCCTGTGGCCACCAGCAAATAATTCCCCGGAGGAGGGATGATGTTCAGTGACTCCAGTTCCTCCAGGTGTGTGTCTGCAGGGGCTGCCCTTGGGAGAGCCCGGGTGAGTTCTCCATCAGGAAATAAGCATCTGAGCTGGGATAAGCCAAGTTTTGTGCCACCTGAACTGTTGGATTTGTGGGGCTGATGTTCCCAGAGAACACTGTGTGCTGCCAGTGTCTTGGGCAATTGCTGCCTAACTCAGACCTGAGTTCTGAGAGTCAGTTCCAGAGGAGCTCAAAAAGTATTTCTGAACTGGCCCTTTGTCAGGAATTGTGGCTCCATGCTGGTGGAACTCTGCCTGAGAGCTGAGCCCTTCACTCACCAGAGCAAAACTGTCTCAGGGAGTCTATTTGGGAAAAGTAAAACGTGTATGTGATGTTAAACTGAATTTATTCCACATGAGGTAATGTTAATCTGTCTGCAATCACATTGGCTCATGGATCTCCACTAGAAAAAGCCAGATTTCACTTATTTCTCCTCATTCCCAATGTCCTTCCAGTCACTCTGCTTCCTGTTAATTTGATTAGAGCTTGACTGGGGTCCTCGCTGTAGTTTGGCCAAGCAGTTGCTAATGTATAATTACTTTATTTCTGTTGTTATTTTCCGTGGTGAGATACAAAGTCCTGTGAAGGAAATGCCAAGCAAACAGAGCTCTTTATATGCTTTTACCTCTGAATTTGTCTTTCTCAGGCCAGGCACCCTAATTTCTAAGGTGCTGTTCAGTGTAGAAATTGTCTGGAACAAACTGTATGAAACAAAATGCTGACCTGAGAGCTCAAAAAGTATTTTTCATTCTTCTCGGTACAAGATTGGACTGAAAAGAAAATATCCTCAAGTTTATTATCATTGTCATTGTGAAACTGTCATTTCCATTGTCATGATGTGGCTCATTCCTGTTACAATGAAGCTGTCACTAAACAGTAGCTGTTCTCCTGAGAGCTCTTCCTGTCAGTGTGGGCAAGGTTTTAGTCCTAGGGGACATTCCTGGGAGAGATTTTTGATTGCGTGGATTTCTCCGTGGAAGGGAGTTTTGTACCTGAAGGAAGTAAGAGGTTGCATTGCTCTTCAGGAATCCTTCAGACATTCCTGAACGTCCTCTGGATCCACAGGAGAGACCTGGCTTAAAGCAAGTCAGCCCTGGAACTATGGGTTGAGTTCTAGGAAAGAGTTTGTTCATCCTCTGCGTGAAACATGCTCACACAGTAGGAGTAAAAAGAGAGACTGGGAGGGGTTCAAGGCAAATGAAAGAAAAAAAAGGAGAAAAAAAAAATTTTAAATGGCTCCCACCCCCTCATGGAGAGTAGTTCCACCTGCTGACGTCAGATATGGAAACTGTGGTGTTTTTTTTTTTTTTTTTTAATTTCTTCTGTTCTGATTCAGTAATAGGTTGGTGTAAAGTAAAAACGTCTGTCAGCTCCTCCATGGGTCATTAAAACGCACAATTCTGTAATATTCCATGCAGTCCTACAGAAATGGGATTGGAGGAAGTTAGTTCCCATCTCCTGTTTCCTCCATTGAGGTGAGGAAGGCACACAGAGATGTGCATTTACTTTGGTAAATTCAGCATAACCACAGCTCTTTTTTCCTACATTCCTGATTTGCTCGCATGCCTGGTGAAGCATGTTCTCAGGTACCGTCATTTTTTGGATGAACAAGTCACTTGTAAGACGTTGGTAAGCTTGATATTACCAAAAATGTGGTTTGGAAGAATGCCTCGGGGGCAGTTGTAGATAGCCATGGGCATCAATCCCCTGGCCAGTGCCAGGGGTTATTACCAGGGGTAATTCTGGACTTCTCCACTCGTGGCCACTGGCATTGTTGTTGCCTGTTGGCATTCCAAGGTGAAGCTGCTGGAGCAGCAGCTGCTTGTGCTGCCCTCTGACACTGCTGTCCTGCCAAATGGAGTCTGAGTCCTCAGCCAGCCGAGCACGGTGCCGCAGGTGACATCTCTAGGACTTTCCTGTGCCCATGGAGAAGACAGAGGATAATAATCAATTCCTTGATTGGGTTCCCTAAAACTTTCCAGAAGAGGACTCTCATGGCAGTGACCTTCAGGTTTGTTTCTCTGTAAAGTCCCTTTATCTTCCCACATCATTTACACGTAGAACTATCAAGAAGTGCTTTCAGTATCACAAAGCACCAGCACAGGGTGCCCAGAGAAGCTGTGGCTGCCGGCACCTGGATCCCTGGTAGTGTCCAAGGCCAGGCTGGATGGGGCTTGGAGCAGCGTGGGATAGTGGAAGGTGTCCCTGCCCATGGAATTGAATGGATTTTAAGGTCCCTTCCAACCCAAACCACTCTGGAATTCTGTGATTCCTAATAACCTGGGACTTCTTGAACCAGTGTAGCAGTAGAAGTAAGGCAGGGGATGGGGGGAGTGTGGGGAGGGGGAGAAAAAGTAAATCCAAGAGGTTTCAGAGAATATTGGATCTCTAAAGTAAGATTTGATTTAATGAACTACAAACAAAGCTCTTCCCGTCACATTCTGTGTATCAACATCCCCTCCTCAGACCAGCCTTGTTCAGATGATCCTATGAAATACTGAAGCATAAAGGAAGTTTTACCCTTTTTCCATGACAGAGATCAGAGCCAGGGTAAAAACCTGCCAGGATAAATAACACAAGTATTGTTCTATTGATTGTGAGTGCCTTTGCTCCAGCCTGCTGTCTCCTGTCCTTTAGCAATTTTCCAGGACAGAGAACTAATTCTGCCGAGATCCCCTCACTGAAATGACAATTCCACAGCTTCCTCTGGGAACAGCCAGGAGTGTGATCGGATTTGCAATCTGTAAACACTCATTGATTTGCTTTCTAAAAACTTCCTACGAAATCCCACCTGGGCGAAGAATTCCTCTGAACTCCATCAGCCTCTCTTAACAAGTTCTTCAAAAGAATTATTATCTTTTAAATAGGACTGCAGTAGTGTGTTCTTGAAAGAACATGAAATTAAATTACCTGAGCTGGAGTGCAGTTATTACAGGAGGTTTAGGATGAGGCATAAAAATGGATTATCTGTCTATATTTAGGATATATACATGTATTAGATAATTAAAAATCATGTACATTTTCCTGGGTTGTTTGGGGGGCTTTGTTTAATGATTGGAAGGTCAATGGGATTTTAAGGCTTTTATTCCCATATCAGTTAATACAGATACAGGTTGTATTGGAAAGCCATTTAACAACAAAGAGATGGGTATTGCTCCAAAAGTGCCATCATTTTTTAGGTATTGAGTTCATATATTCAAAATTTTATCTACTTCTTGAGAAACGTGGTGCTCCTTAATTCTGGCTGCTGGAGTTGGATGTTGCACTCCACAAGCCAAAAGGGGCCTCGCTTCCCTGCAGAGCACAGGAAAGTGGTTTTTACTCCATCTTCTTACTCTTTTTGTACACCAGGACACCTCAACATGAAATACTGCACATGTGGTTACGTTAATCCTGATTCCGTTCAGCTGGCACGGGAATGAAAATGGGATTTAAGGTTGGAACTGGGCTTTGCTCGTTCTCACTCAGTGTTGGAAGTAGTTTTTCTAAGCCCTGAGCACCATCTTTGCCCAAGCCAGAGCATCAGCCTCTGGCTCAAAGGTTGCACTGGATGATCTTGGAGGTCTTTACCAACCTTGTTGACTTCTGGGGGTGAAATGAAAGCTGTTTTCGGGGAGGTTTGGGTCTGTGGGGATGGGTTTAGTATTTTGCTGTCAGCGTTCGAAGAGGAGTCCCGCCCTGGAGCTGTGTCCATGTGCAGGGATTGCCTGCAGTCCCCAGGGGATAAACCCAGCCCTAAATGGCTTGGTGGGGCTTCACCAGTGCTCTGGGAGAAGGCTTTGGGATGGGAATTGCAAGAGGGAGTGAAGAGGAGCCAGGCTTGGAATATTTTGCCTTGGCTTTGGTGTGTGTTATGTTTGACTCTGAGGAAGAAGGCTAAATTTGTGTGCAAGTCTAAGTAGGAGGGACCTGGCAGCAAACCTGAGCACATCAAGTGTAAAATTCTGCTCTCAGTTCACTGCAAGAGATTTAGATTAGGCTGAAGAACATTGATCAGGATGTGCCATCGCATAACACGGGCCATTTGTGACTGAGAGAGGGGTGGGAGGGTTGTGTAGTCACAGGTTTGCTTCAGTGTCAGCCCTGTCCACCAGCATGTGCCAGACAAGGCTGGTTTGAAACACAGAGAGGAGGCAAAATGCTCTCATAATTCAAATTTCCATCAGTTATCTTCACTGGCTGAGTCCTCAGCTGGTCCCATCAATATCCTTTGTGTCCTGGGGAATACCAAAAGATGAAGCAGAAGAGCTCTTAACAACTGAGGGGAAGCAAAGTTTGAAAAACACTTGGCTCTGAGTGCTGTGTGACGTGAGGTTTTGTGGGACTCTCTCCAGCACCAAAGAATTTGGTAATTAAAGAAAAATGTCCTTCTTTCAAAAAACCCCAACTTTTTGAGTTTTGAAGTGATGGGAAGATGCAATTCCAGAAATGCTGTGAGGAAAGTACATTTTCCTGCTTTGCTGAGATATGGCCCAGAAGGCTACAGTGACTGAAATACAAGGGCAGAGGATGCCTTTGTTGGGGCTGTGAGTATCAGACAGAGGGCAGAGAGCAGGGGGTTATTTGTTCTGCACAGAGCAGCGTGTAGCACTCAGAAATGTAACAAACTCTGTCTGAACTGATGTGAGGAAAAAGATCCAGGGTGGAAGTGATACAAATGAAAGGGGTTTTGATCACTGCAACCCTGGGTTTGAGTCTTAGACAATAGCATTATTGGAGTCAGAGCTGAAATTCCTGCCTTGTCACCAGCACGAGGGCAGGGAGTGTGGAGAAGTAGCAGATCCCCAAAGTGAGCTGAAAAGCAGAAATGGGGAAATCAGAGACCTGTCTGAAATGTGCTTTATTCTGATGTCAAGCAGCAGACACAGGTGGTACCTCTCGTGCAAATGAGTGTGGCATTCATGGTTTCTTACATGAGGAGAGCCCATAAATCCACTCCCTCTCCCTCAGAAATTATTAATGGTCGTGGCAAATGTAATTATTACAGGATCTTTGTCTTATTCTAAGCCGGAGAGCTATGGCACAGTAGACCTGTTTGGGATCTATTTACCTTGATTGTCTGGGTCAGGTTATCTTTCCTTGTCCTTCGAAATAGAAATTTTGTCAGCAGAGCTCCTGCTGAGCTGAGAGCACCACTGCAGTTTGTCCTCACTCTTGTGGGAAACTGAGGAAATCTGTTCAAAACAAAACACTTCAAATGGGAGCCTGGAATAGTTAAAATCCATCTAAGTCTTACTCATTCCTGGACGTGTGAGGGTCACACGGGCTGGGGAGGTCCCATGGATCCTGGGGAAGTCCCAGTTTCTCTTTGCCCGCCAGCAAGTCGAAAGCAGGTGGTGTGGCTGTGCCCCTGAGCTGAGAAACTGCGGCGTGGGGAATTCTCCCCACACAATCGTGGAGCTGTGCTGATCTTTGGTGCCCTTTTGGGCTCACAGGATGATTCGGAGCCAGCTCTTGCCTGCCTGCTGCATATTCCACATTCCCTGTCTGGCTGGAGCCACAGGATGAGCATTAACCACCCCATTTATATTCCCACCTGCAAAGCAGGCAGGTGCTGATAGCATTTAAAATGTGGGAAACCTTCTTGAATTCTCGGCTGAGGAAGAAAGAGGACAATACCCAGACTTGGGGCTTTATAGCTTTCCAGTGACTGGTCTGAGGAATGCATTGAGGCTTCAGAAGAATATTTCTCTGCCTCCTTTCCCTGGGATTGCTCAGCCAAATGGTATTTCCAACCTTAAGATAGAATTTGAGTGCCAAGGTGACTATGTTGCTTTAGTAACAAGTACAGAGTAGTTGAAAGACGATGAAAAGGATGAGGCTTAAAGGCACCAAAAAATGAGAGAGGGTCTGGTGTTATCAGGGGTGTTGCTCATTATTTGAGGTAATGTTGCATTTTTCACCCCTTTTGCCCCCTTCTGCCCTATCTTAGAGCTTCTTTCCTTCCAGGGTAGTGTGCATATGGTAGATGTTCACAATAAAGGAGATTGTGGCTTTAAGTTCTCCCTTTTTTCCTCTTCTGTCTAAATACATTTTGGTTTTAATCTAATTTTTTACGAGAGTTGTAAATTCAGTGCTGTTTAACAAAGGTTAAATGGATATACCAGAGATTCTGATGGTATCACAGTTGAAGGAAAATTTGAGCAGTTTGAGCATTACTTGTATCCACTATTAAATTTAGGACTCTTCTGAACTGAGCAACGTTTTTTCATTCATCTTGTCCTATACTTGAAAGCTTGTGCTGAACAGCAGCCCCCAACGATGTTATTTCATTTAAAGACTGCTCATAAATAGCGAGTTCCTGTTAGACTTTTGTATTTCTTGACTATGAAACAACAGCTGATCCTCTCTGCATGACCAGGCTGTGAAGCAAACCTGTGCGAGAAGCACTTGGCTAAAATTCCCCTTTTAACACTTTAAAAATTCCTGATGCTGCAGCTTTTCATCGGTGGCTGCATCTTCCCTTGCCTCCCTTCAGCCCTGGACTTCCCTGGGGGTGTTCCACACACTGAAATTCCTGCTCTGCATCCTGTGCTGGTGTTTTCCCCCTGGCTTTACAGGGGTAAGAACAGACTTTATTGATCAGTCCTTACACTTGAGGAGTTTTATTTAATGTGCTCTGCTAAGCTACACCTGGGGAGACTCAGTGGGTGTGTCTGGGTTTAACCACAGTTAGTCCTGCTTTAAGGATTTGTTTACCTATAAATACATAATTCAATAGTCCTTCAATATTTTATTACATTAGGTCAGATTCAAACAAAAAGAAACATGTAAATTTCATTAGCTCACACCATGACATAAGATGGGTATTTTTGAAAGAAGCAAATGTGATTTTGATACAATAAATAGGAGTAAATCCCTGTTTTCTAACAAAAGTGTTTTATTACAGTTCATTGTTGCAAATAAAATAAAATTCTACACAGGATATAAAAAAACCTCCTAAAGGTTCTCTAAACCAGAAATGTTGGTATGTAAATAGAGGTTTGATAGATAATGCCCAGGTGTTCTCATCTGTGTCATGTATTCCTTGCTGCAGAGAAATGTGGCCAAAAAATTCACTTACTAGCTTTCTTTGCATATTTTTCACCAAAACGAGCTATAAACAAATGGTGTCTGTGGCCATGTAGCTCTCTTGTGTCTTTAATATATTCATTTTTACAGTTGAAGATGGCTTTTAGAAATGCTGATCTCGGTTCTTCCAAATGCAATAGGCAAGACTGGCAGCTCCATGCTCGTTTTGTTGTTCCTAAATCTAAAAGCAGCAAACGTGATATGAAAAAGGATTTAAAATCTTAAATAACAGCCATGCCAAACCCCCAAGGTTTTGTGCCAATGGCGGGAGATTAGAGAATTGAGAAATAGAATTGTTCATTAGGGTTGAGGTGCTGTGATAAAACGTGTGGTCTGTGCTTGTTGCAAGCGTCTGAGAACAGTTGTTTTGTTTAAGAGATTTATCAAATGGAAGTTCTTAATTATGAAATCTGTACTTTTAATGGTGCTGTAATGTTGTGACAATAAGGACATGGTTGTCACTTTGCCTCAAAGCTGCTGCTGCACTCCGGGATGTTGGGATTTATCTTCGTTTGCTGTGATAATAAAGTGCTATGATGTGCTCACGCTGGTAAACAAGATCCAATTTCATTGCTGCTGACAAAGCCATGTGTCTTCAGCGCAAAGGAAGATTGGCCACAGGCACTGCACAAAGCCACTGCTGCATATTCTCCTCTCCTGGTTTGTAAATATTGTCAGCATTGCTTCAATCTTCATTTGGGGCTTTCATTTGCTCTTCCCCTACAACAAACATTCCTCAGCCCCCGTTGTCAGGGCTGCAAGTTGCAGGGACTCTGCAGAGAGCAGCTTTAAGGAAGACCTTCACAGCACAGGATTTGTCATCTTTGCAGCTCGTAGGATGAGTGCTGGAGTGGTAACAGACTCGGGGTGGGAGGGAGGATGGCTGGGAGGGGACCTCAGGAGGGCTCTGCTCCCTCTCCTGCCTGAGGCAGGGCCAGCTCTGGGGGCAGACCAGGCTCTACCTGGAAAAAGCTGAGTGTGGAGACTGCAGGGACTCCCTGGTAGCCTCCTGCCCCCTCACCTCCCCCTGAGGGGATCCTTTCCCAGCAATGCTGCCTGGATTCCAGCCTGGAGGGAGCTCTTCCTTTCCAGTGACATTAAAAACAAAGTCAGACTCCAGCCACAGGGTTTTCCTGGGGCTCAGAGAGTGAAGAAGTGACATTCGCTTTTTAAAAATACTCTTCAGAAGCCAGCACTGAATCTTTTGTTTCCTGGGATATTTCAGATCAGGAAATGGTTATTTGCACTGATGGTGTATGAGTATTTCTGGATGTGTCACATTTACTTCAGCTCAAACCTTTGGAAGTGTTCGGTGTCTGCAAGGTTGGGACAGTACTTCAAGGCAAGGGTTACTCAGTGCAGAACAGGAAGGAGGTGAGAACCCAGTGCAAGTGTCTTTAATGCCATGCACATCATCTCTGTGCTTGCTGCAGGAGGAATGTCTATATTAAGCCTCAGTGCGTGTGTGAGGTTGTTTTAATACTGCTTTTCGAAAAGACTTGTTTGCCATTTGGGATGCACAGCGATCTGGGTAACTTGGAAACAGCTCAGAGCTGTAAAACATCCTTAGGAAAGCAGTGGTATAAAGGAAACAGAAAATCCTGCACCTCTTTTCTGCTTGAAACTTTCCAGCCTGCTCTTAATTCAATGGTGTCCTCTGAGGGACTGAGAGCAGCACTTCAGCTACTGAGCTTCAGCTCAGGTCATTCCCTTCCCACCTGGTTTTCTGAGTCCCATGGAAGTGCAAGACAAGAACTGAAGGGATTGAAGGGAAAAGGTTTCAAAATAACAGAGCAACCAGCATTTCAGAGTAATCCATAAAAAGCTGTTGTTGACTATTTGTTATTAACAGGCCCTTGGTCCAATGGGCATTTGAAAGGACTTGGATAATGGAAGAATCCTGCATGAGCTGTTTTCTTGAATTATTTCAGCTCAGTTTCTTCCTCTACCCCTGACCAGCCCCCAAATCTGTTGTGGATTTTCCTTTGGAATTACCTGTAGTGAGGTGGGGGTCGGTCTCTTCTGCCGTGCCTCAAGCCAAAGGATGAGAGGAAATGGCCTTAAGTTGTGCCAGGGGAGCTTCCGATTAGATACTAGGAAAGAATTCCTCAGTGGCATGGTCAGGCTCTGGGACAAGTTTCCCAGTTCAGTGGTGGAGTCACTGATTCTGGAAGGAATCAAGAGGCATCAGGAGGTGGTCCTTGGGGACATGGTTAAGGGGTTGGTGGTGCTGCAGGACTCTGATCCTGGAGGTCTCTTCCAACCTTGGGAATCTGTGACTTGCTGTGACTTGGAGCTGCTTTTGCATTACCATGGAAAGTGATTCATTGCTGCCAGGTTCACCTGCGTCAGTCTGGGAATGCCCCCTTTTCCTTCCCCTTCCCCTTCCCCTTCCCCTTCCCCTTCCCCTTCCCCTTCCCCTAACTTCCCCTTCCCTTCCCTGTCACAGAAGCCCAGGATGGTTTGGGCAGTAAAGGACCTTAAATCCCATCCAGTGCCACCCCTGCCATGGGCAGGGACACCTCCCACTGTCCCAGGCTGCTCCAAGCCCCAATGTCCAGCCTGGCCTTGGACACTTCCAGGGATCCAGGGGCAGCCCCAGCTGCTCTGGGAATCTGTGCCAGGGCCTGCCCACCCTGCCAGGGAACAATTCCTTCCCAATATCCCATCCAAACAGTCCCTGTGGCTGGTATTGATGATGCCACATGCACAGAGAGCATTTGTGCAGTGCTGTTTTCCCCTGCAGATGATGAATTCAATACAAGGATTTTTGGTTTGTTTTTGGCTTTTTTTTTTATTTTCCCACTTTCTTTTCCCTGTCAATGTCAATGTTGAAGAGATCTCCAAAACTGACTGAAAACAATGTGTGGCACATTGAGAGACATCAGGCTCAAAAATTCCGTTCTCCTGCTCAGAAGGAGAATTTAATTTCCTGAGGGATTTTCATGACTTCAGGCATATAAAGAAATGCATAAAAGGCAGGCAAAATCTGGGTGATCACGTAGATATTCTCTAAGAGTATGAGTAACCCTGGAGGTGTAGAAATGGGAAATGATGTGGCTAAGGAAGCTTTTAGGGTTTTTTACCAGCTTTTTGCTTGAGTTTGTGTCAGGTGAAGTTCAGGACTGTGCTTCATCCAGCCTTAAAGATGGACAAGGCATAAAGTTGTTCCCCTCAGAGCTACTGCAGTCAGCAGGACAAAAATTGATACTCTTTGCTTGGAGAAATCTAAGATAATGCCCTATTCTGGCAAAGGAGAATATGGGCTGCAGTAGGAGCATGCAACCTTAGGAGAAATTAATTTAAAATGAGAGTATTTAGCAGGCATCCAACTGTCTGTCCTAAAAATAGTACTGATAAAACAGTAACTGCTGTGAGATGCATTGGAAATACAATTACTGGTATAAATATCCTGTCAAGGCTCGATGTTGGAGAAGGAGGAGTATTTTATCTGGGCAATTATAAATAACATATAAAGATCTTCTGCACACCGTGCATGATTATAAGTTTAACAGATCTAGTGACAACATGTCCCTGTGGAATCAGAAGCTTAGACAACAGAATCCAACATGAAATAACTGCAGAGTAGTCACTGGGCCAGGAATGACTCTGCTTCTCTTTTTGTTTGCTAGTTGCTTCACTTAAGAAATAAATACCATGATTCAGAGCAGGATTTGTGGCATCCAGAACCTCCCAACACCAGTTTGTCCGTTTCCTGTCCCAGTGGATTTCAGAGCCAACCTCTGTGGGTTTGTGCTGGGCACAGAATGAAATCTGCCATCATTTGTGTGCCAAACGAGACGAGTGTCTTTGAGTGCTGCCCGGTTTTGTTCTGCTCCGTGCCATGCTCAGGAGCAGCCTGACTTTACTCATTTCTGAGCAAGAATGGCAAAACCAAACTCGTAGGAAATGTTTTAACGTCCATTAAAATGTGCTGCTCCCAGGTCTTGATCCCTGCTCATGTGTTTTGGCAGAGGCTCAATGTGATGGCCACTGGGACCATGTAGAGAACTGATTTGTGGGGACATGAGGAAACTCAGCCACTCTTGGGTTGTTTTTCAGGGCGGTTTTGTAGCTCAGCTCTCCAGTCTTCAAAGGTGCCTGTGAGTAAAGGCAGCCCAGAGAACCATGGAACCAACAAGGATATACTGGAAGTGAAACCTTGAGATCTGAGCAAGTGAATCAAAAGCATCTGTGATTCCTGATTGCTTGGTCTGAACTGCTGGGTCAGAGTGAAGGAGGAGTCGAGCACTGCTAATTAGCAGTGAAGGAGGGCGTGGTGCAGGTCACTGTCACCACAGCTCGTCCTGAGCACGCTGGATACGAGCTGGCAGCAGGAAACATTTCC
>NW_008238316.1:1281930-1287388 GCF_000691975.1 Corvus brachyrhynchos
AATCATTTCCAGAGTACCTGCAAATTATATCCTTAATTCACTCTTTTTCAGGTGCTCGTCTCAGGTAGATCATTTCCTTATTTTTGTGAGTCAGTAGCTCAGGTGATCAAATCAGACAGGGGTTTTTAATAGGTCATCTCTGAAGGAATTGAGGCTCTGTTTCAGAGGAGTGCTTCTCTCTGGGTGTGTGCTCCATCAGAGCCCAAGCAGGTTACTGGGAACTGGAGAGCTCTTACAGAGCAGGAACATTTAGGAATAGGTTTTATCATATGATTTATTTGTAGGTGAAAGAGTTACTGGCATCTGCCACACCTCTGGGGTGGTTCTTTCTTGTTGCTTTGCAGAATTGAGGAATAATAAAAAAACAACAATTTTTTCCCTGCCTTTTTCTTGGTTTTACCTCTTTGTTTACAATACATCCACAGTTTCATTTGCTGATCAGTTCCTTCCTGGCCCTTGTAAACACTGATTTAAACACAACAGAGCCAGAGAAACACAGTGATACAAGGGAATTTCCTGTAGGTCTGGAATAAACGAGGGGAAGAAACTTTCTCTCCAGCAGGCCCTGGGAAAACATAGCTTAAACCCACTTTAAGAGGGACTGGGGGGACCTAGGGGCAATAGGGGAGGATAAAAGGGGGTTGGGGTGGGATTTGAGGGGGATCTGGGGAGGATTTGGGGGGCAGGAGAGGGGTCTGGGGGTTGGTTTGGGGTCAGTTGGGGGGCTTTGGGACACTTCTTGGTCATTTGTGGTTCACTTGGGTTAACTGTGGGGCTGGGGGTTCATTTGGGGGTCACTCAGGGGTCACTTGACTAATTACAACAATCAGACAACCCTCAAGTCGATGGCTGTAGTCGTCTGCACTCAGGAGAATATAATTAATATAATATAATATAATTAATATAACATAATATAACATAATATAACATAATATAACATAATATAATATAATATAATATAATATATGTTATTCCTTGGGGAGCTCTGCATGGCACAAATTGGAATTTGGTGTGCTTGGGTGGTCACTTTATCTTTTCAGCATTAATTTTGTCAATGCTGATTTAAAGGTGTTTGGAAAATTCTGGGGTTCTGCTGCAAAGTGGCCGCTTGAAGTTGGCAGGTAGTTGTGAAACAGAGCCATCCAAGACATTCGTGACTATTTTAAAGCCTGTGGCAGCAAGGAAATGTATTTTTACTTTTTTTTTCACTTTTTGGAAGCATAAAGTAAAAGAGAGGATAAACTCCAATAGTAAAATCTAATGTTTTCTGTGACTACAATGATTTGTTTTCGCGACTTGATGCCACTTTGATTTTCTGAAGAAAGTCCTGGTCCCTGGGTTAAAATGAATTCTGGGTAAAATTAATTGCAGCTGCACAGCAGCTGTGGCTCAGAATAAAGGTGTTGTGTCCTCCCTTTGCTGTTCTTCTGAAAGTTATAGGGAAGCTGCAAAGTTCTGTATGGGATATAAAACCATGGGCAAGGATTTCTGTACCCCCTGTATCCATTTTCTGTACTCAGATTTGAGGAGGTTTAAAGAATGGATCTCTGCTGTTAAGGAAACCATGGCAGTGTGGTGGCTTGGGGCTCCCAGGAGTGGTTGGGAATATCCTATTGGGCAGTCAGGTTATGTTGGTACAAAGAACAATCTCCTCTTTTTTGCACTTTTAAATTAAAATCCCAGTTTTTCTTTCAAACTGCTAATTTATCTTTTCTTTGAAAAACACATCATGTCTTTTTGGGCTTCTGTTGTTCTTTTCATCTTCTAGAGAAGTTTTACCTAGTGTTGTTTGCGTCCACAAATAATGTTTTTTGTGAAAAATGGGTTTCCATTATTATGGGGAAAGAAAATTTTTAATTTTAATCCCTTAGCCAATCAGCAGAACTGTTTAAACACAGAAGAAAACAGAAACTTGCCAGACAAAGACTGTCCCCGC
This sequence comes from Corvus brachyrhynchos, assembly GCF_000691975.1. Lineage (NCBI taxonomy): Eukaryota > Metazoa > Chordata > Aves > Passeriformes > Corvidae > Corvus > Corvus brachyrhynchos. Next base: position 1,283,867 of record NW_008238316.1, read on the forward strand.
TGTTGAATTCCAAGGAGTTGGATGGAATGTCAGTTATTATGGACATGCAGTAAGATCAGTTCATGATTCATTACCTTGACTTCAGGCTCCTTTGGTGATCCTTTATGGGCCATCCTGTATTTGGCTGAAAATTAAACGTGTTGGAAAATGGAGCATCCCCTGTATTCACATGAGGAATTGTGTGGCCGGCAGGGTAGATCATTCCTGTGGGATTTTTGGATGTGAATCGCCAAGGCCTGAAGGCTCTGTCTGAGCTCTGGTCTGCAGTGACAGTGATGAGGAGAGAGATTTCAAGCAGAGTTGTCTCATTAAAGGAGGATGCAGTGATAGTTCATTCTCCACGAGCAGCCTCAACCTTCACATTGTCTTTGTCTACTGGTCCTGAAAATTGTTTTTGCATGCTGGATCTGGGAAGTGTTCTTTGCAGGAGTCCTGGATTGCTTTGGACAGGATGGATGAGGACAGGGAATTTATACTTCGATTTGCCAGCTCCTTTCTACCCCACTGATCCATATGGGCACTCAGTGTGCACCTGCCCCTCTGGCTGTGCTGCCTGGCCTGGTTTGCCGGGGCATAGGAAGGATCAGCACTCGAGCAGCAAAGCCTCAAAGCCATGTCCATGAGCATCCCAGTTCCTTTCATGCTTAATCACTTCAGACTTGACCTTCCAGATAAGCTGGAAAATGTCCCTTGCCTTCCCTTTCGACTGTGGCAGTCATCTACACGAGGTATAAATAGATCAGTGTGAGGCTGGAGCAGCAGGAGATCCCTGACTTTCAGTTATGGTGGTTATTTAGACAAACAGTATTTGTCTGGGAATATTTTTAACTGTGAAATGAGGCAGAGATGAAAGAAAATGGAGCCGAACTCTGGACAAAGGGGCTGTGTTCCAAGGGCCTTTAAGGAAGTGTAATCCTAGTTTGGACTCTGTGGTCCCCAGGTGAATAAGGTCCCACCATGCAAACTTGGTGGCATTTCAGTAAATGAATTGTTTACCTGTTGATTGATTTTTATAATCCTTCTTGCATTTTATTTGATGTTTTCCCCTCATTTTGTCAATGTGGAAGACACTTTAAATAAATGATTCTCAGGCCTTTCTTCAGTGCCAAACAGGAACACTGCTCCTCAAAGAAAAAACTGGGAAAATCAGGAAGGAGATGGTGCTAGCATATGAGGGGCACTTAGACAACCTCACTGCTATATTTTAGTGCCATTTCGATTTGGGTTTTGTGGCCATCAGGGAAGTATGATTTACCTCTTCAAGCAAGTTGGAAAAATGGAACAAAAAGTCTTTAACCACCTGGAGGAGGGGTAGAGAGGGGATGTGTGGAGATACAGCTTTTTACCAGCTAGGCTTGTAGTTCAATGCCTTAGAAAGCCTCGGGCAGCCTAGAGAGGTAGCACGGACAATCCAGCATTTCAGTAGCTCTGAAAGCGGCAAATGGTAGCTGCAAAGCTGATACCACCAGCAGAAGCAAAGAGGGAGAAATATAGCTTTCAGCTTGCCTAATTCCCCGCAATTAGAAGCTTTCAAAAAGAAACAGACGACAAGATGTTCACAGACAGAGTGCAAGCTAAAGAGGGCAGGCCCGCCCCCCCTCTTGGGCCCTTTCTTTTATTCGGAGAAGGGGAAAAGGGAGGACTGGGGGCGGACCCGGGGTGACCGGCCAATCAGACACTGCTAAAGAGTTTGAGTTACATTTGGTTTTGCCCGCGCTTAGAACAAAGGAGTTCAGAGCACATGGCAGAGGCAAGTGTCTTGGGGAGGGGAAAGGGAAGCTCGGAACAGGCAGCAGCAATTCCCTGGCTTTTTTTTTGTTTAAAGCTGGGTTGTAACTCTTAGTAACTTAAAAGTGCATAGAACAGTAACAAAACAACAGTGCAAAATATAATTGTAATCTATCGTCCCTACAACTCGACAGTACCTAGGATGCCTTTAAACTAGTTCCCCAGTCAAAACTCAGGGGTTTATTCAGGACATCTATGGTATGGGGTATTAGGATGAAGATTCATAAAATACAGTGCAAAATGTGAGTGCAAAACAGTACAACTTAATTTAAGGCATTAACATCAAAATCTGGAGTAGGGGGTTTATATGTGGGTGCAAAATCAGGATCCCTTTTACGGCATCTCCTCCAGGAGGCAGTTTTAACCTCCTTAACTTCTGAGGAAGTGACATAAGGTTTTACCCATTTCCCTGGGATCCATCTCAGTCCTTGAGGGGTAGATACACTGGCATACCCACGTCCCCAAGTTACAAGTTTGTACGGTCCTTGGATTTTTTGAGTCTCTGGGTCCCGGATCAGGACTTCCGGATTTTCCTGCAGTTTCTGTCTCCTGGTGTTCTGGAAATGACGATAGATGGGAGGGTTTGGATCCTCAAAGGTGCCATTCAGGAAGTTTATGGTAAACAGTGCTTTGCTGAGTCTGAGGACAGGTGAGTTGAGTTTGGTGGTCCCTGATTGTTGTAGCAGCATTCGCTTGAGGGTTTGATGGGCACGTTCAACAATGCCTTGTCCAGTTGGGGAGTGAGGAATACCTGTAACATGTCGAAATCCCCACTGCTGACGAAAGTTTTTAAACTCCTGGGAGGTGTAGGCAGGTCCATTATCAGTTTTTATCTCCTCACGTATACCGAGCACAGCAAAAGCTTGGACAAGATGTTTTTCAACATCCTTAGCCTTTTCACCTGCATGTGCAGAGGCATACATAGCACCAGAGAAGGTATCAATAGAGACATGAACATATTTTAATCTCCCAAATTCAGGGAAATGTGTAACGTCCATCCACCACACTTCACCGCTATTAATGCCTCTGGGATTGACCCCCATGCCCAGTGATGGAAGCTGTAGCTTCTGGCAGTTGGGACATGTTGCCACTATTGCTTTTGCCTGTGTCCGCGACAGATGGAACATGCGGATAAGAGCAGGAATATTTTGATGGTACATGGCATGGCTCAATTTTGCTTGTTCAAAAACTTGGGGGAGCTTTGCTAAGTCGGCTGATAGAACTATGTCTGCTGGCATAGCCAGAGCATCAGCTCTGCGATTACCCTCCGCAATAAATCCTGGCAGGTTTGTATGTGACCTCACATGCATGACAAAATAGGGATGCTCTCTGTGGGAAACCAGATAAATTAATTTTGAGAGTAAATCATAAATTTTCTTGTTTGAGATTTCTTTTAGGAGAGCATGCTCAGCTCTAACAGTTACTCCAGCTACATATGCTGAGTCTGTGACCAAATTAAAGGGTTCTTTGAACCTCTCAAATGCTCTAACGACGGCTGCTAGTTCAGCTACTTGTGGTGATCCCTGGATTACCTTGATGTCAGATTCCCACTTTTGCGTCTTTGGGTTTTTCCATGTGATTACTGATTTTTTTATTCTTTCCTGATGCATTGGTAAAAATGGTAATCGCATCGAGGGGTTTTCTACTCTGCATCTCTCAAGGGATGAAAGAGAATGCCAGATTAAACATGTCATGTTTTGGATAATGATTGGAGATTTGGCCTGAGTAACTATC
>NW_008238316.1:1287863-1290300 GCF_000691975.1 Corvus brachyrhynchos
CCCTAGAATGACAAGCTTAAAGGGTAGGGAGGGCTGATACCTGTGCGCTTGTCTGGTGGAAATGAGCTCTTGTATCTTTTTGAGAGACTGCCTTGCCTCTTCTGTCAGGGATCCTAGGGGATGCTGGACCACCTTCCCCTTTTAACAGGTTTGCAATAGGAGCTACATCCTCTGTGGTGAGTCCTAACCAGGACCTTAAATTATTTAGTGTCCCACAGATCTGTTGCACTTCCTCTAGTGTTTTTGGGTTATTATTAATGGTGATGGGTGTTGGGGTGATAGAGGTTTCTGTGATTTTGAGTCCAAGGTATTTCCAAGGGCTTGTTCTCTGCATTTTTTCTGGTTGTAATTCAGAGCCCTTGGCCTCTATGGCCTCAATCACCAGGTTAAGTGTCTGCTCGAGATACTGATTATTGGGAGCACACACCAGCACATCATCCATGTAATGCAGGATGATGGCTTTCTCTGCTTTGGCACGGATGGGAGACAGAATTTTAGCAATACACTCTTGATAGAGACTTGGTGAATTTTTCCTACCTTGGGGAAGCACAAGCCAATGGTAATGTTCCATGGGAGTTTCATGATTAATAGAGGGCACGGAAAATGCAAATTGAGGGGCGTCTGCAGGGTAGAGTGGAATACGAAAGAAGCAATCTTTAATATCAAGAACAGCTAAATGCCAATGTTGTGGGAGCATTGAAGGTGATGGCATACCTGGTTGAAGGGGTCCCATGTCTTCAATAACCTTATTAACTTCTCTAAGATCTTGGAGTAGCCTATATTTGTTCTTTCCCGGTTTTTGTATTACAAACACGGGTGTGTTCCATGGGCTGTTAGTTGGAACTATATTTCCTGTATGATATTGTTCAGCTACTAATGTTTTGAGTGCCTCTAAGTTTTCTTCTTTTAGCGACCACTGGTTAACCCAGACTGGTTCATCCATTTTCCAAGTTAGCTTTTGTGGTTGACAACTCAGCTCCAGTGGCCCCAAGGGAAAATTTTGATGTCTAGGGGTGATATCAGTTTTTGTTCCCCACTGAGACATGGCATCCCTTCCCCACAGGGTGAATTTGGTGTCTAGGACATATGGACGAAGTGTCGCTATTTGTCCTTCAGGACCTTCAATTTGGATGGTGTGTTTGGACTGCTTTGCAATTTGGGTACCTCCAATCCCTTGTATGATGCCCTGAGATTGCAATTCCCATTGCGTAGGCCACTTATCAAATGGAATGACAGACACATCAGCACCTGTGTCTAACATTCCCATTATACTGATTTTATGTGATTTGTAACGGAGCTTACATTCTATTACAGGTTTGTTGTTTCCCAAAACCTCAGTCCAACAGATGGCTGGGATATGACCATCTGTGGGCAGGTATTTATAGGGCAGTGGAAAGGCCTGTGCAATGACTTGACCTTTAGGCATAAAGTACGGTGGATATATACATTGTACAATTAGGTTAGAGTTTGTTGTTGTTGAAATGGTGTGCTTTATCACAGGTTACCTTAAACCTGAGTCCAGAAGTCCAAGTTGCTTTGTCTGCAGCCCTATTTATGTCTGAATGCGGAGCTGTTAGGATGCGTTGAGTCACTAGTTTCCCTGCTGTTGACCCGGGGAAACAGTTTTTGAAGAGTTTTTATCAGCAGTTATAATCGTTCTCCAGTTGTGAGCTACATGTCCCTTTTTCTGACAACGATGGCATATAAAGTTACCTCAAGATTGAGTTTCCCCTGTACCCGTAGCATTCTCCACAATCTCCCCCACCATCCCCACTTTTTTCAAAAAGGGAACAGCTGTGTTCAGCTGCACCTTCTTTGTACAGACTTCGAGGATGGTTTCGACAGTCAGAGCAGGGTGCAAAGGAAGAGTGAGAATGACTTGTTTGCAAGCATCATTCATATTCACTTGGAGCAGTTCGAGTAGGAGCGCTTGTTGGAGGTCAGGATTAGGGACCCTGGAAAAGATAGCTTCGTGCAGACGGTTATAGAAGTGAATAATATTTTCATTTGGAGATTGTCTGATGTTTGTATAATAAGATGTAGGAGTCTGAGATGGTAGTAATGTTAAGGCCTTTTCAGCAGCACGTATGATTTCAGTAAGAACTGGACGAGGGATAAGCATTGCTTGTTTTTGGGGATTTGCCATATTATTGTCACCAGATAAAAGGTCTAATGTGATATAATTGTTGTCAAAGTCCAGGTAAATATCTGGAGTTTGCCACAAAATTTGCAATAAATCAGATAAAATTATTTTCCATTGTTGTTTCCACATCACAAAATCACCAGGTGATTGAGAAGAGTTTACATCAATGTAATTAAATCATGAGGTACAAGTTAGTGAGTTGCAAAAGTAGCACTTAAAAGGCTCTTAATTACTATGCATCCCAAACTCCTTAATTGCCTTGCACAAATCCTTAATATTAGAATAAGGAAAGAG
>NW_008238316.1:1290446-1324113 GCF_000691975.1 Corvus brachyrhynchos
AGTATTTGAGCCATGGGCGGGAACAGAGGGAGGGGTGAAACATGACGCTGTGGGGGCGGGGTCGGGGGCGGGGTCAGGTTCCAACACAGGACTGGGAGGGGATGGGGAGAAGAAGGGATTTGGGGGATGGGGAAGAAAGGGATTGTGGGAGGTGTAGTTTGGGGGTGAAGAAACGTTGCGTCTGCCATTATTGGAGACAGACAAACTTGGAGAAAAGGGGTTGGGGAGAGGAGTTTTTCCCGGGCTGCGAGCACATGGCAATGGCTGTCCCTGGGAACAAAGAGGTCAGGGGAGAAGGGGTTTTTACGTGTAGTAGGGCTAGAAACTGGGGACAAAGGAGTGGGGAAAAGGGGTTGAAAAGGTCCTTGGACTGGCTCCGGATTCCTGTCCAAGGCAGGGTGCTGAGGAAACATGGGTGAGCCAGGAGGATGATAGCTCTCCTATGCTAAATAGAAGTCTGCTCTAGCTGTGTTTTCCAGCGTAGGGGAAGAGGGGTCAGGGACACAGGGGCTGGAAGAGGGTGTAAGGCAATTAAAAGAGGGTTTTTGCGGCTTTTCATGTACTGCTTTTTTCTCTGGCAAAGTATAACTTGGTAACAGGAGAGGAAAAAAATTTGAAACTGTTTCGTCTCCTGAACCCCTAAGAGAGGAGAGTTTTCTCCCCACCTTATCCCAAAATTCAGAAGATCTCATATCCTTGGAGGTCAGATTAGGAAAGTACTGGAAAAGCCATCGTACAAAAGATTGAACTAGATTTTTAGGGTATTTATGCCCAGTACAAGAAAGGTGGCTTTGAACTTGGTAGTATATTTCTCTATGGTGTGCAGAAACCTCAGATCCCGTGACGAATGCCGCACCACAAACCTTAGCCCCAAATCGCAAAAAAGGGGAAAAAAAAAAAAGAGAAAGTTTGCACCGGAACCAGCTTAAGACAGGAGCCCCTAAACCAGCAGGGAAATACTCACCAGAATTCTGGATTTATCACAGGAAAGCAGGTCCGGAGAAAAAAAACAAGCAAAAAGGGTCTCCTACTTTCCAGCCGTTCCCTCGCCCTGTGGTGTGGGGGAGGGTACAGGCTGAGGCTCTGGGCTCGATGTTACGCAAAAAGTAAAAGCTCGGTACACAGAGCTGGCATGGCAGGACATGCAGAGCTAACTCCAGCAGACACGCAGCTGCCGGGACACCCTAAAAGTCTCTCAGAACCGGGGTTCAGAGAGAGCACGCTGGGTGCCAGATGTGGAGATACTTATACCTTTTTACCGGCTAGGCTCCTAGTTCAATGCCTCAGAAAGCCTTGGGCAGCCTAGAGAGGTAGCATGGACAATCTAGCACTTTAGTAGCTCTAAAAGCGGCAAATGGTAGCTGCAAAGCCGATACCACCAGCAGAAGCAAAGAGGGAGAAATATAGCCTTTGATTTGCCTAATTCCTGCAGTTAGGAGCTTTCAAACAGAGACAGAAGTACACAGATGTTCGCAGAAGGATTGCAAAGCCAAAGAGGGCGGGTCCCCCCTTGGTCGTTTCTTTTATTCGGAGAAGGGGAAAGGGGAGGACTGGGGGCGGACCCGGGGTGACCGGCCAATCAGACACTGCTAAAGAGTTTGAGTTGCATTTGGTTTTGCCCGTGCTTAGAACAAAGGGTTTCAGAGCACATGGCAGAGGCAAGTGTCTTGGGGAGGGGAAAGGGAAGCTTGGAACAGGCAGCAACAGGGATGGCCAAGGCTCTTTCAACCTGAGAGCAGACACAGGTTAGATAAAAATTCAATGCAAGGATTTGTTGGTTTTTTTCCATAAGAAGAGTGATGGAACAGTGGAAAAAGGACAGAGATAAGCTGAAGCAACTCCATCCTTGGAGATCTTCAAGCATAAATGGGCAAGGCTCTGAGCAACCTCTTGAGGTTGAACTGTGCGGAGCAGCAGGTTGGGTTATAGGTGATGGTTAAGATGCGAAGAAAAAGATTAACTCAGTTTGAGGTGCCTGAGAAGAACGCTGGCATTCCGTGCACAGATGCCCAGGTGCACGTTGTGTGTCTGCTGAGTGTTTTCTTCTAAATATTGGTGCCAGATTGAAAAAGCTTCTCTCAATGTGGAGGATCACAGGAAATGAGGGATTGCAGACTATTTGTTGTGTGTGTGTTACACTGATAGCAAGGCCAGGAGATAATGCTCCACCTATCACCAGGACCTGAAGGACCACCGAAAAAAACATTTATAACAGTTCAACATTCTAAGGTCAAGTAACAGTAAAAAATTCTGATTCCCTTCATCAAAATTTTAAACTTCCACTTTGAGGATGGCATGAGAAGCTGCATCCAAGCCCTCATTTGGGCTGGAGTGCCATAACGTGTCTGTCACAGCTAAGGACCTGGCCCTGGATGGCCCCACATGGCCTGACAGGAGCAGCAGGCGTTGGAGCAGGAAATTAAAGCCATGGTGTCATTCTCAGCCAGCGATGGAGAATGAGCACGTGGTCAACACGGATCTTAAATTCCCAAGTTTCTCTTGAGAGTGCATTACTGAGTACCACACAGGATTTTTACACATTCCTTTCTGGAGGGAAAACATTTCTGATAGATAAAAATACAGCTCTTTCTTGCCCTTTAGTGTGAGTGAGATAAGGTTTATGTGTAAGAGAAAACTGAAAGAATGCTTTCAACCAGCACAAAAACTTCTGGAACTTCTGAGATTACTGAGGAATAAAATGAGTTTTATGTGCTTCCCTTTTCTGGAGAGCTGAAAAAGCCTCTCCACTTCTGGGTCCAGTAACATAAATAAAGTTATTTGCTGTACAGCCAAGCGTTGAACTTAAATATTGTGTGTGGTATAGCAATTAAACAGGTGCTGTTGCTGGTGTTTACTCCAGGTTTTTGGTAATTATGGAATCCCTGAGGCTGGAAAAGCCTTCCCAGCCCATGGAGTCCAAGCTGTGCCCGATGCCCACCTTGTCCCCAGCCCAGAGCACTGAGTGCCACCTCCAGCCCTTCCTTGGACACCTCCAGGCATGGGCACTCCACAGCTCCCTGGGCAGCCCCTGCCAAGGCCTGAGCACCCTTTCCATGCAGAAATTACTGCTGCTGTCCAAGCTGAGCCTCCCCTGGCCCAGCCTGAGGCCGTTTCCCCTTGTCCTGCCCCTTGTAACCTCGAAGATTTACAGGAGGTGTTTGTGCTAGAGTGGCAGTGAAACAAAAACGGGGGTTTTTACCTATGCAGAGAATTTTCCATTCGAATTCGGAATCCATTTTTGTAGAGTGATCTAATTCCAAGTGTTTCTAATGGAAAGATAATTGGAATGGAAGAACTGTTTCAAGAGGAAATGAATTCCTTTCTCCTGGGATGTGAATAGTGTTGGGTCAACTGCTGGATATCACATTTGGGGGGGTAAATTTTGCTAAAAAGGTGTAAATGCATTTTTAGTGTGCATTTTATAGTTAAGGTAACTTTTGCCACTTGGCATAGATTTATTCCCATAAAACAGAATACAGATAGGCAGGCTGGACAAATGTTGACAAAGTTTAAGTGGAGATCTTTCAATTTATTTTTCTATTTTCTTTTATGTTTATGTTGGCATTTCACTCATCTGTAAATAGAAAATCTTTCATTTTGAAAGTCATTTCCAACTTAGATTAACTGCCCATGAAATTTATAAATTAGAGTTCTGTGAATAACCCTTTTCTTTTTAACCATGTTCCACACACTCCTCATATTTTGCACTTTTTTGCTCATTAAATTGAAGGATGACTGCAGGGACAAATACAAATAAGATGGGAACAGTTACTCATTAGCTTGCATTAGTTCTGCTGCACATTGCTTTCCTTCCCTACTAAAGTCTTCCCTCTACTTCCCTAAAACCTTCCAGGGGGGAAGGAACGTGCCCAGACCAGAGTAGGGCACTTTTTAAGGGATTCTTAAGGCAAAAGGGCCATGTACCAAGTTCACCTTTTGTGTTTCGGAGTCTTTTTCTTGCCTGTATTTCTTTTAGCTTTTTACAAGCACGGTTACCTTGAGACGTCCTCACTAATTGAAAATTCCTGGGTTAAGAAAGCTGGGAAGTCTTCTTTTCTCTATCCTAAGGACAGTACTTCTCACTGATTTACTGGAATACGAAAATATGAAGTGTGCATGGCAAGAGAACTGTCTGAGGACCTCACAGAAGTTGCTGCTTCCGACGCTCAGAGTTGTTACACCTCGGATAATTTTATTTTCATTTTACTTTGATTCTAAAGTGCTTTGTGGGAGGGATTCAGCCATTGCAGGAAGTACTTTTTATAAAGAGCTGTGGTGATAGTAAAAGGGCTTGTCTATGGATATAAAGCCAGCTCTTTATATGTTTTCTTCTAAAATTAATTCCTAGCAAACTCTCCATTCCTCACTCTGGCAGGGTCCACCTTTGGTTATGAATTAATGAGACATATTTGCATTAATATCGGTATAAATACATACTCTCCACTTGGTCTTTGGAGCGATATTAAAAGGATCTGGTTTTGAAATACTGGAATAAAATGAACCAGAGAACTCTCAGTTCAAATGCCTGAAACTCTGTCCTTGAGGTTCTTTGTGATGTTAATGGGGACAGGGAGGGGCAGGGCTGAGGTGGGCTGGGCTTTTCTAACTCAGAAGTGGCTCAGTGCTGGGAAGTGCTGGGTGAGGACCCAAACCTTTGCGTTGTAGATTTCGTTTTCAAGGTCAGAATTCAAGAAATCATCTGTGGCAGAAGAGGGCTGGAATTTCCATAGCTTTTGGATTAGGTGGGCTCTTAAGTAACAGGAGTATCCTGGAGGAAACATGCTCGGAATGTGCAGTTGTGGAATCACAGAATTGCTGAGGCTGGCAAAGGACCAAGTGCAACCATCAACCAGCACCACTCTCTTCCTCACTAACCATGTCCTCAAGTGCCACATCCTCATGTTTTTTGACCACTTCCAGGGGTGGGGACTCCACCCCTGCCCTGGACAGCCCCTCCTAGTGGTTTACAACCCTTTGAATGGACCGATCTTCCCTGCTGCTGTCCAAGCTGAGCCTCCCCTGGCCCAGCCTGAGGGGGTTTCCCCTTGTCCTGTCCCTGTTCCCTGGCAGCAGAGCCCGACCCCCCCGGCTGCCCCCTCCTGTCAGGGACTTGTGCAGAGCCACAAGGTCCCCCCTGAGCCTCCTTTGCTCCTGGTACCACTGAGACTGAAATTTATAAGCTGCTGATTTGAAAAAAGAGGGACAATTAATTTTTTTTTGTGAACCTGTTTGCTTTTGCAATTTTTACGTGGTATCACTAATTTTATATCAGTGTTTATTTTGCTGGCATCTGTTTGCTCAAATATTGAGGCAGAGTAGAGATTGAACAGAGATCCAGTCTATTTCTCTCTTCAAAGATAAATCTTTTAAATGCAAGCGCCACAAAGAAAAGCGACAGGTGCTGACCTGGGGTACCTGGTACACACTCTGCAGCAGGGCCATCCAGTTAGATGGCAGGATCATTTCAGTGTGATTCCACTTGCTAAACCTGATTCTTGGGGCAGCTGCAGGTGCTGTGGAAAGAGAGCTTAATGTATTCCAGAACAGGGAGTTCATGGCAGTCTGCTCTCTGCTTATTTCGTCTTTTTGCTAACTCGTAAAAGCACTGTAGAAGTACATTTCTTTGAAGTGTTTGCAAGGTTATTTTAACTGGAAAGTTAAAATATAGAGTATTACCTTTGAATGTGCAAGAGGTGTAAAACACTGGCTTTAGTGTCATAAATACACAGTGAAAAAATACCTGGGTTTTATGTTCCGTGACAGCACTTCCATAAAACACTCTCCTGTAATGAGTGAGGAACAAGTCTCACAGAGCTGAACTTTAAAACAAACTTTATTGCTGGAGCTGCTGCTGTTTTCCAGAATGAACCGCATTGTGAGGGCTTCAATCTCTTCCCCGCCTTTTGCTGTTTGTGAATTAATACTGTGGGTCATTTGAATTCTTACACAATTTTTGTACTTGTGTCTGCTTAGAAGCCAAATGGAATGAAAGGGTGGTTCATTAGTGCCCTCAAGTACAAGAATCAGAAGCTGGTCAGAATTAAAATTGGAGCTCTCTAAATATTACACATAATTGATCTTCCGGGAATGCCAGAAAAGATTTTGATGCGTTAATTGTACATCAAACATCTTTTGCTTCCCTTAGTAAATGTCAGGTGACCCAGATGGAGCTGCACCCTGAGCACAGAATACACCAGGAAACTGGAGAGGAAATTTGCACTTTAGCACTATGAGAAGAGAGAGGATTTTTGCCACTGCTTTTCCTAAAGAGCAGAAGCATTCCGTGTTTTCTGGAGTCCCAGAGCCACGTGCAGACTGCTGATGGTAGTTGTCCTCACTGCTGTGATGCCATGAAGATTTCTTTGCCTGTTCTTTTATACCCCCATTATACCTTTTTTTTACAACTTTTGTATTCTTAGTGCTTTTTGCCTACATTCTTGGACTTGTTTGTCAAGCTAAGAGACTAAACATTTTAGAAACCTTGTAGTTAGGGATCAGTGTGCCCGAGACCCCACGGTCCTCTCCAGAACACATTCTGTAAACTAAGATAGAGCCATCCAGGGGAAGGCTCCTTGGGGAGGGGGGCTCATTTGAGCACTTGAGCCTCTCATTGGGGAATCTTTGATAGATCTGCTAATTAGTAACACCTATAATGTTATACTCGATCTTTTGGGGTGGGCATTGTGGTGTGCATTAAGGTGCATTCCATCTGGACATAGTGCACCTGAAGATCCTTAAAATAAATTCCAAGGTAAAATCCCTTTTTCCCTTCTAACTGTGTTTGACTCTTGATTTTAAGACCAGGAAGAGGCACCAGCTGCTCCATAAGTACCATTGGAATGGAGGGACTTTCTGCCTCACTGCCTGAGCCAAATCCTGGAGTCTCTCATTTTTGGGAGCTGCTGTCAGAAGTTGATGTTTCTTCACCTTTTATTTCAGGTGACAAGAGCTCAGGTGAGCTTTTGCAAGCAATTCACTTAATTCCCTTGATTTCCAAGCCGCAGGAAAACAAATTACTTTATTCTAGAGTCATTGCTGCAAATTCAGTGGAAGAAACTCTTCCTTATGAGCGTGGGCAGGCCCTGGCACAGGGTGCCCAGAGCAGCTGGGGCTGCCCCTGGATCCCTGGCAGTGCCCAAGGCCAGGCTGGACACTGGGGCTTGGAGCAGCCTGGGACAGTGGAAGGTGTCCCTGCCCATGGTAGGGGTGGCACTGGATGAACTTTGAGGTCCCTTCCAACCCAAACCCTTCCATGACTCTGTAAATGAGCTTTCTTCACCTCAGTGTAATTTTCCATCTCCTGTCAAGGACACATCTGGAGGAAGCACTGGGGAACACCAGCCTTTTGTGTTCAAGAATTGGGGATTTACTGCAAAATGGGGGTTGAGGCCTTTCTTTGAGCAGCCTTGAACAGGGCAGTGCTGTGGGACTGAGGAGGCAGGAGAAGGAACAAAGACAAGGAGGGTGTATTTGGCAGGAGAGGGTCTGGGCTAACCCTGTGTGGGAGGTTTCAACCCTGAGCCTCTTTAAGTGGAACCTGGAGGTCCTCTGGCATCTCAGAACAATGCTGCTGTGGGGGGTGTAAGAAGCAGAATAGCTCCTTTCTTTCTATCCTTGAGGCAGTAAAATTCAATGTTGTCCCTGCTGTTGAGCAGGATTGTGCCCAAGCTGGAGAAAACTTCATTTGTTCTAAACTAAAAATGATCCAAATTTACAGAGGTTATTTATTAACTTCTTTAAGACTGTGTATTTTACAACCCTCTGGAGTAAAAGAACATCTGTGAAAGTAAAGGTGCAAGCAATGATCTGCTTGGAGTATATTCCAAATTCCAAGGTGAGAAATCTCAGGGAGTCAATTACAGTACTGAAATTCTAGAACATGCAATTCACACTTCGGAAACAGGGTTTAATTTCAATCTTTTCCTGCTGCAGGAGGCTGTAAATATCATGTGGAGCTGCTAACGAAGGAGACATGGTGATAATGGGAGAATGGATTTAAATCCTCGAATAAACCACCAGAAGTTTGGGCATTTAATTTCCCAAGCTATTTTACACTGATTGTTTAGTAATGCAACATGTGTTTGCCTTAGAAGTTGTATGTATATATAAAGTAGAAGCTATTGGAGTTTTAATCTACATTTATATCATTATTATTATTATATGTCTCATTGTGCTGGAGAAAATGTAGAAAAATACCCCAGTGTATTTTTGTTACACAGAAAAGCATTTCATGATAGGAAGCAAGAATTCCAGAGGACAAAACTAATTCTCCATCAGGCTCCCACACTGACCCCCCACACTGCCAAGACAGGGAGCAGTAAAGTTGCCCCACAAGGTCACTGGTGAGACCAGGAAAGTGCCAGAAACAGCTGACAGGAAAATGAATCCAGATTTCTGCAGGTGCCTACTGCCCTTGCCAAGCTGTGCTGTGGGAAGGCTGGAAATTGGCTTTAGGAGTCGAACTGGTTTCATGTTTTTATTTAAAAAGTTGAACTTTTTTTTTTTTTTTTTACTTTTTTTCCAGAAAAGAAATTGCACCATTGCATAAAGAATCAATGTTGAGCTAATTCTTAAATTATATCAGTTCACAGTACAGTTTATATTGAAATTCTCATGCCGTTTTGGGGAATAGTTTCTCCAGTTCTGGGCATAGTAGGAACTTTTGGAATGATGCAGAGGAAAGAGGAATCAAGTGCCAGAGCTGGATTGACGTTAAAGCTGAAGTACTTCTGGATTTAATATCCCTCAGAACCTCCATGGTGGCATTAAATATGATTTTGGGGAGGTTAGAAGGGAACAAGCAAGTTCTGCACGCAGAGGCTGTTTTCTGAAGCACAAATTTTAAGACTTTAATGTTCAATTTCTCACAATCTACAGGAAGGATAATAAAAAAATCACTCTTTTGTTCCCTATCCTGAATTTTTTCTTTAGTCCCCCATTACTACCCATGGCTAATGATACATCCCTTAGCAAGCTGGAGCTTCTCTGTGGTGCTCTACAGCTGCCCCTGCATGCAACAAACCCCTTTTCATCCAGGCGTGTGGAGGTCTGTGCCCTCTGAGCTGTCTGGTCCCACCTGTCACTTTGATTTTAGTTAAAATACATGAGAAAGGATTTATCTCCTATTATGATTATCACAAAATCTCCAGCTCTTCCTCCCACAGTAATTCCTGGTACTGTTTCTTTCCTTAGTGCAGCCACTTCTTCCATCGTTATTTCTCCCAACTTCTTCTTCCTCACATTCAATAGGAATTTTTTCAGTTCAGAGTTAAAAATAAAAGTTGTGGAATTTAAGGACTGCACTTGTTAGCAAGAAAATTAAAACAGCTTCCAGCAACAATATATCACATCAATTGATCTTTGTGGTAATTAGTTTAATACAGTAAAATTCGTAAATTAGATCTTACTAGGTTAAAAAAACCCAACAAAACATCCTTTACTTTTGTTAGTGGATTCTGCTTGCAGAGTATTTGTACTTATTATGGCATTTTTCCCTAAATCGAAGTTAAATTCATTCCTTAGAAGCAAAATGTAAACCAAAAAGCCAAGAAACAAACAAAAAACCCTAAACCCAACAAGACACTCAGAAGGTTTATCCTTTTATTTGACTCTGTTCCATTTTCTCTGCTACAACATTCCCTGGGGACGTCATACTCCCAGCCCTTGGAATGGCATCTGGATTTCAGGGCTGCACCTGCTTTGAGTGAGCTTTGTTCCCTGCATTTGCTCTGCTGAATATTCACAGGAGGTGTCAAGGTCTGCACCCGAATTTTTCACTCTGCACTGCTGGCATTTTCTGCTGCTGAGGGTCGGTCAGTGCACTTTTGGAAGCTTTGGCACCACGGAAAGAGGTGTTATGTTGATTAACCGCTTCCACAACTTCCTCGGAGGGCTGGGAACAAATGCTGCCTCCTCCCGTGCTGCCTCTGAAAATCGGGTGGAATAACTGTAAGTCAGGAGCTGAGTCAATACTTATTTCCTTTTTTCCTTGAGCTCTACCCTCATGGAGCTCTTCGCTTTGAATAAATCACCCAATAAAGCAGGAAAATTTCCATAACCCTGCTCCCTTACCCTAAACGAAAGAAAAGGTGGGATTGCTCAGCATTTTGTCAATTAAAAGCCAAACAAACACGCTGGCACTGCTGCCTTGATGGAAATTAGGAGGTGTGGAAGGTTTTCTGGCTCTGTGTTTTACTAATCCTGACTAAGCTTTATCTCCACCAAAGCCTCGTTTAGACATGGCTGGGTTTTGCAGACTAAATGAGTCATTAGTAAATACCCTCAGAAGTTCCTGAAGGGCTACATGAGCTTTAGAAGAGCCCAAGCAGCAAGGCAGTGGGAAAGGAATTTAAATCCTCTCCAGTCTAATCAAATAAAAATAATCAGCGTTATGGATAGAAGAAAGGACTGAAAACGAGAGGATGAGAGGGGGACAGAGATGCTTCAAAAGGGAAGTCCTGAAACTGCAGCGATACCTGGACAAATCCTTTTTAAAAGTGCTTGTCCTTGAAGTCTGGGTGGTTTTTGTTCAGTTTTTAAAAAATATTAATAGATCAGACATCTTTCTGTTTCCATCCTTATTTTTTCACTGCAGCTTTTGGTTGGGATTTTCTGCTTTCCTCTCTGCCCCCAACCAGTGTCTCCAGGATTCGTCTTTATTCAACCTTTGCAATTCTCTGTTGACTGGGCCAGGTTCTGTGTTGGGTTTAGCTTGGCTGGGTGGTGTGACTCGTGGGTCACTCCATGGCAATTCACACTGTGCAGTCATTTTCTATCACTGACACGGTTTTAAACTCACACTTTGTACAACATGAGCTCTTGGTGATCACTTCCTTTTGACATGGAGGTTTTCTTGGAGCCAATAAATAGCTGAATATTCCATTTAGCAAAAGAGCTCTGCTTTTTCCTTCTCTACGCTTCCCTGCTGGGTTGTGTGAGTGTTTTCTGTGGATTTACAGCACTAACTCTTCTCTGTGTTTGCGCCTTGTTCTCTGACTTGAGCTGTGGCACACAGGAAGCTCTCGAGCCCAACTCTCTTTGTTTTCTCCATCCTGAAATGCTTTGCATTTCCTCACCTGTGGAAGTACAGCTCAGAAATTCCTTTAGCTGCATTCCTTAGTGAAGGAGTGCAGGGAACAAGGCCTCCTTTTTCTGCCACTTGATACCTCTCTCTTGTAGGAATATCCAGGTTTGAGAGTCTGACCATGGCTGTATAACTTGGCTGCTGGGAATAACCCACCATGCCTGCAGGAAGAGGGGAAATCCAAACAGGTTGCCTTGCTGAGAGTGCAGGTAATCATCAAGTCCAAAGGATTGAGTGGGAATCCAAAGTAAACTCTTCTTTGACTATTAGAAGTCTTTAATATCACAGAATCCCAGTCTGGGCTGGGTTGGAAGGGACCTCAAAGCCCATCCAGTGCCACCCCTGCCACGGGCAGGGACACCTCCCACTGTCCCAGGCTGCTCCAAGCCCCAATGTCCAGCCTGGCCTTGGACACTGCCAGGGATCCAGGGGCAGCCCCAGCTGCTCTGGGCACCCTGTGCCAGGGCCTGCCCACCCTGCCAGGGAACAATTCCTTCCCAATATCCCCTCTAACCCTGCCCTTCTTCATCCTAAGGCCGTTCAGCTCATTTTCCATCCTGCCGTTTGTGTGTGTTGGTATCGCTGCACATCTGGCCAGCCCAGACATGCTGTGCCAAGCCTTTAATGGTTTTTCACTGTAGATTCTCCTCTAACACGAGGCATTGAGCCTGGAGAGGCCGCCAGGCACCTGCCCTCCCAGCAGTCTGTGCTGGATAATCCTGCTGCACATTAATCAGGATGCTCTGGGATGGAGCAGCTCATTTTCCTCCTGTGTCCCCTGCAGCAAGGCTGCTCTCAACATCCTGCCTCAAACTGCCTGTGGCTCTTTTATACATATTTATCCTATGCCCACAGCCTTCACTTTGCTGAGTTTAGTTTGTGTTTGCCCTTGCACAGTTGGTGTGTGAAGAGAGCAACAATTTTGTCTCTTGGCCTTCATGTTGTCAGATTTAAGAAGTTAAGCCCATCCTGCCTTGTTTTGTTAAACTCTTGAGGCATTTCTCCCTGCCCCCAATTCCTTCTCTTCACCTCCCGTGCTCTCCAAAAAGATTAATTTCAAGTACACAGCCCAGACAAGAGGTGGTGTTGGAGATAAGACCTCACGTTGCTCCCCGGGATCGCAGCAGGCCTCTGGCTCTACCTGAAACCAGGCAAATGGACTTGGCAAAAAGCAGCAGCAGAACTGAGGATTAAAAAAGCATTTTGAAATGTGAGCAGCTTGGGGAAGTGAAGCATTAAACTGTAAAATCACACACTTGGCATGTCCTGCTCTATGTGTGGAGTCACCTGTAAGTATTTATGACATTGGAGGTTTGATTAAATATTTTTTATTATAAAAAGTAAAGCAGCACATTTAATAGTTGTGCAAGATCCAGAAACAGCTGAAGCTGTTTATCAGCCATATAGTTTGATCACACAAATGGATTATTTTAGGTTTGGGGTTGTGTGATTTTTTTTTTTTAATCAGTGGTAAATTTGGTGACTTTTGGTTAATGTCAGGTGTGAGGCCCATTGTGGTCATTCAGAAGTATTTTCCTGTTCTCCCCTGGACTGATCTTGTGCTTTTCCACTGATAAATAATGGATTTAAGGAATCCAGAATGCAAACAACTGGTCTGTGATGCATTTCATGATTTGATGTTTGAAGTTGCTGCACAGTCTGTGAGATTGAGCCTCTGCTGACATGGCTGGGAAGGTGCAGGGTTTTGTTCTGGAGTTACTGATGTGTTTGTCAGCTGGGAACAGAGTGCTCCAGAGCCCTAAGGAGACTTTCTCAGGCTACTGAGTCATCTGCTTGTGAAACTCAGGATCAGGACAAAGCCCTCCAGGTTCAGGTTTTCACTAGACAATAACCATCTCTCCAGGTTCCATCAGGTATTTGAGATGTGGCAAGATGACATGTTTCCATAATCTCCTCATGTTGTGAAGTTTTCTACTTTCCTCTGGCACAGTGGGCATTCAGACACATTATGGGAATGTTTACACCTGGCATCCTACAGGGATGGTCACCTCTGACACACAATGGGAATGTTCACATCTGACACACAACAGGAATGTTTATACCTGACATCCTACAGGGATGTTCACATCTGACACACAACAGGGATGGTCACATCTGACATCCTACAGGAATGTTTACACCTGGCATCCTACAGGGATGTTCACATCTGACACACAACAGGAACATTCACATCTGATGTTTTTAGCTGCTTCTGCGGATGATGATGTTCACTCTGTGGGGACTCGTCCGTCACTGGGAGCAGTTCAGACAGCAGGAGCTCCAAGGTCAGCACAGCAGCTTTTTCTTGGCTGTGCCAGAAGAGCTGCTCCTGCTGCTCCATGGATCTGGCTCCAACCTTGTGGGGAACCTCCATGCTCCATGTGCATGTCCTGGGCTGGAATTACTGCCAGGCTCTCTCAAGGTGTGCTTTGGACTGGGGCACTTCTGTCTTGGTGTAAATTGTCATGGAATCATGGAATGGTTTGGGTTGGAAGGGACTGAAAGATCATCTCTTTTCCCCCCCTGCCATGGGCAGGGACACCTCCCACTGTCCCAGGCTGCTCCAAGCCCCAATGTCCAGCCTGGCCTTGGGCACTGCCAGGGATCCAGGGGCAGCCCCAGCTGCTCTGGGCACCCTGTGCCAGGGCCTGCCCACCCTGCCAGGGAACAATTCCTTCCTAGCATCTCATCTAAACCCCGTCTGACTTTAATGCTGAACCATGGTTGCTCAAGCAGGTTTTATTGAGCCCAGCTTTAGAGGTGGTGCTGTTTTGGGCTCTCTCAGCCCTAGGTTGAAACTAAACTGTAGTCACAGGGCTGGGCTGGGTGACTTTTAAAGCATCCTAAAAGAATCTGTCTGAATATGGAACTTCTATAGGATCTGGGCCCTGTTTTGCAGAACTCCTACATGGCCTTATTTCTTATTCTAATCTGGTAGAGATTATTAATTTGCTTCAATACATTTATTTTTAAATGTGTGGCTTAGATTTTAATGTGGGTTAAGCCTTGGATTTTCATCTGGGTTGCAACCTAGTCCACAACAGTGTCTTGACAAAAGTTCAGTATCTTATATGGCTTATTGTTTTTAACTTGTTCTGTAAAAACTTTTCACATCTGTTGCTAGTTATCACTAAAATCACTACATTAATGACTTTTGCTGAAATACACTTCAGTAATTTTCATATTGTGCTAATTCCTGTTCCAAACTAAGATTTTTTGAACAGATGTGTTTCCCTCAAGCAAATGTCTTAAATTGTTCTCAGCTGTTGTTTTTTCAGGTGGGGTTTTTCTGGCATGGGTTTTTCTGGGTTTTGTTTTTTTACTTTCTTGCTCTTCAGCTCCTGAGTTGCCTTGATCTGAGTAACTGCAGCTGTTCCCAACACCAACCCTTCCCCTCCTGTGAACAAGTACCAAACCTCTCCTGGAGGAAGGGTGTGTATTTTGACTTTTATGTGTTGAGAGAGCAGATTTGGGACAAGTTTTTCAGGATTTCAGACCTACAGTGGACTATAAACAGAAACAAGAAAGCTGCTGTATTTTTCATACTTTCTGATGTCGTTTCAGAATCATGTTTTAATTCACGTGTATGTGATGGCTTATACTGAATTACCCCAAGAGTTTTCTGATGTTAAAGTCTGTTTTGGCCTCCCAGGTTTTACCCACTTGATAAAGAGTTTATTCCACCAAAACTGAAGGTGCCCACACTTGTTTTGAGAACTTACTTTTATTGTTGCTGTCTTCTTGGCTGGAATGAGCTCTGTTATGTGTTTTCTATTTCTCTGTTGAACTGTGCTGCAGATGACAAAGTGCCACCTGCTCCTACCTCTACAATTCCTGCCCAAGTGCCCAATTCCGTTTTTTTCCAGCTGGTATTTTAATACCATTCAGTAATTCATTACTTCCAGAAATTCTCTGGGTTTGGTGCTGTGCTGGCACCAGCTGCTGCCAGAGGTGCACAAGTGCCCTGATGAGGGCAACAGGGATGGGTCATGATGAGTCCTCTCCTCCCGACCTCAGCTGGAGAATTATTTTTAGCAGTGCTCTCCTCCAAGCCCTTTATTGTTTGCTGAGACAATGCAGCTGCACTAAAATACCTCCTGTGCACAGGGCATTTTGCATATCTTCAGCTGCACTCCCAAGGTAAAAGGAGAACATGAAATTCTTCACAGCTGAATTGTGGAATTCCAGAGAAAATTCGTATTTCATCTCCTCCAGCCTTACCTCTATTAAACACAGCCTCTCTTAGCCCTTATTCGAAAAAACAAAGAAGAAACTAGAATTTTTTAAAGCGGAATCTGCCCTGCATCCATTTGGATTTTTTGGTTTTTTTTCCTGGAGTAGCCACTAATTCCAGAAATCAACATCCAGAAAAAGCGTAAAGAACTTAGAAGCTGATTAAGAGTCTCTCTTACTCTTTGTGCTGCTATCAGCCAACACTGTGTTTTAAAACATGTCTAATTTAGCATATTAAACTGCAATATACTTATTCTATTTCTTGTAAGGGATAGAAAGGAAATGAAAGATCTCTTGAAAGATTTTTGGCCCTATTTCTACCAAGAGTTAAAAAACAATAACAATAAAGCTGCCAAAGTGATACAGAGATCTTATCTCAGGCCTGACCGTTCCATTGGTTTTGATCAGCAATATTGGACACGGAGGGATTTTAGCTCTGTAATTGTTTGGATTATGCCTGGCTTTTGTGAAAGCAAAATTGCTCCGTTTTAATCCGGTTATGCTTAACAAAAGACCGTGAAATCTCAGCCGTGGTGTTTGGTTTTCTTTAATGTTTATGCTGAAAACTTAGGGAAATTGTTATCTAGCACTTATAATTAAAAATCAGATATTAAATTGAGTCTGCATCCTGCTGCAGGATTGATTCCAGAGTCATCCTTAATGATGGGGGAATGCCTCTGCTGTGATTAGACAGCTTCAAGCTCAGAGGAAAACCCCTCAATTAGCTGGGAGAAGAGAAGCTGCTGTGGCTGAGGCTTTGCAAGGTGCTTAATTTGCCTACTTGTCTTTGGCTGCAGGTGCCACTAATGCTGAAAACACATGTTGTAGAAAATTTTCAGGTTTTGGGGGAGAGACATTAGAGAAAGACTAACTTATTTCCTCAATTCCCTTTTTTTAGTATTTTCCCCTGTGGGAAATATCAATATATAAATACACTGATTTATCTTTGAACATCACAATTGTCTCTCTTAGCAGTGATGGCTAAAGTGACTTCCTTCATTTATCCTTAAAATAATTGTTCTGGTTATTCCCATTATTTGATTGTCAGCAATGGAACACGCTGATTCCAGAGGCACCGTTGGCCATGGAGAGCAGACTCTCTGATAAAGTTTTTATTTCAGGATGCATTTCCCAGGAATTTTGTTGGCTTCCTGAAAAAAATGTTTATCACCACATCAGGGATATTCCTCAGCTCTTGGCATCCTTTAAGACTGGGACTCTGTTTTCAGAACTCAAGCAAATACTGCCCTTTTCAGGGTGATTTTTTCTTTTAAATCAGTGCAAGAGCAAAGCAGGAATTCTCATCAGTTTAGAGCTTCCTGTCATGTTTTATACACACTGCCTAAAGCATAAATCACTTAGAAATTCATCTTTCAGAAATCATTGCCACTTAAAGGAATATTTATCCTTTCTATGGGCTGGACATGAAAAGCCCTGAAGGAAAGCAGATGCTTTTAGAAAGGCTTGATGATACCTGGGCTTGCAGTAGGATGTGCTTTTTAAAATCAGACCAGATACTCGATCTTTAGCATTTTTAAGGTGGTCTGATAAAGCAGACTTGCAGCTGGACCCCTTTCTTACCTGTGCTATTTTTTTTTGTCCACCAGAGTGACACCTGTACTTATTTTTTATGGCCATTCTGTACACCATGGTTTATGTTTTGGTAGTGTCATATCTGAGCACAGGGAGAAGAGCGATGAATGAAGGTGGTGGTGGAAGTTTTATGGCATTGCTGGATCCAGCACTTAAAGGGAGTTACTGGAAATGTGGGAGCTTTGGGACATTCCTTTCATGGAACACACCACCAGCACACCTGGGTTCTGCCTTCCAGAACATTTTGGGTACAGATGCCTCTGTTCACCCCATCCTAAGGTAATTCTTGAGCTTTCCAGGTGGGCATCACTCTCTGTGACCAGACCTTGTCCTGATGATGAAATTCCCTTATTATATGGACAGGTAACAGTAGGAAAGAGAGCAGAAGATCAATCCCTGGCACCTCACTCTATTCTGGCTGTGTTAGTACTGTAGTGAGGTGCAGAAGTGGTGGAAAGATCAGAGGAGACATGGAATTTCAGGCCAGGGAATCTTGCTTGGTGTGGGATTAGGCCCTGGAGTGGGCAGTGCTGGTGACAGGAGCTGCTGCTGGCACAGAACTGGGGGCACTGGTGGATCCACCTGGCGGCTGAGCTGACCTTCAGTGGGACCTTGAGAGGCTGGAGAGTTGAGTGGAGAGAAAGCTGATGCGGTTCAACAAGGGGAATGCAGGTCCTGCACCGGGGCAGGAACAACCCCCAGTGCCAGCACAGGCTGGGGGGACCTGGAGCAGCTCTGTGGGGAAGGACCTGGGGGTGCTGGTGGGAGACAAGGTGGCCATGAGCTGACAGAGTGTCCTTGTGGCCAAGAGGGCCAGTGGGATCCTGGGGACATCAGGAAGAGTGTGGCCAGCAGTCAGGGAGGGATCCTGCCCCTCTGCCCTGCCCAGGTGAGGCACATCTGGAGTGCCGTGTCCAGCTCTGGGCTCTGCAGTTCATGAAGGGCAAGGAGCTACTGGAGAGCGTCCAGCAGAGGCCACAGAGATGATTTGGGGTCTGGGGCATCTCCATGATAAGGAGAGGCTGCGGGAGCTGGGCCTGGTCAGGCTGGAGAAGGGAAGGCTGAGAGGGGATCCCATCAACCCGCACAAATCTCTCCAGGGGGTGTCAGAGGAGGGTGCCAGGCCCTGCTCAGTGGTGCCCAGTGACGGGAAGAGGAGCAATGGCCATACAACACAACAAGTTCCACCCCAACATGAGGAAGACCTTTCCATGGAGGGTGGCAGAGCCCTGCAACAGCGGCCCAGGGAGAGTCCCCCTCTCTAAGACATCCCAAACCCAACTGGATGTGTTCCTGTGCCACCTGCCCCAGGTGCCCCTGACTGGGCAGGAGGATTGGACTGGATGATCTTCAGAGGCCCCTTCCAGCCCCAGCTATTCTGGGATTCTGGGAATATTTATTGTGCCAGCTTGTGGCCAGCACTGGGCTGTGTATAACGCAGAGCTGGTGGTTTTGTCTGATACTGCCCTGCCTCGTGCAGGGTGGGAATTCCAGGGGATTTTCACCTGCTAGGAGCAGCAGCATTAATCCTTGCCTGAGCAGGGACTGAAACAATTTCCTCAGGTGGTTTCAGTGTGCTCTTGCAAATTGTCTTGGCTCCTAAGCATTTCAGGCTGAGGACACTGGGAATTCTTTATAAAGCCCCCTCAGCAGGGCTGTGCATCACAGCACCTCTGTGTAAGGCAGGGGCTCATTTTCCAGTTTGCAGGGGGGTCAGAGGGAACATCAGCACATCCTGGGGTCATCTCTGCATCCTCAGGGTTGGTAGTTCCTGCTGTCAGCATCCTGTAATTACTGTTTGGGAGCTGAATTATTTAGTGTTCTGTGTTTCACAGCTGCTGAAGGGATGAATTTTATTTACTGCCTCAGGAGCTGGTTATTCCATGTGTGAGTAGGTGGATATCCACGGAGAGAGCCCTTCACTCGCTGCCCTTGCACTCCTCAGATTTGTTTCTCCTATCCAAGGAACAGATTCTCTTTCTCGAGGAAGGGACAGCCATGTAAACTGTGTTTGAAGGATGCAAAAAGGGTTGGATTTTTTAATTATCTAATCTCATGGGGAGAGAAAACGTTTTTATTGTAAGATGCCACACTGCCTTATCCCCTCTCACAATTCCACCTCTCCTGGGCCATTCGGAACAACAGGTTCTTCACAAGTCTGAGAACAATGAAAGAAGTCTGTGGGATTTTAGTCTTTCACTGATTTGAAGTCTCTCACAGTCACATTAGTTTAAGTAGACACCCCAGAAAAGTGAAAAGAACCTCTGTGTTTAACTCTGTAAAGTCACACTGCTCTTGATAAAGCGTGGGTTTTAATTCTGAATCTGTTTTATTTCCTACAAGGCCTTAAAGTTATTTTTCTGTAGCTATAAGGACATGGCTGACCTAGAATAGACTACATTTTTAATCTCATTAGGAAAAAAAGTTTCAATATTTATGGTCTTGAATTAATTGGGTGATTAGTTTAGTTTTGAGCATCACTTAGGTGGCTCTACACTGACTTTACAAAGGAAAGATGATCCTGAGGTCCCATCACTACCTGCAGTGTGAGGTCTCAGAAAGGTTTAGCAAAAAATGTTAATTTTATTATACAGTTAAAAGTCACTACAACTGCGAAAATTACACCAAACTTATTTAGATCTTGTTTGCTTTTAGTTTGAAACTTTTTTTTTTAAATGCAGCCTTAGTGTAGCACTGTTTTGGTGAGTCTTGGTTTTGTTTTGGTTGGTTTTTTGTGGTTTGGATTTTGTCCCCATGGACAAAACCCCTTTCTTAAAACAAGATAAGGAGAAGCTATTTGTAGTAAGTTTATTTTTGTTGTTAATCTCATTATGTGTATTCAGTAGGCTGACTTCTACCTTTTAATTTGTTTTAGAAAAGAGCAGGGCAGATCTTATTTTTTTTTAGTTTTTCAAAACACAGCCATGCCTGTTAAAATTAATTGGAGTTGAAGGTCAGTGTGTCAGTGCTGCTGCAGTTGTTATGACACGTTTTTAGGAGCTGAATCTCAGCAGCATTTAGAATCACAATCAGCAATATTCAATTAGAGGAGCTGAGGGAGGATGCTGGTTAAACTTCTGCTTGTCCTGTTGCTCTTGCACTGATTTAAAAGAAAAAGTCACCCTAGAAAGGGCAATATTGCAGGGTCAGGAGTGGGACTGGATCCTCATAGGTCCCTGGCAACCCAGGATTCTGGGTTGGGTCCAGACAGAAATTCTCTAACTTGCCAAAATAAACGACCAAATGACCCTTTCATTAGATTCAGATTCACTTGATGGGTTTTTTTAACTTTAAATCAGAGTACGTACGGAATAAAATCTGTTGGGCGGGCTGAGAATGCAGCATTTCAGAGCCAGTGAATCGGGGAGGTCTGACCATTCCCTGTGCCTGGTTCCCTTGTCATGCCAGTGCCATCTGGAATTTTGGATGGGAGGGGGAAGAGCTGCTCTGTGCTGTAGCAACCCAAGGCTTTCACTGGATGTGGGCATCAACCTTCCCTTCCTGCTGCTGGCCCAAACACAGGGGGTCCTTGGCCCTCTGATGTTGAAAGGGCAACATCAAAGACGAATCCCTCAGCTGGAGCTTGGGGAATGCTGTTCTGCTGTCTCTCCTAGTGCAGGAAATCAGATTTTGAAGAATCTACTTGGGCTCTGGTCCTTTGGCTTGGAACTAAATTCCTACCACTTGTTTATGCACAGAAAGAAGGTCAGCAGATCATGAGGGGGCTGGGAGATTGAATTGGAATTCCTCTGATCTCTGAAACCACCCTGCTTCTTTCCTTGTCCAGAAAATCCTTCCTTTCTCCTCTGGTAAGGACATCAAGGAACAAATTAGAAAATCTGAGTTGAGCTGATAATACATGAAAGGTGTTAAAGAATCTTAGTTAATCGAAATAATGTGTTTAAGTCTGTTATTACTGAAAGTTAGTCTGGTGATCCTTTATAGGTTTCTGAGCTGGAATGGCAACTGAAAATGAATAATTTTATATTACAGAGTGTTTTCATGTGGCAGGGAATGGCACAATGCTGCAAGAGCTGTACCAATTCTAGACTTGTTATTTATTTAACATTTGTTTAAAAATTAGGTTTGTATCAGGAATTAAAAGGATTACATTAAAAGTAGAGATGACTGGGTGAACTGTTGTGCCAGTTATGGGAAATTTAAAAATAGCTTTGGGTATAATAAGCAACTTCATTATATGAATGCAAAATATTTTCCTATCATTAAAAAATTAAAGAATGTTCCAAATGTTATTTTAGCTCCTAGGGAAAAAAACCACCCTCAAAATCTTAATTTTTTTAGTTATTGCTTTGTTTTTAAATGAACTGTTACCTGCAAACTATTTTCAGAGCATTTCACTGATGTCAGAGAAAATACTCTTAAAAAAGCTCATCCACCTTGAAGGGAAATAGCCATTGAGTTATTTTCTGTCTCTTTCCTCAGCACTTACGTTAATTTATTAATTGTCAGAAACAACTACAAAGCCGTGCTGCACTGCTCCTGCTAATTTTGATTTCCTCAGAAAGTGCATTGTTGATTTCACTTGGAAAAAGCCAAGCTGTGCTTGCTGGAAATAGCAATGAGATGCAGAGATGAGAGGGATTGTCATGGGAACGTTTTATCATCCATGGGAAGTGGCTCATGATCCTGCTGTAGCTTCCTTGGGTGGACTGGGAGAATTTGTTCTTTCCCAGAACCAGGAGAGCAAAGCCGTGTCTGACCAGGGGGTTTCAGGGATAACAAGGCCACACACAAAAATAAGTGGTAACTTTTCTTTGTGCCCAAGCACAGACACGCTGAAATCTGCTTTTTGTTCTTATTTTCTGCATCTGACATTTCACGGGGCTCCTCAGGGGCAGCCTTTTAGCAAAGGGCTACCACCGAGTGGTAGCAGGAGTGATTTTGGTGTCATCCAAACTCATTCCCTACCTTGAGTGTTTCCTCACAGCCAGGTCCCCACCGCTCCAGGGCAGAGCCTGACTTCCAGTTTTAGGAACTTATTAAAGGTTTGTACAAAAGGAAAAGAAACTTTGCTTCTTGTTCCTTCCTCAGCCTGGTTATAAATGCAGCCAGTGCCCTTTGGGGGCAAGAGAGTGCCAGGATGTTCCTGCCTTTAAAACTGCAGCATAGGAAAAGCCAAATGAATAAAGAGAAGTTCTTTGGCCCTGGAATTCCTCCTAATTCCCAGTTTTACTGAGCTTTAGTCACATACCTGCTTGTTCCGTGTGCTTTGCCTCATCCAAGCTCAGTTACTGCAGCATTAAATATTGTCCGTGTGCTTATGAATGTATAAAATAATGGGAGAAATTGAATTATGACAGTGATCCATGGATGCATTTCGGAAATCATACACAAGCACAAGGAACCATCAATCTAGTCCTTCAACAGTTTTTAAATTTATTGAGCCTGTGTACTGAAAATGTGCAATGAACTCATGTATTTTAAATCACCATGTTTGAGCTGGCACAGCTGGGCTTGTTTTGTTGGTGGCGTGGTCAAATGACCTCAGAAAATACATATTTTGAAGTATATTCCCTCTTGCTGAAATCAAGGCTGTTACTTGAAGGATAGGTGGGAGAATGCACTCAAAGGCATTGGTTATAAATCAAACCAATCCTTTCTCTGCAAAGCCTTGATTTATGCACGTCAAATTAACTTTTCCAAACTTGCTGCAATTTATCTCAAACATGGGACTTCTCAAAAAAAAGGGAAATGAAATGTATTTGTGCTGTGTGCTCAAGGTAAAATTTTTGAGTCAGTATTAATCAGGAGCAATGTGTTCCAGGACGAAGGGAACGTAATTCAGCAGATTCCTTTGGAGCAGCAGTTGTTCTCCTGACTGACAGAGGGACCAGAAAAAATGGTGAGAAAACTTCTTCTTTTAACTGGAAAGTGTGTCTTCAATTCTCTCCCCCTCTCTCTTTTTTTCCTCTTATTTTTAATCCACTACATTAATAATCCAAAAATGCATATTGGGAGTTTTGATGGTGGAGTGTTGAGCAGATAAAATAGGTCAAGATTAAACTGTTTAACTGGAATTGTGTAATAGCAAAGAAAGTGCGATGGTTTATCACCTCCAGAGGTATAACTAATGTGTCATTTCTGCTGTTCTGCATGTACAAAAAATAGTTCTGGGCTCTGGGATAGATTTATTATTCTTCATTGATTGCCTCATTCTGTTGCAGGACATTTCTGGCAGTAAAGCAGCAGAACTGTCACATCCATCATGATGTGTCAGAGATGTGTCAGGGCTGGGGCTCTTTTTTGAACTTTACTGCTCCTGAAAAATGTAGCTGAGCATTACAGGCAGAAGTCTGACATTTCCAAGATGAAAATCAATCTTTTTTTATGTGGTGATTCTCAAAGCAGACTTGAGCTTTGATTGCACAAGGAGTTGGGGGATACAACAGGCACACCAAATAATTTGGGTAACAGATCTGGCAGGTGTTCTGTAATGAATATAAATTGGAGAAATGATCATAGAAGAGACACTCAAGTCAAGATGGCACAGCAAACATTGATCTGCTGCTGTCACAGCTGGGAACATGAAGGTTTTTCTTTTTTGGTTCGTGTATTTTCTTGTATTTCTCTTTAAAGCTGAGGACTAACCAGGTGAATACAGCCTGCTGTGAATTCATATTCCGTATTGTACCATATTCAGAGGTGAAAAAAAAGAAGAACTGTTAAAATTAATTGCTAAAAGCATGAGAAGCAACGAGAGGTTCTAATGTACAGGAAGGGAGGGCAGATTAAACACTTTGAGCTTTAAAATGAATGCTAAAAGAAATGTTCAAGCAATCTATATAATTGTAAATACCTTGAGAAAAGGAAAGTCATTGTGTCACAGGTCCAGGGGCTCAGCACCTGGGCATGAGGGTGTTATTAGAGACAAGAAAGGACAGTTTTAAGCTGGTGGCTGTGTCTAGAAGCAGCAGAAGTCTGAGGAGAAGGGCAGCACGGAGCCACAAACAGCCAGACAAGCAGAAATTTTTAGATGCTGGGAGTGTGATGATAAAATATTTTGATGTTGGGTTGTTTCCCAGGGAAAATGTTTGGAAATAATGAGCAGAGTGGTCTTGTTTCCTCATACTATTTTTATTCAGGGAAGTAGCCAAATAAATAAGATGATGATGTGATACTCAGTTGTCCCCTTCCAAGAGGAAGGAGCATGGAAATTCCATATAGTAGCTACTTTGAAAGATCAGCTCAAGATAATCAGTGGCTATTTAAATCAGGAGGTTTTAGCTTGGTTGATTCTCAATTTAGCCACTCAAATGCGCACTGATTTTCCCCACAAATAATTCCCTGTCAGAGACAAAACACTGGCTCAGTTTTGTTAAGGAGTTTAGCAAGGCATGAAATGCATAATTAGGGGAGGAACAGTTTCATCCCTCTGAGGTTCTAAGAATCATTTAAATTAGGACAAACAGCAAAAGTCCCTCGAGCACACGAGGAGTCTGAAGTTTAAACAAGATGACAGCTAAGATGGATCGATAATTTCTCATCCCCACAGTTACTAATAATAAGGTGAAGAAAGAAATATTGGCTATTTCCAAGCTAAAGGCACTGAGAGAAGCAAATCCACTCCACTCCAGAGTGGACTTCATTAACACAGATTGCCTTCAGCCCATTAAGCTTCAGCACTGGGCTGTTTTAAGCAAGAGTTGGTTTCTAAAACTCTGGAAGCCAAGGAATTAAACCCCACCTGAGTTTTTAAAAGCATGTTTTCTGAGCCTTAATAAAATGACACTTTGTCTTACTTCTGTATCTCCAGTCATGCAGGAAATTAGAGGACTGGCTTCTTCCTGCAGACTTTGGGTTTCAGGCTTCAGGCTCAATTTGGCAGCTTATATTCCTCAAATTGGCTTGTAAATGAGATATTTGTTTCTAAAGTACGACTGATATCAACCTGCTTACAAATACTTACAACGTGGACTCATCTCTCATTTGATTCTGTAATTATATGATTGTTTTTCTTGTCAAGAGAGCTCAGAAACTTAATATTGATTTATGTTCCTGAGTTTCTGAAACTGCAGTGTGTCATTGTTGAGCATAATTTAGAGTGGCCTTTTTTCTCCCCTCTAATCTTGTACGTGCCAAGCTTGAGCTCCTTTGGGGCTGGAATGATCTCAAAAATCATTTAACCCTTGTGTGGGTGCAGTGGCATGGATGGAGATGATGTCATTGAGGTGTCTGGTTTCTTTCTGGTTATCTGTTTGATATGAAATGATCTTTTCAGCCAAGGCCCTGAATACCCTCAGCATGAGAATTATTAACATTCCTATCTCTTGGGTGTCCTGGGAGGCTTTATCTGCTCCTGACACCGCAGGAGGTGGACATGGATGCTCTGCTTGTCTGTGTCCCAAATGCACTGGAGGTGCTGCAAAGTGCTGTGCTGACACCCCAAAGACAGCCAGACCCTGAAGGGATATGGCTATGCCTTCTCAGTAAAGTGAGCTCCTCAGTGATGCCCAAAATGTTTAAAATTAAAATAAAACAAGGCCAGGTTTTGATGGAATTAAACCTCAAATGATCAGTCTTTCTTGGTGAACAAGACAAAAAAAGGTAAAAAATCAAGGGATTGCCTTCCAACCCAATGCAGTGTGGAACTCTATAATTCTATGATCAGTAGATTCTGTGTTGTAATAATACATTAAGGGGCAACTACATTTAAGGAACACAGTGGTATTCTTGCTTTCTGTCAGGTTTTTTCACTTGTATTTGCACTCCAGACTATCTGTAGAGGCCCAGGCAAACTGCAGTCTGTGCCCTAAAGTCTCTGTGGAAACCACTGCATCACAGTCCCCCAGATCAAAGGAGGCTGCATTGAGCTGATGTATTTACCATGCAGAGAAAGAAATGCACAAACCTGGTCCATATTTTCAATTCATTTTCATAGCAAAACTAAAATAATGATGTCGAGAATTGATTTCAGCTTTTGCATTAATAAATTGATGGGAATGTTCTGAGCATTAAATTCTCCTGGAATTTCTTTTGAAGCATGATGTGTTATTTGAGAGACAGTTTGTGGGATGTGGAAATGAATTTTTGACACATGTTGACGTTGTGATCAGAGCTCTCAGTTTCCCAGGATGACATGAAAACGAGGAACTGATCCAGCAGTGGCTGGATCAGGTGGGCTGTCTGTCATGGATACTTCTGTGTGTGTGCTGATCCTGTGCTTCCAGTCCCTGACCTGGGATCAGACAAGGAAGTGTGGGATGTAGGCAGAAGTTTGGGCTATTTGGTTTCATTTGCATTGGGAGAGTTTTTTGTTAACTCAGTGTTAACCATTCCAATTTACTCAGCTGAATATGAAGTGTCGAGGTTTCAGGACTGCCGTGCTCATCCCACGTTTCTTTAACTAGGAGAGGATAATTCCTGTAAGCTGGAAGGCTTGAGTAGCTCGAACAACAAACTTTCTTCTGAGGGCTGGTTGCCAGTGGTGGATGGAGGGCAGTGGTGGGTTGCAGTTTTAAGAGGATCATCAGAAGCATGGGGTGAGGAGGAGTCCAGCAGAGAGAGGTGGTGAGGTGGGCAAAGCTTGTGGAGTGCTCCCAACTGCCTTGTCCAAGGGACAGCCTTGGGAACTGTTCATTTATTTGCTGTTTGATGAGTGGAGCAGCATTTCTGTGCCTTTGCAGACTGACTAGTGTCAGAGGGGGTTGTTTATTGTTAAGTTTGGTCCTTGTGGAGGGAGCCAGGCACAGGCTCAAACTGGAGCATTGGTCAGAGGGGCACGGGCCTGAGGGGAAGTGTTCTGGCTGAGCTGCTTTGGTGAGATAAAACAGGCCTCCTGCTGGAATGCTATCCATGTGCAATTGTTCTTTCCTAGTTGCTCACAGCTCAGAAGTGCAGGATATATACCAGCAGTGATACCTGTTCAATTTTTCTCTCCAAAACCCCTTCCCAGATGTGCCTTTAATGACTCTTTAATTCCGAACCGTTTCCATCTCTGATAAAATTGCATTAATTACTCATATTCCTGTATTCGCTTTGCTGTGAAACAGAATAAATTGTCTTTGTGTTATTGCACAGCATTCTGGGACAAACTGAAATCCAGGATCTGTGGTGTTTGTGTCATCACAAGAGGTCTTTGAAGCACAGGCTGAAGCAGCAGAGGTGTTCTGCACTCACTGTGGGTCATTTGTGCCTTGAGGATTGTGAAGAGAGGATGTTTTCCCAGCCTGTACTGATAGATTTGCTGGCAGATATGTGTAGGGTAGGTCAGGTGTCTATTTAGTGATGCTGTCACCCCTTAAGTTCATTATGTGGGCCAGCAGGGGCCCTTGCTACTTATTGTAAACAAGGTGGAGTGTTAAGTTTCCCTTCACCTGCCCAGAAGAGCCTTTCTGCAACACTACCATCTGAATCCCCTCCTATCTGTGTCCATGGAATGGTTTTGGAGCTGATTACACTTCCAAAGCATACTGTCACAGGTGTGGAGGAAGGGAAGGGGTTCTGTTTCCCCCAGCGATGCTTTCGGACAGAAGGGGTGGATGGGGAGAACAACCCAAAGTTTCCACGGTGTCATTTGCCTGCTCTTGGAGACAATTTGAGTTGGACAGTAGATTATGGATCTAGAAGGCCAATGGGCCCTGGGCTGTGCCAGCCATGGGGTGGCCACAGGCCCAGGGCAGGGCCCGCCGCCTGTGCTGATTTTGTGGTATAAAGATGACTGTTTGGGATGATGGGTTTTAGTCGGTTCTGGTTTATGGTGTGATCAGAAAGAGATCAGAGGCTCAGCTGGGGCACAGAAAACCCCAGCCAGCCCCAGGGAAGCAGCCCTGCGATGGGGCCCTGTGTGGTGGGGGATCCCCATGCCCAGAGATGCCCTGACACAGCCCCAAGGACCTGGTGCAGCTGCCCAGAGCCTGAGCCTGGCCATGAGTCCTCCTGTTTCTACCCAGCCAGTTCCCTCCTAGCTCTGGTTTACCTGGACAGGGCAGGGCTGAGTCTGGAGGAACCCTTTTTCACAGAAGGGGTGCTCAGGCCTTGGCAGGGGCTGCCCAGGGAGCTTTGGAGTGCCCATGCCTGGAGGTGTCCAAGGAAGGGCTGGACGTGGCACTCAGTGCTCTGGGCTGGGGACAAGGTGGCCATCGGGCACAGCTTGGACTCCATGGGCCAGAGGAATTTTCCAGCCTCGGGCATTTTTGATGCTAACAGCAGGACTTCTGTGGTAATGAGGAGTTTGGTTTTCACAGCTGAAAACAAATAGTGTGTTTTTAAAAAAGCCAAAAATAGTTCCAGATGGGGGATCAATAGCAAAATCCTGAAACGTTTTTCTTGTTCCTTTAACGTAAGGAGGCACCCCCCTTTTGGGTTATTGGCACCTTTACATCTAAATAACTTCTGAATTTTACTTGAGTTTTCTTTCAAGAGCCAGTTGGATGAGGCCCTGAGCAACCTGTTCTAGGGAGTGACATCCCTGCCCATGGCAGGGGGGCGGAAGAGGAGATTTTTAAGGTTCCTCCCAAACCATTCCAGGATTCTGTGATTCTAATTTAGTGTTCCATCTTGCCAGAGAGTAAGATGGTGAGTTAGAGGTAAATATTGGCAAGCATTCCATATGCTACAGCGTAATAATTTATGCCTGAAACAAGCTTGTGGATAAAGGTCTCCCTTTTGAAGTTAGAGCTCTTTCTCTCTGTGAAATTGGGGGAGAGTTTTTGTATATCCCCAGTTGGAGGAACAGGTTGTGCAATTTGCTTGGGTTTGGGGGGCACTTCTGCATAGACAGTTCTGCCCACACAGTTACAGACTGGTGCCATGGAGTAGCAGGCACACTTTTCCATCTCTTTTTTTAACACAACAGGTTTGTGTTACCAAACCTATTGAAAAAAAAAATAAAAGTCTCATCCCTAATGAATGTTTCTGATTCCTTCAAGGTTACAAGGACATGGTTTCAAAGTATGAATTAGTCTGCTGAGAGATATCTTAAAATTGGGTGCAGACTTTGTGTGTTATGAAATTCAAAAAAACTCTTCAATTTGGCTAAATTTATTTATTAAATATATATGTATATATAACAACATGCATATTATTAAGTATATTTGCCTAATATGTCTTGCATAGAGAGTTTGAATATTCACTGACTGTATACACTCTCAGACTCCCTACCATGGTATCTTAGAGAAGATGAACTTAAAACTCAATTTAGTCCCAATTTTTATAAAGGATAAAAAGAAAATCAACTTTTTCTATGCCTGATGTGAAATTTTCTGCAGTGCCTCAGCTTGGGGTTTACTGATTTCCATGTTGGTGATGTCAGGACTGGAGAGAGGCACCTCATCCCCAACATTTCTGTAGCATTGTGACACCAGGGAAGGTGCAAATCAGATATTAGCGGAAAAACCTCACTGGAAGGGAGTGGTCAGGCACTGGAATAAATTGCTCAGGCATTGGAATGAGTTGCCCAGGAAGGTGGTGGAGTCACCATCTCTGGAAGTGTTCAAAAGTTGTCTGGATGTGGCCCTTGGGACGTGGTTTAGGGGTGATGCTGGTGGTGCTGGGGGACAGCTGATGATCTTGGAGGTCTCTCCCAGCCTGGATGACTCTGTAACTCTGGAAGCTGTGACATGAACTTGTCAGGTTTAATTTGGGTTAATTTCTTCAGCTCCCAGGAGATCTGCTTGTGTGGCTGGGTGACTCTGCTGGTGCTAGACAGATTTCCACATCCTGAGAAGGAAAAGTTATAAATAGCAGTGTAAATCCTGAGCAGCTACTGGATCTGTACAGCTCCCAGATGATCCCAGTGATCAGGCCACTGGAAATATTTGGTGAGAATGCTTTTCCTTCAGTTTGTGGGGCGGCCAACTGATTGTGCCAAGCAAAGCAATGTTTTTAGGAGTGTGATTTCTCAAGGGCTCTAATTGCTGTGTGCTGAGCAAGAGGGATATTGGATGTAATGCTAAAACTGCTTATTTATAAATTAATGTTATCTATCCAGAATTAGTGTTGAAGAGGGCCCATTGCCAATCCAGCCAGTGCTAATATATTCCTTGAGAAGTCGTTACTCATACTTTATTTTTCATTAAGTCGCTAATTTTTGTGGTTTTTTTTTTTTTTTTTTTTTTTTATTTTTCCATGTGTACCGGTTTGGCCAAATTTAGAAATATATCCTCTGAGAGAAGGCAGGAACCACCCCTCCCCTACCAGGTTCGGGAAAAATAAATTTTCCTCGAAGGAAAGTGAAAGAGATAAAAACTATTTATTTAACAAACACGCGGGAAAAGGAAAATAATGCTAAATAATAAAATCTTCTGCTGTGGAGGAAAAACCTGGGAAAGTGTTAGAGTCCTCCCTTTGGTCTCCTCAGAGCTGGGGCTTGGCCCAGGGCCAGGCCCCCTGTGCTTGGTGGAAAGTTCTCCCGATGTGCTCTGATGTTAAAGCAGTCCAGTAGAAAAGGGAGAAAATCCGAAATTCCAGGGAAGGAAAAGAAGTTCAACTCTCAATCTTTCTCCGGAGAAAAAAGAAACTGAACAACTGGCCAGAAACTGACCTGGGAGCAGCAAGCCAGGTGCCTTCTCCCTTCCCTGCCGCAGCTGAAAACAAAGTCGCTATCTCTGTGTGACCTTCACAAGCTGCAAACTGCTTTGAGAAAGTTTTGCTCAGTTTTTCCTTCCCCCTCTCAGGCTCAGTTCAGAGGCATAGAAAGGCACAAAAATTGATTTCTGGGCATAGGGCAGCGATATGGGATACACATCATAAAGTCACCCCAAGACACCATGTGACAAATTTTCTTCGTATTTCAGGTTCAGCTTCACCCGAGTTTAACCAATGACCCAATGCTTCACGTGTTAAACATTGGAATGGGTTGCCCAGGGCAGTCCTGGAGTCACCACCCTGGAATTGTTCAAAAAATGAGTGGATGTGGCTCCTTGTGGTATGGTTTAGTGGCCGTGGTGGGATTTGGTGGAAGGCTGGACTGGATGATCTTGGAGGTCTTTTCCAGCCTTATTGGTCCAATGATTGCACGATTTTGGTAGCACTTTAGGTGGTTTTACAGCTGCCATGTTCTCTGTTTGAATTTCTTTCCTTCCCTTGCACTGCAGACACAAAGCTGAGGCAAAGCCCAGCCTAAATGGATCACTCTCAGTCTTCTCCCTAACAAAAGAGTGAAGAGAGCACAGCAGAAAAAAGACCTTGCTGCACTCATATCTTTTGAAGCTGCTGCTTCTTTTCAAATGGAAATGTTTTCTATTTAAATACTTATTTTCATTGCTCACAGTAACTGCAGCTGTCCTGATGTGGGGGCATTCACAAGGATGAAGCATGAAAGTTCAAACTACTTTAAAGCACATTATCTACGTGTGCTGTGGAGGAAAAATATCCACCTTTAATCAAACACATTATCTTTTGTTGCAGGCAAGTAACTCTTCAGAAGAGATAGAGATTGGAAAGATTATTAAAAAAAACTTATTTAGCAGTAGTCTGTGGTCATGTTTAAAACCAGGCTGTGGTTAAGAACCCAGTAAATCTTGACTCTCACCCTGTTAAACCTGGCAGTGATTGGATTTACGCTTCCCAAGATCAAGAAAAAATTAATTCAGAGAGAAGTAATGGTGTACATCCATATATTATGTCACATATATTATATTATGTCCTGTATATTCTATTAGAAATGTGATAGCAGGGAGAAGAAGAGCAAGTATGTGGCGTTGGTGTATGAGCACAGACACTGAAGCAAGTAGGAAATAATGGAAATAATGAAAACAGACAAAATCCATCCTAAAAAAAAAAAAAAAAGCTGTGCTGGAAATTAGGTTACAAGCATTGCCTTGATTCATTGAGTTGCCTATGGTGAAACCATTCAACTCCAATATTTAAATACCTAAAATTGGACATAAAGGGAAGAAATACCGGATATCTAACCAGCAATTTTTTTTTTCCTCTAGATGAAACCAATGCAACTTAAGATCTTTTAACCCCAAGTTGTTTTCTGTCGAAACATATGGGTAGGGAACTTCAAATGCAAGCAACTTTTATCAGAGTGTGGGTAGAGAGTTCCTTGCCAATTGCCCTTAAACAGGCAGGGGTTTAATACACTATTAAGGGATGAAATGAAAGTGAGTGAGAACACCTGAAAAAACCACAGATGACTTCCAGAAAGAAGCAAAAATACGCCTGAGTGTCAACAATTTACTGCAGGCTTCCAATAAGTGAAATGGAAATGTATGAGATAGACACACCTATAGCTCATGTGGGCCATTTTGGGGCAGAATCAGGGCACTAAAGGCAGGGAGCGCCTTCCTCCCACTGCACAGTTATTCTGAAGGAACCCTCTGGGCTGTGAACTCATAGAAAAGAAATAGTCAAGGAATGGAATATGTTCATTTTGTATGAGTTTTCCCAAATTATCTTGGTTAGAAAGTCAAGGATTGTGTGTGTCAGTCTATTTTTAAAGAGATAACTCCTTGCTTCCTTGAGGCAGGAGGCTCTGGGGTTTGGTGGAAAATGGAGCTCCTGTCCCTAAGGATGTTTTATTTCAGTGTAGACATTGAAAAATCAGAGGTCAGCTTAGTAATATAAAATTATCAGGCTAATCAGTTAATTAGACAAGTGTGGTCCCCATCCCTGGAGCTGTCTAAGGAACGTGTGGACAGGGCACTCAGTGCTCTGGGCTGTGGACAAGGTGGGGACAAGGTTGGACTCCATGGGAGTCCTTTTTCAACCTAAATGATTCCATGATTCTCAATCCATTTGCTGTTCATTCTCCTTTCCCCACTTTTTGGGTTTTTTTGGGTGTTTTTTTGTTGGGATTTTTGGTTTTGTTTTGTGTTTGCTTGTTCGTTTGTTTTGGGGGTTTTTTTGTGTTTTTGGGGTTGTTTTGGGGGTTTTTTTTGGGGGGGGGTGATTTTCGAGAGTGTTTGTTTTGGGGGGTTTTTTGTGTTTTTGGGGTTGTTTTGGGGTTTTTTTTGGGGGGGGGTGATTTTCGAGAGGGGTGTTTAATGTACTTTATTTCTGGAATACTTATTTTTTAAAATCTGTGTACGCTTTCCTTTATCATCTCCTGGCATTTAACAAATTATGTGTGGTATAGGCACCAGTGTGAATCAACACTTAACTCACAAAACTTTAGCTGTCTTCGGGTATTTTGCTTATTAATGAGCTCTGTTTTGAAGGAGCTACAATGATTAGAGAAATCTCTGAGGATTCAAGGAAATGAAAGCAGCATACGAGCAGTCTTTTCTGATAAAGCTGGAAAGTGACTCAAAATGGTTTGAGCCAGAAATGTATAAAAATGACAGGATTTTCTGGGGCCTGACTATCTGGTGTTATTTGGTGTTACAGTTGGTGTGTACCTGTGTCATGTTATCAGCTTGGAGCATCTGTTTATTAATTTGAAATAGAAGTATTTTTCAGGACTTGTGATGTGTCATATTTTAAATCTAATAATACACTTTATGTACCCCTGGGTTTCTATTTCATCATCCCACTCAATTTCTATCTCTGATTGCCTCATCACTTCAGATGTGTGAAGTTTTTGGTCTTGCAGAGAGAGAACTTTTGTCCCTGAGCTATAATTTACTGATGGGTGAAAGGTCTGGAGAAGAACCCAGGAATTCTAACACTCCTCCCACCTTCAATTCTGTTATCAAGGCCTGTATTTTATTAAATCACACACTCACATGCTAAGTAAGTACAGACATGCAAAAATAACTGTGTGCTACAGGATGATGAGAGTGTTAAAGGAAAGATTTTAGCTGTAATTGTGTCCAAACCACTTTTTGATAATGAGTTCTTGGTTACCTGCTG
>NW_008238316.1:1324125-1326886 GCF_000691975.1 Corvus brachyrhynchos
GCTGAACTTTAAGAGCTGTGGTAAGGTACAATTTATCACAATCAAAAATCCCAAGATATTTTGAAGTACCTGAGGATTTTTCCTTTAAAATTACAATCTTGTTGTGGTCTGTCACAGGAGTTTTGAGCACCTGTCGTTAACAGGATGAGACCAAGGGAATATGAAAGGAAGGGGGAGAGGGGACATAAAATCAGAATATGTGATGAAAATAACTGCAACTAGGCAAAAAAGATAAAAGGCGAAATTGCTCATGATTACAGAAGAAAAATGGACTACAATTTAAAAAAACTCTGGCCTGAGAAGTCCCTGACCTTCAAACTTTTGGAAGCCAGGAGCTCGTTTGGGTGAAACAAAAGGAATTTTCTCACAGGAATTTTTCATTGAAAGGATTCTCACCTGATTTTCTATGATCTCAGTCTGAGTCACACAAACAGTGGGAGAAAAGGAATGGAAAAATAAACTTAGGCCTTGATGTAGGAATTGCTCAGGGGGAGTTCTATATGCAAAACAAACTGGTAAATAAAGCAGGAGCTAAATAACAGAATAGATGGAGTAATAGAAAAAGTAATTTGTGTTATGAAACCAAGAGTAAATTAGGAGTGTTTGTTTAAATGACAAGTGTTGACATTAGATTGAGGGGAAAAACCTGAAACAAAATATTCCTTGAAGGAAACAATCAGTGTTGGGCTTAAGCACCTGTGAATTGTTTTGGCTTGTGCAGTTTCATGCCTTGGGAAATCTTTTCCTTTTCAGATAATCAGGAGCAGCCACGGCTGTAGGTGCCACAGTGCAAGAGCACCTCCTCCATGTAGGAACTCCAGGGAGACCCATTTGTAGTGCATTTCCCTGTAGAAGTTTCCAAAATTCCAATAAAAATCCCGGCCAAACTGCAGAACCAGTGCCATCATATTTTCTTCTTTTCTTCACTCTGCATTTACTGATCTGAGACAAAGCTTCTCCCTCTCTGATTTAAGTTGGAATTTGATCCTTTAGGGAAGACCTTGGCTGCACAGATCAGTGTCTGG
Organism: Corvus brachyrhynchos; assembly: GCF_000691975.1. Lineage (NCBI taxonomy): Eukaryota > Metazoa > Chordata > Aves > Passeriformes > Corvidae > Corvus > Corvus brachyrhynchos. The sequence goes on from NW_008238316.1 coordinate 1,325,151, forward strand.
GTTCGAGGGCAGCTCCACAGTGGAAAGTACAAGGAAAAGGGAGTTTAAAGGACCAGCAGGTTTCTGACCCCATGGTTGATCGTGAGGAGCAGTGGCACAGCAGCCAACACCTGAGGGCAGGTGAGCAGCTTTATCCAGCTCAGGTGACTTTTAACTGAGATCCTGGGATTTATTTTCACAGTTCCAGAAGGGAGGAATATTCAGGGCCTGATGGCAAATCTCAATCATCTGTTCATTCTTTTCCTTTTGGAAAGCATAACGTTTTCTTCTCTACCTGTCAGGTTCTGTATAATTAATGCTGTCTTCCTGTTCTCTCAGCTCCCACATCTCTTCCTTCTCATCTCTCCATGACATTTCCTTTGCAAGTTTGAAGGAACTGACTATTCCACTTAAAAGGCAAAAAAAGTTCAAATTTTCGTATCACAGCAGAAACATCAGCTGTGGCTTTGCTTGAAAACTGGTGCATCATTTCCTGAGAATGGTTTTAAACTTTTCCATTCCAGATCTCTCTGGGACCAAGGCCTGGTCTAGTGGAAGATGTCCTTGCCCATGGCAGGAGGGTTGGACTGGAGGGTCTTTAAGGTCCTTTCTATCCCAGAGCATTCTAGGATTCACACAGGTCCCCATTCCAGCCAGCCTTGTCCTCTCCTCAGAGGCCACTTGGCTGCCTCGGGAGGCACCACTGAAATCAGAGGTCTCTGTCAAGAAGTCTTTGGAAAGCAGTGGAGCACTTGGAAGTATTTTGAGTTGTCAAATACCAGCTCCAGACCTGTGGTGGGGCCAGTGCTGGATCCATAAAAGTGATGTGCTTCCAGTGCTGCTGAATTTGGCCATTGTGTGGAGGATCGGGGAAACTGCTGGACAGATTCCGGGCTTCCATACCCCAGCTGAGGTGATAGGAGCAGCTATCCCTGGTCGAAGGCTTCAGCAGGTGTGCAACCAACACATGGCAGCAGTGGAGTTTTGCAGGAAACCTCTTAAAGTCGGGGCTTGAATTGGTGTGCTTTTAGAGACAAGTGACAGACATCAAAATGAGATCAGTCCCAGTGATCCCATAGCAGAGCAGTGCTCCTCTGGTGCAGGAGCAGCAGCCAACTCCCTCCTGCTGCGAGGCTTACTGGGAATGTGTGATAAGAAGGGTTTCACGTGTATAAGCACCCTGAGTTTGAATCTCCCTCTTCCGGCAGGGGCTGTCTCCACCTGCTTGCTCACGTCACAAGAATTCTGGTGTGTTACAGGAAGAACTGTAGTTGCAATAATAGAAAGATTTTTGCCTACGGACAGAATAGGAAAGTCATTATTAAAATGGACTTGATTCTCCAGCCAGATCTCTGTTCTCTTCCTTTGCACACCGTGTTTGAGGCTCCAGGGGCCACATTTTCAGAGAATATAAATTCACATCATTCCCTTGGGGTTTTGATGACTTACAAAGATCAGCTGTTTTATGAACTTAACTGAGAATTTCTGGTCTTTTGAGGGTCATGTCACAGCCTTATCATTTCTTGCTGTCATGTTTTGTATGGGTTCTGTTTCTCAGGGAAGCTTATGTGGCACTTGGGGACGTGGTTTAGTCGTGGCCTCGGCAGTGCTGGGTTAACAGCTGGACTCAGTGATCTTGGAGTTTACCACCCTAAATAAATAACAATTCTGGGTGGAAGCACACCAGTTTAAACTCTCAGATTCTCACAGGCTGGCTATTTCAATGTGTGCTACAATTTATGCACAGGATTTGTTTA
>NW_008238316.1:1326907-1330862 GCF_000691975.1 Corvus brachyrhynchos
TCACACATTGCAAAGATTTATGGCTGGCTGTGTGTAAATAATGGGAGGTTACTGGACATGGCATATATTTTCTTAAATACACACCAGTGTGATTTTTTTCAGCTTAATACACAGTTTCGTTTCTTTGCTCTTCCCAAAATTTGATGAATCTGATAGGTTGGTACCTTTAAACCATCCCAGCAGCTCAGACAGATTGCAGATGCTAAACCTTATGTTCACCTCATAAGAATATTACTGAAAATTATTGGCAACATCTGACTTGAATGTAGATATGTCTTGGTCTGTTTATATTCTGTAAAACTGAGTGGGATCTAGAAAAGCAAAATCTAGGAAATGTATAATCAGTAGTTTCTGAAGTCAAGAGCATTAGCATGGCCATCTACTTTTATGCTTGCTTCCTTCTTTTTTTTTAATCCTTTTTTCATAAGTTACTGCTGAGTGGGAAGGATTTCCAACCCCTTTCAGATATAGCCCAAAAAAATAATTTATTTGTTTCTCAACCCAAATATTTTCTGATTTGCCTTCCCTCGTCATGGTTTTTATCCATGCGCACTCAGAGACTGCTCATCCTTAGGGTATTGGTCTATATCCACTCAGTTCAAGCTGGAATTGCTCCCCACCCATCTGGAAACTTCCTGTGGGCTGATCCCAACCAAACAAACTCCATCCTTCTGTATTTTTACCTCTTGCCATTCCTTCTGTATTTTTACCTCTTGCCATTGTGTAGGAACAGTTGACCCTCAAAGAGGAAAAAGAGATCTTCACTTGGACAGTTCTTCCCACATAAAACACAGGGCTGTTCTGTGGGGGTGCTGTCTGTGTCCCGTGGTCCAGAGAATCGGGTGAACTCAATTCCTGCCAAGAATTGAGTGAATTTCTGTCAGTTTGTCTTCCTGCAGAACTTCGTAGTGTGTCTTCTGCACTGAGTCCCCATCCCCGGAGCTTTCTAAAGGACACGGAGAGGTGGCCCTTGGGGACGGGGGGTAGTGGTGAACGTGGCAGTGCTGGGGGAATGGTGGATTCGCTGATCCTGGAGGGCTTTTCCAATCCAAAACACTGTGATGCCGTGATTAATGATCTCTAACAAGACGAATGCTTTGTCTCTGAACACACAACATGGTGCTCGTAAAACTTTATAGAAGTGTCAGTAGTTTTGTCGGGACTCGGGGAAGGTTATTTTTTTGCAACACTGACCACACTGTTAATATGATCTCTGGGAGAAGGGTCATTTAAAGGTTCATTAAATCTGCTTCCTGGGGCCTTGATAACACAGTGCTGGCAGGGAAGAACAATGTTCCACGATTTCCTACAGTTGTCTTGAAAAACATTATGTTTTTATGCTATTTGTTGGAATGTTGGGTTGCCAAAATCGAGTGAAGTACCCTCAGAGAGCTGGGGTGTGTCTGTAGCTCTTTAGAATAAACCCCTCCACTTTCCTGCCCCTCAGTGACTTTGTCACTACTTCACATCACTGAAGTGATAATGGCTATCACTCATTTCAAAGAAGCTGGTATGAAAAAGCGGATCTGTTGGGTACTTTGAGAATTCTAATTGACAAAATCAATAAACTCCCAGCTAGGATAGCACCTCTCTTTTTTTAATTTTCCATAATTGCAGAGCAGGGAGTGATTTATCACCTGGCTTCCTATTTTTGACAGTTTTTCCAACACTCCTTTCTCATTGCTAACCCCAAAAATGTGCCCAGCTGCTCTGAGACAGGGAATACATGAGAGCTATAAATACTTTTTAAGTCTTTTGTTGCTTTATTATTTCAGGGGTAGCAATTTGAGGCTACAGGTCCAATAGATGCTGCTGTAACCTCTGTCTGCTCACTGCTCCCTGGAGCTGCTGTGACAGGCTGGAACCACCTTCCTTTCACTGAGTTCAGAGGAGTGTGTGGTGCCTGCATTTCAATTGGAATGGACAGGGCAGCATTTCATACCTCCTGCCTCAGCCTGAGGGACTCTCTTCCTAATCAAGTTCTTCTACAAAGTCAATAAAAATGTGGTTGTAGGAACCACTTGACAAATCACAGGTGAATGTTAATCCTGAGAGGTGAACTTCCACAGAGCTCAGCAATAATTTCTAATTGGGGGATAATGAACATTTAGACAAGTCTGACATTCACACAACATAAAGATGGGCTGGAGACTCACACCAAGAGCTGCTGTGTAGTTATTAAAGTCCAAAGCAGCTGTTTCCACAGCTGTGAGCCCACTGTTTATTCACGACTATGACGTGCAAACAAAGAGAATTCACATGAATCGATCCTTAATCACTGCAAAACCCGAGAAAGCAGAATGAGTGATCTCTGAAAGCATTTTTGTTTAAAAGAGAGTTCAATACGCTGCTAGATTTGTTTGCCTTGTCTTAGGAAGTCTTGATTAGATAGAGAAAATAGATTGTTCATCATAATGTGTTCTCCTTCTTAGCCAGTTACAGGCAGTGCAGGCCATGGAAGAAATCAAAGCAGCACGATGAGCTGTAGCACTGAAGATGAGATTTTTATAAATGCCCACACTTTAAACTATTTTGTTATTTATAGAAAACTGATTTGGAAATTAATTCAATAACCTCCCCCACCAAAAAAACCCCAAATCATACAAAGCCATCTCTGTCTAGAATGTCTGGTCTTATGTCTGGAACTACAGTTTTGTCTGCCATTCTGTCTCCATTGGATATTGTGTTTGGGGCCAAGTCGGTGGCTTTTCTTCTCCTTTTGTGGCTTTCCTTCATCCCAGTCTGCATCATTCCCTAAACTTGGATCTAGAAATTCTCTGGTCCCTGAGGCTTGAGGTGAGCCAGCTCACCCTGCCAGAACTCCAGCTTGCCGAGGGCATGGATGGGGGGTGAGTGCCACCACAGCATTTCTCAGCTGTCAGGAGGCATCTCCCAGCCATGGTTGGGCCCACACAGTTCTAGAATTCCTTCCTCTTCCATCAGCAGACGGGAACAGCACACAGGACTGCTCCCAAGTGGAGAATAAACCTCGTGCACCGGGCTCCTACAGCAGTTAGCAAAGTTGCGGATGTTCTCAGAGGGAATCAGTTGGGTTCTGCTACATTTGCCATATTTTAATGGGATGTCAGGGAATTCCCTGAGGAAGAATTGGTTTATAGCAGGGGTTGAACTGTAATCAAAACAAATGGGGAAAAAAAAACCAAAAGGAAGATCAATCATGACTCTGGTCATCATCTAAGGGGTGGACAGCTTCCCAGTGCCACAGCTGATGCAATGGGCAGATGTTCAGGACAAATTATGCAAATTGTGGATTATTCAGCACTGGCCTGGCTACCAGAGTTTAAAGCTGTCCTGGTGCCAGTCTCGAGGCTTGGGAAGCTCTTGCAGGATTTTTTTTCCTCACAGTGCTTAAGTTAGAGCTCCTGTGCCTCTTGGTAAGGTTTTGATGGTTTCCTCAGGTGCTGATTCTGTGCTGGAATATGTGTGTGCTCTGGCATGGAATTCCAGCCCTATCCACTTAAAACAGAAAGGATATCACTTATTTCTCACCTGAACTTATTTATCTGAACTCTCCTACTGGATCTGGTACTCTTCCCATGTCATGCTGTTATCTTACACCCAGATTCTTCCTTATTCTTTTTATGATCATTTGCTTAAAGAACTCTTTGATTCTCTTAGAGCAGGCAACTCTTGGTTTTACTATTTTCAAGCAAGTCTCAATAATTTCCTGTGATTCTGCACAGCAATTTCAGTTTTCTGTTTGGAATTCAGTGACTGTGTTCTACTTTGTCTTGGTGTGTCTTAGAATCATTTAGATGACAAAAGACCTCTGAGATCATCCAAGTCCAAGCATTCCCCCAGCATTGCCAAAGCCATCCATGTCCTCAAGTGCCACACCCACGTGGCTTTTAAATCCCTTCAGGGATAGTGACTCCATCACCTCCCTGGGCAGCCCCTGCCAAGGCCTGAGCACCCTTTACATGCAGACATTCCT
>NW_008238316.1:1331226-1337008 GCF_000691975.1 Corvus brachyrhynchos
CTCTCCCCCCCGGGCCCCCCCGGGGCCCCGGCCCAGCCGCTGCCACAGCCCCCCCAGGGCCTTTCCTGATGGGCCCTTTCCAGCCCCTCTGCCCCAGGCTGGAGCTGCAGGGCTTGGGCTGAGCCCAGGGCAGGACCCGACCGTTTTGTATCACGTTGCTCTGTAATGCATATCTGTACAGAATCCTCTCTTCTATCAGCATCAGGGAATGATGATAGCATTCATTGGAAATGATGATGTCTTGGCATGGTATTTTGGTGTTCCATAAATGTGTAAACTTCGTTAAATCTTCAAAATACAAACCCCAGACAGGCACTGGGTTGAGAACATTATTCTCTTAGAGCTGCTGTGCTCTCAGCAGCCCTTTCCTGGGTGTTGTCTCCTGCCAAGAACCTGAGAACAAGCTCTTCTTCACATGGGCTTAAGCTGTGATGCTCCTACAAGCACGATTTTCATCCTGTGCTGCAGGATTTCTCTGCTGCTTCCCAGTGCCTGTTTTCTGTTTGCTCTGGCTTCTCCTTAAAAAAAAGGTTTGTGGTTTCATGAGGTACCTCTCACAACCTGCAGCAGCTCTGGGCTCCTGGCCAGGTTTTTATTATTGTTCTTGCAAACTGTTAACTCTCCTTTTTCAAAGGTGCATGAAGGAGGCAGACATGGAGGCTTTTACTCATACAGCTCTTCTGCCTTTATTTTCTCCTGGCAACACTTTGTTCTCAACATCTCTTGCTTGTGTGGAAAGAGGTTTTTACTCCCTTGGCATTGGTCACAATTCTGAGCACCCTCCCACCCCCTCACTGTGCTCAAATGCCTGTTTCTGAAATATGAACAACAAATATGTATTAAAATTTACAGAAGACACATTCAAAGAACTCAAGAGTAAATTAGAAGTATAATTCTCTCTCTCTGTTTTTTTCAGTTATTATATTGGATTTCCGTAAGTGTCATCCTAATGTACTTCAAGAACCTTTTTGTTCTAGGTGTTTCCAAGCAATTGAATTAAAAATTTAATGCAAACACAGGATAGTTCCTGTAGTATCCTTAATTTCAGTTAGCAAGATTAAAAAAAAAAGGGTTTCCACTTCTATTGACCAGAGAAGCTGGGGCTGCCCCTGGATCCCTGGAAGTGCCCAAGACCAGGCTGGACAGGGCTTGGAGCAGCCTGGGACAGTGGGAGGTGTCCCTGCCCTTGGCAGGGGTGGCACTGGATGGGCTTTGAGGCCCCTTCCAACCCAAACCACTCCATGATTCTATGGTAATAGTCCTGCTGGAATATTTAACAGCTGTTTCATCCTAATGCTTTGTCACTCTGATGCGGAACTGGATTTCATCTGTGGATTTTGTGGTCATAATCTGGAGTGTTTCAAATGCTGTTGCCTTATTCCATGTGCAAGTGACTTCTGTGGGTGTTTGGGAATAGAACACTTTGTTCTGGTACAAAGTGTAGTTGACTCCCTTTTTTCCTTGGGCATAATGGATAATCACGTCAATACACAATACGAAATAAGAAATCAAACAGTGTTTGTTAATTCTCCTTTTGATTCCAGCAGAATCCAGAAAAGATAAAGATGAAATTGCATTCCTTCATGGTAAAGTTAACTTCAGTATTTGAGTGGATATCTCTTCCCTCTGCCATCTCCCCATGCCACAAAACTTGTCATTTCCCAACCAGCAAAGATCTAGCTGTCACCTTATCGAGTACACCAGGTGTCCCCCACACCCCTGGAATAGAAATTGTTCAGCACAGCAGGGCCAGGGAGCTCCTGGAGCGGGGCCGGCGGAGGCTGCGCAGCTGAGGAAGGGCCTGGAGCATCTCCGTGCCCAGCACAGGCTGAGGGAGCCGGGGCTGCTCAGCCTCGAGAGGAGCCCCAGCTGAGAGGGGCCCTCAGCCCTGGCTGTCCCTGGCTGCAGGGAGGGCTCCGAGCAGGGCCCGGGCTCTGCTCCGGGGCCCAGCAATGGCACCAGAGCACCGGGCAGGGCCTGAGCCCGGCAATTGCCCTGCCCAGGAGGCAGAACTGCTGCCCTGGGCAGTGCCCAGCCCTGAGCACATTGGCCACAGAGGCTCTGGGCTCTCCTCCCTGGGGCTGTTGCAGAGCTGTGTGCACACAGTGCTGTGCCTGTGCTCCGGGATGGCCCTGCTGGAGCAGGGAGGTGCCACCAGGTGCCCTCTGTGCTCCCTTCCATCCTGACTGATTTGGTGGAAGTGACATGGTTTTCTCCTTCCCAAGGGAATAAGCCAAAGGTGAAGGAGCCCTTTGCCAAAAAGCTGGGAAAGGGAAGGGAACATTAGCAGGCTGTTGTGATGTGTGCTGAGCTCCTGCAGAGGTTTGTAAATCAGAGCTGCTGGGCAAGGAGGGAGCTTAGGACCAACACTAAGGGCCAAACGGTGGAAAATTCACCCAGGCAAGGTGAATGCAGCACGAGGTGGGACCTGGGGAGGTTTTAACTTAGGAGCTGTCCAGCGATGTTTGGTGTCCCAAGCCAGCATTTCAAAGGCCCCGTGCAGTGCTCTGGTTTGCTCTGGAGTTTAGCAGTGGCAGAGAGGATAAGTGACTGGACCCCAAGTGTCTTCAGTCCTGGTGTGCCCAGCTGCTCCAGTTCAGAGGCAATATCACAGCAGTTTCTGATGAAATTCTCCCTGTGCTCGTCTGCATTCTGCCATGTGTAACAGCAGGAGCAAACAATGTCCTCTGGTGAAACCAAACAGTTTGGTGGCACTTCTCCCATGTTCAGAACTCCAGTGAGCTGCAGACATTATTTTCTTGTCTTGAGGAGTATTACGTTTGAGTCCAAGTCCTCCTACTGTAAAGACAGGTGCAAGGTCTCCAAACCGTCCCTGTTTTCCTCTGTTCACACGTTATCATTTTCCTTTTGCCTCCCAGTTTAACCAGCTGGTTGTTTTTCCCATTCTCTGTGAGTACTTCTCTTCCTGTTGATTTGCACAAGAATTCATTTTCCATGTTCTTTTTCTGTGTCTGATTCCTATTCCCTGCTCCAGTCTGCTGTTCTCAGCTGCACTCCTAGGTCATCTCCATGGTTAGTTCTTTCCAGCTTTCCAGCCAGTTTGGGTTGGACTTGGGCACTCTGGGAGCATTTTAGAGAAACACAGTTAAAGGCAGTAGATAAATTTGCAGCGGGTGGTTCTGATGCCTGAAGCGGCCACCTAAAAACAGAGACTAGACAGCAGTAAGGGAAGAAAGGCAGGTATTTATTCAAAGGGCCTTCAAAGGTACCCCTGGGGAGCCAGAGGCTGCTGCCAAGATGGACCCCAAGATGGATGACAGGTCACGAGTTCTTCCCACTTTTATAGGTTTGGTTCATATGCATGTTCAGGGTTAATTCTCCAATTAAAGCTTCAGTTAATGATGTAGTTTCCCCAAGCTTGCCCCCTCTTTAGAGGCTTTGGTTTATAGTTTGGGCCTAGGATGGTCTGAGTGTCCTTGGAGAACAGGCCTGGAGAGGCTTTGTTATGTCTACCTAGCAGGAGAGAGCAGAAGTTAACAGGCTACAAGAAACTTCAGAGTTACACACTGGGAGGTACAGGATTTGAAAAATATGAAAGTTAAAACCTAAGGTATCAGTTCTGCCAATGATATGATGTGGTGTTGGAATTTTTGCTCTCATGGCAGCAGAATTGGGAGCAGGTGCTCAGAAGAGAAGTAGGAACTCCCATGGAAGTGTTGTAACAACTGTAGTTAAACCAAAATGAAAGAAAATAAAAACTGGGTCTTAAAATTTGTGCTTTCTTTCTGCCACAGCTTTTTGGATTAACTCTTTAGGGTTTTATTAGTACTGAAGGAATAAATGATAACTTGAGTCATTTTTATAACTCTGATTTCCTTTAGGTAATCAGAGTTATAAAATAAATCAGAGTTTCCTCCAGGAAACGAAGTTTCTGATAGCAGCATTCAAATCCCTTACTGATTATTCGTAAGTCCAAAGGTGTTAGCATTTATTTAAATACCAACAGGCTCTTGGCAGGAGTTAAAGGCTGCTGAACATCTTTTCTTATCAATGAAGCCCCTGTGAAAATTGTTCTGTCATTGGAAATTCTCCTGATGGGCACTTCCCCTCCTCAGGTAGTGGCGCTCTGGAGATGAGTAGCACACAGTCCTCGAGTGGTTCTCAGCCTGCAGAACAACAGAGCCATTTTATTTCATGGAATCACGGGATCACTAAGGTTGGAAAAGACCTGCAAGGTCATAGAGTCCAACCTTTGACCTAACACCACCACATCCACTAAACCATTTTATGCAGTGCCATGTCCTCATTCCTCACACTATGCCAGAAAATGTTAAGAGTGGAAAATTGGAAACAAAGGTGTTAAAGGAAATAGAGGAAATACAGGGCCGTGGATAATTTTTTTTTTTTGGTAATTGTACTAATAGGGAATTCTTTCTATGTTTTGTTTTCTCACCTCTCTGTTAATTAAGACACCTGCTTATTCATGTGTTTGATAACAAGTGAAAATGGTGTCCTCCACTTGTCCAGTTCTGCTCTTCCATGCAGGGGAACATTTTTCGCTTGCTTAAAGAACAATTAACACAAAAGTCATCACAGAACACAGGGCCATTGCAAACAAGAAAATAAGGGCAATTGTGTATTTTCCTGGTGAGCAGAAAAAAGACCTTTGCCTTGATTCCTGATTGCTCCTGACAAAGCAAACAGCCATCTCCAGGATGATTTGCAAAATGTATCCCCATCACATTCTTGACCAGGAGAACTGGAGAGGGACTTTGGACAAGGGATGGAGTGAGAGGACAAGGGGGGGATGGTTTCAAACAGGCACAGGGAAATATAAGTGAGATACACGGAAGGAATTGTTCCCTGGGAGGGTGGGCAGGCCCTGGCACAGGGTGCCCAGAGCAGCTGGGGCTGTCCCTGGATCCCTGGCAGTGCCCAAGGCCAGGCTGGACACTGGGGCTTGGAGCAGCCTGGGACAGTGGGAGGTGTCCCTGCCCATGGCGGGGCTGGCACTGGATGGGCTTTGAGGTCCCTTTCAACACAAACCAGTGTGGGATTTTATGAACAGGTGAGAATCCTCTTTTCCTTAAGTCTCCAAAGGTATCTGTTACAGCTCACATCATGGGAAAAATGGATAAAACTTAATTGCTTGTTACTTGTAAAACATCAAAGGGAGCATCCTGCCACCAGCACAGCAGGATTTGAATAATGTCCATGCAACAGTCCTCACAAAACCTTATCTGCAGTTTAGCGGGGAGTGTCTCCCTTAAATAACTTAAAATCTTGATCAAAGAAAGCACAACTAAGCATAAATACATGGAACTACCAAAAAATACTCAAAGCAAACGAGCAAAACAGTCGGCTCTGGAAAGCCTCTCAGCTGCTGGAATCTGACATTCCCTGAGCCAGAGTGGGGTAAAGAATTGCAGCCATTTTTCTTACTCTGCATGACAGAATCTCCAGCATGTAATGGGATGGGGATTCCCTTGGTACCTGTGCTGGTTTTGGCTGCGGTAGAGTTCATCTTCTTCCCAGTGACTGGAATGGGGTTGTGTTTTGGATTTGTGCTGTGCTCTCGTGCTCCACAAAAACTCTAATGACCTTCACAGGTCTTGGTTTAGAGACAAATTTAGGAGAAAATACTCTGGAATTAGTGTTTCCTCTAAAGAAAAGGGCTTCAGCAATCCCTTTTTGCCAGTGAGAAAAATGAATACCAGTGTGTGAAAGTGAAAAAAATCCCCAAACCAACTATTTATTGACAAACAAAGTGCCCGCACGGCACAGGAAAAAAATGAATGAATGCTAGAACCATCAGAACATT
>NW_008238316.1:1337084-1345704 GCF_000691975.1 Corvus brachyrhynchos
TCTTGTTGGTTCCGCTTTTCCCAAGCTCTGGGGCCGGGCGGAGTGGTTACCGCGGCTCCCCGCAGGTCCCCGTCTCCCAGCGATTGTCTGATCTCGGACCAAAACCAAGCCGAACGGTTCAAGAAAAAGCAAAAGCTGCTGAAGGACAAAAGCCTCTCCAGGCCAGGGAAAGGGGAAAAAAGAAACTTCTTGCATAAGCTAACAAACAAACAAGCTAGTTAAGCAACAAAGCAGCTGCTGATCTGCACCACACCGAGCACGCCGGGAGTGAGGCTTTGAACAAAGCCCGCGCAGGAGCCCCCAGGGCTCCTGCCCCTGCTCCGGACTCACCCTAAAGCGACAGCAGCCATTTCTGGGCATAAGGCAGGCGAGTAGGGAGTAGAGTGTCATCATAAAACACCCCAAGACAACACGGTAGTTTTTCACATGTTTGAAGCACATGAGCCTGTTGGAGTCACACAGGAAGCAGACAGGGAAAGGGATTCTCTGCTTCAAGCACAGAAAGCACTGAAAAAGTAACAGCCTAGCCCTCCTTTAGTGCAAATCAGCATCCTACAAACGCCAAGGAATGCTTTTCCAGCCTTGTTGCCCACCCACTGCCCCCTTGGCATATTTTTTTCTGAAGGATACAGCACAGCAGGAAGTAACTGGATACAATTTTTTTTCTGTCTACAGTCCTACAGACTCCTCTTCTTGTGCCCATCGTTAAAGGCAGCAGGAGTTTCACAGTAAGAAACCTCTCGGAGCTACTAATTCAATCCCCTGGGAGGAAGTTCAGCACTTATCAGCATCTTCTTCCTTTTCTATTAGAAATGAAGGCACGACCCTAAAGTAAAAGGAAACACATTGGCAACTGTCTGCTCTTGGGAAGACATCACCAATAATTCTGTCATGAAAATAAGTGTACAGCCCATAGCAGTGCTGTTATTTAAGTCTGTTAGCACCCTTGGAGTGATATCTCACAATTATTTCACCCCAGCACCTAGCAGCTGCTGCTTTCAGGTAATTTGGGATATAAGGAGTTATCAAAATGTTCATGTAGTCAATGCTTTCTGCTTTAGAGAAGGAAATAAATCGGATTTTTAGTTGTTTTCTCGTACTATGCCAATCTCTGGCCCTGAAAGCAAGCAATCCTTTTTACAGACTTTTAGGATTTTTCTTTGTTAAAAGTAACTGCAATGCAAACGCTAACACCTGCAGCCACGTAAGATCTGTGATATTTTAATAACATTTGCTAATCATTTTCGTGTCCTTTGTAACTCCTTTGAAGCTCAGTTTCTTACAACTGCATCCTAATACACATCTTCTTTTAATATCACTGTTTTCAAAATGTCAAATTAATTCTTTAACGATCTTGTTGACACCCGAAAGCTTTTGAGCTTCCATCAGATAAAACAAAGCTCTCTTAGCCCAGCATCAATCTCCAGATGTTATTAACTTTGCTTTGTGTTTTGTGCAGACACCTGAAATATTACATGCAATTAAGAGCCTTTTGATCTTCAAAGGCTGACGTGCAGGGGGTGAAACGATCCCTGGGTGCCAGAGTCACAGGGACATCTGCTCTTGGATTAATTTCCCAAAGCCCAGACAATTTCCACTGATTTCACAACATATCCTGCATGAAATACGTCTGCACTTTTTACCAGATAGATGAAAGGAGACATTAAAGCTTGTTTGTCTCTCTGGATTGGTTTAAAAATCTTCTGTAACGTATTTTTAAACTAATATTCAACCTCATGTTTTAAATAGTCAGAACTATTTAGCAGTCCAAAATCATGAAAATTAGTACAAGTCCAACAGCCAATAAGTACTGAATGTCCCAAACAAAAGCCCCCTTTCCAGGTGTTCTCGTTGTTCCTTTATACAAGGCTGGGTGGCCACATGTTTCAGATGGCAAAATTGGGGCTTTTTTGGCTCCAGAAGTTGGGCCAATCACTTGAACAAATAAATCAGAATTGTGATGCACTGGGATCATCCCAGGCTAATCAGATGTGGGATGGTGGAAAATCCAGAACTTTCTGAATGGGATTGAAAACCAAGTGATCCCATCCGCTGTGTCCCCAAATCCATGGGGTTTGGCAGGTCTGGGACAATATTCCTTTGTCATTCACATCTGTCGCGGGTTCGGTTTGTAACCGGGCGGAAACACCAATTTAGTGTAGTGGTTTGGTCCAAAATACTCATTACTGTTTATCTGCTGTGAGATAAGAATTAGGAGAAATGCAAAACAGGCACCAAACTTGAAAGAATATAAAGAAGTTTATTAACAGACCTAAAAGAAGAAAAAAAAATTATACCACCTCCAGAACTCTCCTCCTCCCCCCACCTTCCTCCCTTCTCCCACTGACAATGTGAAAAGACAACCCTTAAGATGTTCAGTCTGTTTACCACTTCCATAATAACCTTGTTCAGTCCATTTAGAAAGAGAAGTCTCTTCTTGCTCATGCTATGAAAACATTATCACAACGAGACAGCCGCCCACTTCCAAATATTGTTCAGTCCATTTAGGAAGAGGAGTCTCTCTGCCTGCGTGTGAGTCCTTTCCCCCGACTTGCAGCTTTTCCCGCAACTGCTTTCGAGGGTCCACTCTTGAAGTTTTTTGGGGTACAATTTTAAGGTTGAGCCGTTCAGAAACAAAAACAGAGGCCCTTCTCCTTCCCTGGGAGCAAAGGGTCTTCATCATCTTCATCGTTAGGACTATCTCTGGGAGCATCTCTAGGGACTGAGGTTTTCTCCTTTCCCGTTTGGAGCAAAAGTCCTCATCTGGTTCATCTCTACGGACTGAGGTTTTCTCCTTTCCCATTTGGAGCAAAAGTCCTCATCTGGTTCATCTCTACGGACTGAGGTTTTCTCCTCTGAATGTGTGGTTTCAATCCCATATTCAAGGATCAAACAGCCCCAGGCACAAAACTCTTCCTAAATTAAAGTGTTGAATATCTGAAGGCCTTTTGTAGCTGTGAGCTCTACACTGAGTGTGGACAATACAAATGAGGGCAGAGCAACAAGATTTATAATGATAAAAGAATTCTAATTTACAATTTCACCATTTGCTTATCATGGGAAACAGATGGAAAATTATTTCCCTGAATGAAATCTACAGTGAAATTCCAAGTAGAGGTTCTCTCATCAGAGGAATGTGTTTCTGAAAAAATCTGTAAAAAACAACATCTGGCTAAAAACACAACCCACCACTCAGCTGGAGCTTGATTTCCTGCAAGAAAGTGCACGGTGGGATTGCTTGGAGTGAAGGCAGGGGGAAATTCCTGGTCCTCACAGTCTTTTTGAAGGGAAAAATGCCCAAATGGGTAAGAAATATCCAAGTACTTCTGAAAACCTCAAGTATTTCTAGAGCCCTGCCAAGTGAGTAGAGATCTCCATCACAAAATGAAGATTTCATTTCAGTGGGAGAAAAAAATGCATTGGGAAGATCAATCCTGTGAAAGATGAAGAACAGTGCAGTAGTTGAAAGAGAAGGAAAAGGAATATAAGGCCATCCTAATTCCATTTGAAAGCACAATATAGAATTTTGTATAGCCTTAGATACCCCTGATTGCTCACAAACCAAGAAGAAACACACTCTGTGTGTCAGCTATAGATAACTCTTACATTCTGCTGCTTCCCTGCTGCTTCCCTGTGTATTGTATTGCTCTTTCAAGCCTCCCAAAGTCCTTGCCTCATGAACCATGGAGATAATTCCAATATATTTTCCCCATCATCATCTGCTTACAGACCTTTACGATCCGTGCTCATTCCAAACCAGTTCTCCCACTTGCCTGTACTGACAAGGCACAAATTTTGCCACAGGGCCACAGCCCAGGCTGGCTCAGCCCTTGGTCCCAGTGGGGATCTTTAGGTACAACCTGAATTATTAAAAATGAACACAGGACCCTGAGGAGCTTCCAAACCACTGAAATAAAAAAATTCCATGTATTCTCTCCTGTGGGTGGGAATCCACAAGAGCTTGTAGACAAAGCAGACCTTAAAAATGCTCCAAATCTCGTCGTTTTTCTCTTATTTCAGAAAACAAACCACCACCAAATTAATGTCTTCAGTATTTTTCTTCTAAGTCATAGTACAGAGGGCTGTGTTCTCTTACTTTTCCTTCCACGTATAACCACCTACTTCCATACCCATGGAAACATTCCAGCTGCAAAGAAATATCTCCTGACATAATTGTGAAAAATTACAGCAAGCAATTTTTTTCTCCTGTTCCTTTTCTGCTTCTATTTTAAAAACTAAAATTAGATTTGATCCAATCTCTTGGTTTCCAGATGAATAAGCTGGTCTTGGTTCACAGAGCTGGGAATTGCTATTAACTGATAATAGAAATGAATAGACCAAAAGTATTTTAAAAATATCATGTCAAATTTTGGTTTTAGTTTTAAAAGCTAGATTTGATTAAGTAATCAAATACTTTTTAATCTTCATATTAACCAAAGGAAATTTGAGAACATTTAGTATCAGCATCTATTAAATGAAAATTACAGATATGAAAAGTCCCAGTTTTCATTTCAGGATTGGCCTGCATGTTTAAAATAGATTGGATAACGCTCCAAAGATGTGAAACATTGGATCTGGGAATAAACCATACCTTGTGAGTTGAAGCAAAAGCTTTCCAAGAACATTTTGGGGAAGTATCTTCTGCATTTAGCTGAAGATAGGAAGATTTCAGCAGAGTTTTTCCTACTGTTTGTAAAGAAACATTTTGATCCTGTGTCCTTTGGCCTGCCTGAGGAAAATTTTAAAAACCCCCACATTTTCCTTTGGATTGTCTGTTCCTTTTTGCTGTGCGTGGGATCTCGCTGAGGCATCACTCAGGCACACACATCCCCTGGAGGCACAAACCCAGCAGGGGCTGGGGTCTCATCTGCTCCCATAGGGAAGGTGAAAGGACATCTTGGCTGGGAGCTTTCTCCAGCCTTTCTTCCCTTTGGAAAAAGCCCTCTGTAGGCACCCCACAGGTTTGGAACTCTGTGGTGAGAAAGCGAAGTCACACACAGCTGGGGAGCAGATCTCAGACACCATTTCCAGAGAATCACAAAATCCCAGAATGGTTTGGGCTGGAGGGACCTCAAAGCCCATCCAGTTCCCCCTTCTGCCATGGGCAGGGACACCTTCCACTGTCCCAGGCTGCTCCAAGCCCCAATGTCCAGCCTGGCCTTGGGCACTGCCAGGGATCCAGGGGCAGCCCCAGCTGCTCTGGGCACCCTGTGCCAGGGCCTGCCCACCCTGCCAGGGAACAATTCCTTCCCAATATCCCATCCATCCCTGCCCTCTGGCACTGGGAAGCCATTCCCTGTGTCCTGGCACTCCACGCTTTGTCCCAAGTCCCTCTCCAGCTGCTTTTCTTCCTCCTGTCATTTTCCTGCTCATGAGAAGCTCCACTTCTTTTTCTATTTTCCACTGTTACTTTCTCCTGCCTGTAGCAGAAAATATTCAGTCTCTTGATTTTCTTGAGCAGCTGGTGCAGAGCCAGGACTTCTTGCCAGGCTTAAAAAAAGAGGAATTTTTATCTTAGTGACATTTGTTTTCTTGCTGGTGACTTAGAGGAACAGTCCCTTCTTAGGCCTTTTCCGCTCAATCATCATTTGATGATTCCTCTAAATCAGTGTAAGAGGAACTCAGAGATTCCCTGCCCTTGCTGCACATTGAACTACAATCTTAAGCATCCACGTAAGCAGTGTGAACCTAAATTTTATGAAACACTGACATTAGTGGGAATATTTGTATTTCTGAAAGTAAAAATCTGGTTTTGCACAGTAGAAGTCCTCACTCTCTTTAGCATCAGCTGTTTAAACAGGAACTAAAGCTTTCCAGCCAATAATTCCTAAGGAATGGAAATCATTTCTGTTGAAAATGTATATTGTTTTAATCTGACAGAATTCTTAGAAATTGTTAATATTCCTCACTCTTTTCCAACCTTACATTGGGAACAGCCCAGGATATTGCAGGAGGATGTACCTCAATTGAAAATACCGATTTCTTCTTTCGTGCTTTTAACAGGCACTTATTTTCTTAATGCTGTAACTAAGTGGAGGGAGAAGGGTTTGAAGGGTAAGGTTTTATGGCTTTCTGCATTCCCTAACATTTCCAGGTATCCCAAGAACATGGAAGCACATTTTCCCTCCACTGACAGGGGCAGTGGCTCAGTGACTGCCTCAGTTATCATGGAAGATAAAGCTGATTTAATCAATGCACCCTTATTCCTTCATGAGCTCTGGGCCTGCATGATTTGACTTGACAAGTTCTTCATCATTTGTTTTGTGATTTCACATCCCCTTCAAGATGCAGTTCCCCAGTTCCATGTGGGAATTGTCAGGTAGAAGCCGGTGAAATGAAGCTGACAAGTGTATTCTGTCAGGTTTAGTAAATTAGCATGTGAAGAATTCAGGCTTTGGGATGGCTGGAGCATCTACAGGAGAGGTTTCTGCCTTAGAGAGCCAGAAAAGAAGCCCAGCCTGTCTGTGGCACAGCATCTGGCTTGAGGTGACAGATTTTACATTTTCTATAGTTTCTATTTGGATTTGTTGTGCTCAAAAATCGATGAAATCAGAGGGAATGTCTGGGCTGTCCCAGCCATTCTAGAAAAACAGCAAATTTTATTGTTGTGCTACAAAACCACAAATTGTTCTGTGAGAAATTCCTATTTTGGTGCTGATTTATTGGATATCACATATTAAATCCTCACGTCCTGGATATTCTGGGGAACACTTTCAATAGAGTGTCTTTTACAACAAAAAGCCTGCCTCTGTTTACATTTTAAGGATTTTTCTGGCCCTCTCAGGACTATCCACACACTGAAACCAATAAAAATCATGTTGCTGCTGGAGCTTGACCTCCTTTTACATCAGAGTACCTTGTGCAGAGCAGCTTTATGTCCTTCCCTGATAGAGATTTAAAAAAGATGCATAAGAACACCCCCAAAACTCTCTGTGGAGCTCCAGGAGTTGGAAATGCTTTCGATTTGTAGTCATGAGACAGAAAAAAAAATTCACCGAGATTTATTTGAGGTTGGCATTTCTGACTGGTTGTTTTTTACTACAAAACACTCTAAATCCAAGCTGTGCTGTGGGGGGAACAGCCTGGGTGTAACATAGTGCTGCTCGTGACCAGGGCACTTTTAGCCTGTTTAGTGCATTAAGTCCATTAAAGGCAAGCTCTGTGAGGGCAGTGTTTGATCTCTCCCTGGGATTCTGTACCCCAGCCTGCTTTTAAATGTGTTCCGTGCTCTACACGGTGTTTTAAGAATGTGAAAAAGGCATTAACATCTGAAAGCACCAGGGAAATGGAAAATACAAGGGGGAAATTCTGGTTTTTAGTCTTTGCATGTGTGCTTGAGGTGAGTGCTGTCACCTCTTGGTGCTGTGGGGAGCCAGGAGTGAACATTCCCCTCTGTGAATGCACTTTGCAGTCACCTGGAGGGATCAGGGATTGTTTTTCCCTACTTTCTCCTGGCATTAGGCATGCTCACTTGGGACTGGTGCAGTTTGCCGGTTCCACAAGAGTCATTGTAGTCCTGGCCCATGTCACAGGTCTGAGCAATGACATCACAACTGAACCCCCCCTTGGTACACCCACTTGAGGACATTGGGTGTCAGCCCACCCAGGTAAGATGTGTTCACTCAGTAAGCAAAGAATCTTTGACGTCACTCTGGATCTGAGCTTCTGCTCCTTGTGTTTTAACAAAACCACCAATTTCGATGACTTTCAAATAATTTCCTCGTGGAGTCTTTTCAGCTTTACAGATACTGCACGGCTCTGAGATCAGCCTGAGATGCTGGCAGATCTTGTCATGTGCAGCCTTGACTAATTGCAAACTGGGGTGATCAGTCTTTCTATCAGCCCCTCCCAGTGCAATGCGCGGGAAAACGGTGCTGGGAAAAGGCACTTCTGCTGGAGTTTGGCAGAGGTTTGGAACGGTTCAGTGTGCTTCCAGAGACAAGCCCGCAGGCAGCTGATGTGTGGAATGAGCCCTCTGACAGCTGCATAAAGTGTCAGCAGCTGTCAGAATTGGAAATGTCTGTCACCACCAGGGTAGCACAGCAAGAGATCCAATTTGTGTATTTGCTGCCTGCACAAGGAAAGGGTGCAGGGCAGAAATCCATCGACGGTTTTTCCTTGCTGGTCTTAAGAATTTAAAAATATTTAATAGCCAGGGCCTGTGTGATCTCTGCTTGCTCTTCTAGAGCAGGCAGTGACCTTCCAATGCCATAACACTAGGAAAATTCCCTGCAAATCTTATGAGGAATGATTTTCCTGATTGCTTTGTTTCTTTTTCTACCTAAGAACGTATTCTTAGCAAATTTATTTCTGGACATGGTGGCAACATCTTCCCAGTTCCCTTTGTATTTTTGGATAACACCTGCTGGCTATTCCTCATCTATGAGAGTCCCTGTCTTGTGAGCATTTGGTGAAGAAACCTCCCTTTTCCAGTCTTTTCACATCTTCCCTCTTTGTCCAGATTTTGGAATGAATATACAGAATTTTGGCTTTGGCAGGTGAATGCACAGGCAGGGAAGGGAAGGGAAGGGAAGGGAAGGGGAGGGGAGGGATTATCAGCAATTAGTTACACCGTTTAATTATGTTTGTGTTGCTATATCTTAGGTGGCAAGAAAATGTG
>NW_008238316.1:1346360-1349628 GCF_000691975.1 Corvus brachyrhynchos
GGGAGGGGGAGGGGGAGGGGGAGAGAAAGGAAGGCAAGGCAAGGCAAAAGGCAAGGCAAAAGGCAAGGCAAGGCAAGGCAAGATGACTGATCACTTCTTGTGATGAGAGTCACTACTGAAATGGGCACAGTGCACTGACAGCTGTGAGTTATGCCAGGGAGAGTGGTTTTAGCTTGGGAAAGGTGATTTGGTCTTTATTTCCAGCTCAGATTGTACAGAACACGCAGAACTGATACTTATTTTTTGTTAAATTTCTCTAATTCAGAATGCTGAGCCACAGCCACGGTTTGTCGCTGACCTAAGAACAATTTCCTATGAACTCAACAATTCAAGTGCTCTCTTAAGCTTAACAAGGGAAATTTGGAATCCTGAGCCACCCAACATGATGAGTAAAATAGTGCTTGGAATTGATGAGTAAAATAATGCTTGGAATATTCCTTTGATGAGTTCCTATAACCTGGATTCCTTAAGGTGTGCACTCCACTTACTGAGGGAAGTGCCACACACCAGAGCTGCAGAGCAAGAGCAAAGCCCACACCTTCAAAAATGGTGTTATTAAACCAAATTACTTCTTAAAAAAGGATGCCTGCATCGTCAGAGGGGCTTTCCATCTCACTGTAGCCATGGGTGCTGACCCGTTCCAGCACAGTGCCACTGCACAGCCTTCAAGGCACAGCTGAAGTGTTTAGGGACATCTGTTTGTGTATTTTAGCAGATTCAGAAAGAGCAGAAAGTGTTGATTTGTGAAGCAAAACTATTTGGTTGGAGTAGAAAACCTCGTAATTCCATCTCCTGTTTTTCCATGCTTATATCCTTTTATCTCATGTTGGTTTGGCTGGATGTTGTTAATGTGGAACCAAACATAGAATCATGGAATTATTTAGGCTGGAAAAGCCCTCCCAGCCCATGGAGTCCAAGCTGTGCCTGATGCCCACCTTGTCCCCAGCCCAGAGCACTGAGTGCCACCTCCAGCCCTTCCTTGGACACCTCCAGGCATGGGCACTCTAAAGCTCCCTGGGCAGCCCCTGCCAAGGCCTGAGCACCCTTTCCATGGGGAAATTCATGCTGCTGTGCAAGCTGAGCCTCGCTGCCCCCTCCTGTCAGGGACTTGTGCAGAGCCACAAGGTCCCCCCTGAGCCTCCTTTGCTCCAGGCTCAGCCCCTTTCCCAGCTCTCTCAGCCGCTCCTCACAGGACTGACTCGCTAAAACTTACCCTACATTCCATAATGTAGAACTCCCTTCCTGCTTTACACAAGGTGCTTTCACATTAGAGCAGCTGTGCTCGTGCAGGTCTCATTTTTGTTACATAGGCCATGTATAAATTGATGTAAATGTATATAAAATAAGAGCTAGTAAGTCTGATTCTGCATATTTTACAGCCCTGCCAGCATTGACAGATCAAACCAGTTAACCAGATTTCTTACTCGGTTTTTCTGACTGTAAAAGGTTTAAATGCATCTTCATCTTCCAGCATGTGACAGCAGCAGTCCCTGATCATGTGATGACTACTTTGCATTTGTTTCCTGTGGTCTGTTCAAGGTCAGTAATGGATCAGGTGTGTGCAGGGCTTTGTGGCCCAGGGTCAGTTGGATGTTTCTCCCTGGGATTGAGCTCACCATTGTCGTGTTCTCCAGGAGCTCCACTGGGTTCAGGGAGATGGCTCGAGGCAGGAGGTGCTGCTTGGTTTGGGCAGAGCTGGTTCTTCTGTAACTGCTGTGGGTGAGGCTTTGGAGAGGGCAGTGCTTGGTCAGCAGCACTGGCTTTGTAGGCAGGGTGGGGTTTGCTGTGGTTATCCTCAGGAAGCCCCGTTTGATGTTACTTGGGGTTATTTTGGGGTGTGTAGATGTAAGACATCTCAGACAATTCTCAAATGCTCTGTTAATATGGGCACAGGTCTCTCACGTTTTATGGCTGTGCATGCAACTTCGACATGAAGAGGTGATCAGAAGGATGGAGCAGCTCTGCTGGGAGGAAAGGCTGGGAGAACTGGGGGTGCTCAGCCTGGAGAGGAGAAACTTTGGAGTGACCTCATTGTGGCCTTGCAGGGCCTGAAGGAGCTGCAAGAAACATGGAGGGAGACTCTTTACAAGGGCTGGAGGCCCAGGACACAGGGAATGGCTTTCCAGTGCCAGAGGGCAGGGCTGGATGGGATATTGGGAAGGAATTGTTCCCTGGCAGGGTGGGCAGGCCCTGGCACAGGGTGCCCAGAGAAGCCCCTGGATCCCTGGCAGTGTCCAAGGGCAGGCTGGGACTTGGGGCTTTGTGGGAGCAGCCTGGGACAGTGGAAGGTGTCCCTGCCCATGGCAGGGGATGGCACTGGATGGGCTTTGAGGTCCCTTCCCACCTAAACCATTCCATGATTCTGTAAAGAGTGGTTCTGTCCATCTAAATTTGACTTTCTGGCACTAAAGCAAAAATGAGTTTCCTCCTATTTGGAAATGACGTGACAGTGTCCTCTGGTGGCCTGACAGCTGGAGTTCTACTGCATCTGCTGCTTACTCACCTTTTTTTTTTTACTTTTCCATTTTAATTAGAAGGAATTGTGTCATAATTGCAAACAAAAGCGCTGGACTTTAGTCATTAGCAGGAATTTATAGAATAATGTTATAGTGTGTGTATATTTCTTCTGCAGTAGCCTGATGACTGATAGGAAGGGCAGGGACAAGTTTCTTAAGGACATTTCATACATATATACATGTATATTTATATTTATTATACACCTGGGGTACACCTGCACAGGTGAAGCTTCAAGGAAATCCCTGAGATTGAAACTAGGAATTATTGACAAACTTATTGCATAATACAGCATTAAAGGATCAAAGTAAAACCTTCTGGCACTACTAATCTATTAACTGGAGTGGAGATTTATTATTTTTGCCCTATATTTGTCTGTGTAGACAGAAATTCAAGCCAGAGTCTGCTCTCCAAGAGCCCTTGACCCGTAGGGCTCAGTTTTAGGTTCCAAAATTTAATGCATTTTAACCCAAGCATGGCTTCATCTCTCCAGACCAAGGAATATTAACTGATTCCCTGCAACAGGGTATAAATATCTGCTTCCCAAAAGGAATGCTGGTTGGAATATTAATGGCAGAATTCAGTTAATCCAGAAACCAAGGAAGACGGAAAGTCGCCTTTAAAGCTCCTCATGATGCAGATTTTGAGTCTTTCACTTTGTCAAGTGCTTTTCATTCAAACTGAGAGAAAAAGTTTGTAGGGGTTTTGTTTGCCTTGAGACTGCATTTTTGGAAGGTAAAAAACTGAAGAAAAA
>NW_008238316.1:1349726-1359416 GCF_000691975.1 Corvus brachyrhynchos
CCAGATGTTTGAGGTTTCTGCAAATAAGAACAGGTTCTGGATAAACACGCAACAAAAAAAATGGTGGGCAAATCCCCGTGGAATCCCAGAATGGTTTGGGTTGGAAAGGACCTTAAAAATCATCCAATTCCACCCCCCTGCCATGGGCAGTGGGACACCTCCCACTGTCACAGGTTGCTCCAAGCCCTGTCCAACCTGGCCTTGGACACTTCACTTTTAACCCTCTGAATGCTGAGCTGGTTTTTCAACTTACAGGGAAAACCTCCAAGTTGAAGTGTTGGAATTCAGGAAACTCTTGTAGTTCTTGTCTGGGAAATTTTCTGGTCCTGGAAGTTGCAAATGGCTGCCTAAATCCTGTAAGGGAATTTTCAAAAATGGACAGAGAAATGGCTTTCTCACAGAGAAATTATTTGAGGGCCTGACTCCCATTTCTACCTTAGAAAATGTTGCCTTTATTTAATTTTTGGTTCCAAAGTGAAATTGTTGAGGACTGTTGTATTAGTGATGGCATTTTTGATCTGAGCAGAGTCTGACCCAGACGTGGGTGAGTGCAGTTGTAGTTTGGGTATTTCAACAGCTTGATTCTTCTGTCCAAAAATAGAAAATATCTGCTATGAAAACGTTGCTTACAAACACAGTCTGATTTATGAGCCTTCTGAAGATCTATTTACACGGCTAAGGAAATGTGCCAATTAGGTGGGGTGGGACAAAGTAGTTTAAAGCCATAATTAACAAAACAAATCAGACACTCTGATGGTTCTTATCTTTCTTCTAAGTAATGAGCACACTTTCCCTGTGGTTAGAAAGGTCAACTCTGGATCCATATTTGATTCCCTATTTGGCCATTTAAAATATAGTGAAAATGCTGGAATGGGATCCCAAGTACCAGGAAACGGAGAATCTGCATGGAATTTTGTTTGCCTCTCATTCTCACCCTTCAAATATCATGTTCAGGTAGTGATTCTTCCACCATTCCCTCCTTGATTGCTGTTGTTAGCTCATCCTTCCACTTTGGAAGAGACAGGGAGTGAAACTTTTTCAGGAACACTGATTTCTCCCCACTAACTCACCCCTTTTCTCCTCTTGATCACATCACTTGGTTCTCACCAAGGCCTCACTATCCTCCATCATTTCTCTTGGATTTCTATTCAATATCTTGTTTGTATCCAAATGTAGAGAAAAGACCTGTGAGGTTTTGTCCAGGTGTGGTCCCCCCTCCCAGCTCTGGGATATGGGACAGTGTTCTAGTTTGAAAACCAACCAGTCGGAAACTCCAAGTCAGAACAATTTAATAGGAAAATTAAAATAAAGGTGGAAAACACTGGCTTAAACTGACAGAGTCAGGATACAACCTGGTCAGGGTGGTGGTAGGAGTCCCATTAAATGGTGGCTGCAGTCCTGTTGGAGTGATGGATGTGGTTCTGTTGAAGTGGTGATCCTGTAGTGAAGTCTGGTCCTTCTCTGGAGGTCCAGTGGTGATTATGGAGCTCTTGTCCTCTGGGAACCCAGTAGGTCAGGGCTGAGTGTGCTGTTCCAAACCTCAGGTTATATCCAGGTGGGAATGCTTGGTCCCTCCCCCTGGGTGGAGCATCTCCCAGTGGGATGATGTAATTTTATGAGTCAGGCAGTGAGACTTGCTGGCCCATTAGCAGAAGATATTCCCCGGAGGGAGTTACCAGGGATGAGTCATGGAAGAGATAAAGAACCCAGCCCCACCTGCTTTAACAGCTTATGAAGATGGTGATAGAATACATACCTTTGGTTGCATCTTCCACTGTAACCTAAGACAGGCAGGTGACAGAGGACAGGATCCCTGTGCCATGTGTGCCATCTGCTCCTTCCCTTGTCAGCTGGATAAACAACTTCCCACCTGCTGTGTGCCACCAGTGCTGTGCAAAACAAAGGGGTGGGAGACAGAGCCTTGCTCTGTCTGAGGGAGTAGTTAGGATTTATTTCAGGGGAAGACATCCTGATATTATGATTTTGGGGAAAAAGCAGCAGCATTTGGATTGGAATCAAAGGAATGGTTAATCAGAGTAATAAACTTCCCAAATTCCAGAATAAAGGTAACCTATGAGATTCGGATAACAGATTATGGATATGTAATGATTGGGGAATAATCAGAATCCCAGAAGGGTTTGGGTTGGAAGGGATCTTAAAGCTCATCCAGGGACACCTTCCACTATCCCAGGCTGCTCCAAGCCCAGTGTCCAGCCTGGCCTTGGACACTGCCAGGGATCCAGGGGCAGCCCCAGCTGCTCTGGGCACCCTGTGCCAGGGCCTGCCCACCCTCCCAGGAACAATTCCTTCCCAATATCCCATCCAGCCCTGCCCTCTGGCACTGGGAAGCCATTCCTTGTGTCCTGGCCCTCCATCCATTGGAAATAGTCTCCATCATATATTGCTTGATTTACTGGAAATTCATCTGGGAAAGTTTTCTGGGTCTCAGCACTAATGATCGGAGGATTTTTGCATTTTCTGTGTAAAACCTCTTAAACAGCACAGTAATATTTGTTTATTACTGTGAAGTGGTTCAAAACACAGCCTGGGGGTACCAAGGTGAAAATTAGTTTGGTGAGTAACACTGCATTATTGCAGACCGTCCAGAGTTAATCATGGTTAACAAAGAACCTAAACATTCATGCTGTCACCTGACTAATTGGCTTTCGACATCGAGATATTTTAGAAGATGAATTGTTCTGTCCAGCCAACATAAAGGTTCCGTGCCAAAAATAGCCTGCACTTCAAATGGAAAATAATTAAACAATCAATGTGCAGTCCAGAAATGTCTCCTGTTTTATTTTAAATCTTGCAAATGATTCATAGGAACAGCAGAAATGCTTCAAGAGACATTCTGTGGTGTGAACTCACGATTCAAGGCAGTGACTGCAAAGGTGGAGGGAGAAATCCCCTGAGAAATCGGTTGCACTTGTTCAGGGGTTGAAAAAGATAAACCTGCAAAATAAACTAATATAAATCAGTATAAAATTAGTATACAATAAATTCATTGGTAGTTTTGAGGTTGCAGCTACATCAAACGGATTTAAATTCTTTCCTGAATACTGGAACTTGGATTGAACACATCTGGACAGGCAATTCAAAGGTTCAATTTTTATTAGTGAAAGTTTTGGTTTTTAATTAATTAGCACTGTTTTTCAAATGTTTTTCTTTTTTTTTCTTAGGGTGGTAATAGTTAAGTAAGACACATTTTTGTAGTCTTTTATTTATTTGAAATTTCTGAGGGAAACCCCTGAGTGGACAATTTTCTCCCCATTAGGAAAAACCTTGTAAAGTTTCAGTCCTGCAAGTGTCAGTTTGCGGGCTTTTTTTAGTATTTATCTCCCCTGTTTTGGCCTGTGTTATTCATTGCTGCTGCTTTTCAAAGAAATGTAGCATTGCTTTTTCATGGAAAATGTACCATTAAATTGCAGATGTCATGGATGAGAGCACTGTAACTGCAAGAAAAGAGATTTGGCATGCAAATATGTCAGGATCTAATTCCATTCTTGCTGAAGTCAATGGGAATTGTAAAATTGACTTCAAATGGGGACGGAAGCAAACACACGATGCTGAGGTTAAAAATGAAAAGACCTTGCTGTTTAATCAGAGATGCTTCTTGTTGTCCTGGATCTGCAAAGCAGCACTGCTTCAGAGTGCCTGGGTTTAATTATTTGTTTAATGATGTCAATGCAGCCTGCAGAGGAGTCTGTTCAAAGGCAGCAGAGCTGTGGTCCTGACAAGCACCGAGCGCTCTCCAGTGTCCTGGTAGTTCCATGGACAACATCAGGCTGGCAGCGGGACTCCAGTCCTGTGTTTGGCCACTGGGGACCTTTGATGAGTTCCTAGAGGAGCAGAACATGGGGGTGGATCAGTGGTTTCCTTGGGAATCTCCAGGTGCTTCCTGACAATCCTTTCGGCTCACGGCTCCGTCAAGCAAAGTGGTGACATCTTCTCTTATGATTGATTTTTTCCCTTGATGCCTTATTTTCCAGCAAGTTCTTGGATCACTGCCTAGGGTGTGGAGACAGAGGGGTTTCTCTGCTGTGTTGTACCTTGGCTGGTTCATTTTAAAATGTGTTCGTTTCACCCAAGCATGTAAAAGTCGGAAGCTGGAGCATTCTGGGGACAGAATGCGCTGGTCGGGACAAGGGTGCTATAAAA
This sequence comes from Corvus brachyrhynchos, assembly GCF_000691975.1. Lineage (NCBI taxonomy): Eukaryota > Metazoa > Chordata > Aves > Passeriformes > Corvidae > Corvus > Corvus brachyrhynchos. The sequence goes on from NW_008238316.1 coordinate 1,353,888, forward strand.
GCTGCAAGAAGCAGCAGCAATAAAAAAATTGAGCTTTTCATTGGGAGGTGGAGGGTTTTAGGGAAGCTCTGTGCAAGTTTAGCACAGCGTTGGGATCGTAGCTCTTGGAGATGGTGCAAAACACTTTCCCTCATGGAGGGCCCTGGGGTGGAGTGAGGGGAGGAGGATTTGGGGGTAAATCCTCCTGTACCATGCAAGGCCTTTGCATGTGCAAAGCAATGACATTGCTCTTTTACAGCTGCTGAGGTGTTACTGAAGGGCTTTATTGCTGAAACCCTTACTTGGACAAGCCCCCAGTAACAGCTCTAAACCTGCAGTGTATTTACAGCCAAGAAACTCAAGCACTGCCCTTAAAGCACTGAGAGAAGGTGCAGCCCTCCTTTGGAAGAGCTGAGATTTACGCTCGGAGACCCAAGATTTACACTCTGCCTCTGCTTTCAACCTCCTTTGCTCCTTAACAGTCCTTTCATTAAACTCTCAACAGCCCCATATATCCTCTACTTTCCTGGGAAGAAACAGAGTCTCTTGAAACTCTCTGCTCTTAAGGATGTTTGCATCCTTAAGCCTGGAAGTGTAGCTCCCTTGGAATTACATTTGTAAGACACCAGGTGTGGTTAAGTTTCTCTAACTTTTGTCTGTAATTCCATTAAGTAAGAACCATATTTTAATTTGCCTTCAGAAATTATTTCTTTAAGTGTAGGGGTTTTTTGCGTCCTCTGAAAATGACTGTGGAGGGAGGAATATTAATGAGGGGTTAGTTAGAAGCTAAAAAATGAGGGTTTGTTGAATGTTGAATCACACCTATACCAGACCCTGCTTAAAAAGATTTTGGTAAATTACAGTTTCCTGAGGGGGGTAGTAAATAAGATTTACTTCATAAAATCTTTGTGGACATTTGAAATTATCCCCAAAGTGTGTTTGGAATTCTTATTTCACACTGGCTTGTTGGCTAAAACAGATACAGTTTTCAGATTCATATAGCTGCCACAAAATATTAAAACACGCTTTTGAAAGAGTAGTGCAAAAAGAAACTTTTGATGGGATCTCAAAGAGCATTTTTGAATGTCACCGATGATCAAGAACATGATAACACTGAGTTTTTCATTTTGACATTATGAGAATTTCACTGGGTTTTTTATATCGACGTGAAAAGAGATTTGACTGAGCCTTGAAATGTGTCACATGCAATTCAGTGATATTTTTGTACTTGTCCCTTCAAATTGCTTCCCTCCTTTGTTCTTGTCTGAAGGAGGGAGGCACATCTGCAACAGGTTCCCTGTGTGAGGGAACAGCCTCCGTGTGCTCTCCCCAGCCCCACAAAGTGTCTGTGGATTCAGGGTTAGCTCTGTGGCTGCTCTCAAGTGAGTTTTTACGATAGAAATTATTCAATTCTTCCCCCAAAAAGTCACTCACAAAAGCTCATTCTTGTCTAACTCTTGGTTGTCGCTGTCAGTAATAAATGCTTTGGGGGAGAGTGAAGGAAAAGATACAAATTTATAGCAAAACAACAGGAAGGATTGTTTTTAACACTGTGAGCAGAAGCATACTCCACAGCATTTGATTTCCTATCAAAACACCTCTGCAACACAAGTAAGCACAGATTCCTCAATATCTCCCAAGAATGTCCCCTCAGGGCATCACCTCTTGCTGTTCCTAGGAACGTCTTGGCTCCAGTGAACAGTGCCAGACCCCTGGCTCAGCTGGCCTTTTGTTCACTCAGAACTCTCAGATCATTCTGTGCAGCTCCATGATTTCTAGAGCTCCCTTCCCTTTCCTGTAGTGGAAGCCAACGAGCAGAAATACAGAAATAGGGATTTTTTTCCTTCTTTTTTCTTTTTTTGCCCTTATTTTGCCATGGTAACAGCCTGGCATTCCCAGCTGTTTGGGTTTGGGGTTTTTTTCCCTCTTTTTTTTTTCATTTTGCTTGAATATTTGTGAGATTTGGCTTCTTTTTTGTTTGTCCTCCTCCCCATAAAACTTTTCAGTGCCTGCGCACAGAAAATTGGGAATTGTGAGGGGATACCAAAATACAAAGGGAATCCCAGACCGATCTGGGCTGGATGCACCTCAAAGCCCATCCAGTGCCACCTGTGCCATGGGCAGGGACACCTCCCACTGTCCCAGGCTGCTCCAAGCCCCAATGTCCAGCCTGGCCTTGGGCACTGCCAGGGATCCAGGGGCAGCCCCAGCTGCTCTGGGCACCCTGTGCCAGGGCCTGCCCACCCTGCCAGGGAACAATTCCTTCCCAATATCCCATCCATCCCTGCCCTCTGGCACTGGAAAGCCTTTCCCTTTTTCCTGGCCCTCCATCCCTTGTAAGCTGTCTTCTCCATCTTTCCGGCCCCTTCAAGCACTGGAAGGCCACAGTTTGGGCACCTCAAAGCTTCTCTTCCCCAGGCTGAACAAACAGGGATGTTTACAATCAGGCTGTTTGCTGACGAGCTAGGAAGGCCACACCAATTTTTATTTAAAGCACAGAAAATCATTACCACCAGGTGGGGCGGATCTGGAAGACATTGTGGGCTGCTGGCCGTGCTGGAGCTGCACACTGAGGGATGTGTCCTGCTGTGTTTTTTTAGGCACTGGTATTATAAAAGAAAAAGGTATTATATTAAAACATCCTTTTTAGCACAAAAGCCACAGGTCCAGAGGAGGACACAAAGCTGCTCTGTGGGCTGGAGCAGCTGTCCTCCAAAGAGAGCTGGGGGTCTTCACATGGAGAAGAGAGAGCCTGGGGAGCCCTTAGAGCCCCTTCCAGTGCCTGAAGGGGGCCTGGAGGGACAGGGACTTTTTTATGGGCACTCAGTGACAGGTCAAGGGCCAACAGTTTTAAACTGGCAGAGGACAGGGTTGGATGGGATATTGGGAAGGAATTGTTCCCTGGCAGGGTGGGCAGGCCCTGGCACAGGGTGCCCAGAGCAGCTGGGGCTGCCCCTGGATCCCTGGCAGTGTCCAAGGCCAGGCTGGACATTGGGGCTTGGAGCAACCTGGGACAGTGGAAGGTGTCCCTGCCCATGGCAGAGGTGGAATAAAATGGTCTTCACAGTCCCTTCCAACCCAACCCAGCCTGTGATTCTATATTTTGAATAAAAGTTATGTTTCCATTGATCGAGATGTTGCTGTTGGACTGGCAGAGTAAATTACTCTGAGGAAAATACAGGTAGGAGTTTTCACACCAATGTCACTTGTAAGTGAATTATTGTGTGTTCACCAAGACATTGTGACAATTAAATTGAATTCAGGTCCCCTTAATAATTCTTGAGTAAAATTAACTTCATTTTATACCTTTTGGAGGAACTCACAGTTCTTTCACACATCTTACATGTGGTCCTTGTGATGTGATTGTTGGACTTGATGGTCTTAGAGAACTTTACCACCCTTAAGGTTTCTATTCTGTGATTTGGAGGTGCTCTGCTTCGGTGTTAACGGGGCCTGTGCTTTGTCTGTGTGTGTGTTTGTTTTGACACAATGGGGCAGCCACAGCTTTTCTGGGCAACCTGTGCCAGGCCCTCACCACCCTCACAGGGAACAGTTTCGTCTTAATACCCAGTCTAACCCTATTCCCTCTTAGTTTGAGACCATTCACCCCTGTCTTGTCACCCCATCCCTTGTAAATATTCTCTCTCCATCCTTGTAGGCTACCATGCCTCCTCCTGTCCCCACAGTGCTGCCTTTGGACCTGCTTAAGGCTCCAAAATTCCCATTTCTTCACACACACTTGGCTGATGGACACAGATGGACAGGGACAGAGAGCTCTGGTGGGGGAAGGGCTGGTGCCTGGCCCGGTGGTAGCAGGAGCCTGTTCCTTCCACCCCTGCGGCTGAGGGTGGCCTTGTCCGGCCCCAGGGTGACCCAGAGACATCAAACTCAGCTGGTTTCAGCTTTTACCTTTTCCTGCAGGTCTTGGCTGTGTTTCCTCACAGGAAGGGTGGTCAGGCACAGGAAGGGCTGCCCAGGGAGGTGGTGGAGTCACCGTCTGCATGTGGCACTTCATGCCATGGGCTATGCAACAAGGTGGTGTTGGATCTCAGGCTGGACTTGATGACCTCAAAGCTGATGCTGTGGTTCTGTAGTGGCACCTGTGCATGGCCATTCCTGTGGGATCAGAGCCTGATGGATCCCAGGACAGTCTCAGTGCCACTTTCAGGGGCATTGTCAAAAGCACAACTCACCAAGTGAGGGAAAACATCATCATTTCTGCCAACTTCTTCCCAAATTCTTTGGATTGCAGGAGGTGCAGCATTCCTTTAGGCAGTGATATTGATGTTCAGGGAGCTAAGCTCCCTGTGTGTGCACCTGACCTTTCAGCAATGGCAAATAGAGCAACGCTTTTTTTTATAAAACATATTTGTCTTCCAGTCCTTGACCTGGGCTCAGTAAATGAAAACATAGCTGAATCCCCACAGGATCAGGAGAGGGGCAGTGCAAGCGAAGGGGAAAATAAAGAAAAATGTACTGGCACTTGTGCTAAAGAACAACAGGGCAGAAGCCACTTTGTGGCTGTAAAAGTCACACTTCTTATCAATTATTCCTTGTCCTGGTGGACAGAGGGTGCTGCTCACCCCACTGTGACTGTGTGAGACACCACACTTCCCTGAGTGCTTCCAAATTCGGATATTCACGTATCCCAGGAAAAATTCCTGCCTCATTTCTTCTGTTATGAACCCTCCTAAGGTTACGTTTTCTCTCTGCAGAGAGGGAGCGATAACCCTGCTTTCCCTTTCCTTCATGAGAAACCTCCTGTGGTAACAGCTTTAACAAGAGCTCATAAAAGGCTCCCTTTCTTTCAGTGATTCCCTTCAGGAATCTTCTATCGATTATTCTGTAAACAAAAGAGGGAACTAAAGAGTTGCCATGCAAGAATATTGTACAGCATGAGGGGACTGAAGGGAGCTCCTGACTGCAGTTTTATTGGGGTGGGAGTGGGGCTTGGTTCTTCAGATACTTCAAATCAGGAAGGGTAGTTCATAAATTCAGGGGTACCCACTCCATGCAAAAAATAGAAAATCAGCTGCCAATGTGAAACTCAGCAATGATTTCATTTCTGACCTTCATGTTGCTTACAATTGGTTGAGTGGTTTAATAGCAGAAGGTTCTTTCTGGAGCAGAATTTGTTAAACACTGTCAGTGTTTGATAAAATTGTGCTGGTTTTGCTGGAAAGCATAGTCCAGTGTTTCTGACAGAGAGGGATCTTTCCCGTGCAGGACACCGTGTTCAGGTGAAGAATCTGGGAAAAGAACAGGAATATCTGAGATCCTTGGATGAGCCTGCTTGCTTTCCTGCTTCAAAATAGGTACTGGCTGGTTAAAATGCAGTGATGGCAGAAAGGCTGCTGAAAACTTTGGAGTCCTGGTCAGCTATTGACCTTTTGCCATCCTTTTTGCTTGGTTCTCTGTGAAATACATGCATTTTTTAGCACCTTTGCTTTTGGAAAGCTGCAACCTCTGTAACACGAGCAGTTTGCACCATGGAGGTTCTCACACCCATTTTAGGACTGAGGCAGTAGCTCAGGATGCATCCAGCCTCTT
>NW_008238316.1:1359586-1367340 GCF_000691975.1 Corvus brachyrhynchos
TCTTTCCCTGCCAGGAAAAGAACAATCAGTCTCATGTCTTTCGTCATAAGTCTTACGAGGAAATGAAAACTCTTGGCTGTTGGGGAATTCTGAGTGTCCATCTGAGGGGCAGCTCAACTTTGACTGTTACCCTCTTTGAGTAACTCACTCTTAAAGGTTCTGATGATTTTTTTTTTTTTTTTAGATGGAAAAATTTTGCATTTTCCACAGTTTTTAGTGCACAGCAAAACAGAGCAGGGGACCGAATACCTGCCCCCATGAAACCCTCCTATGGCCAAACGGAAGGAGGAGGTTTTCTGGATTTCCTTTAAACCCTCTTCCATTCCCTTTTGCCTTCCTGAGCAGATTTTGCTTTGTAGTCACAAGGACAACATGAGATTGGAGATGGTTTCCCTGACAAAGGACTGGGAGTTTTGCCTTTGAAGCCCTTCAAGGAAAACAGGGAACTGAGCTCGTCTTCCACTTTGTGGCTGGGAGCTCTGATACTCTGAGCTCTGATCCTCTGATATCTCAGGAGCAGCGCTGTCTTAGGAGAAAATATCAAGCCCTTGTGCTCTTCCTGGACAGCCTGACTCATGCTCCATGGCAAACCTTCTAAAGGAGCATTGATCATCTCAAGGACACACAGGGGTCTCAGTGTTCTATTTTTCCAGGGCTGTTGTGTGAGTGCTGAGCTGTTTGTGTGCCCAGGCAGGGGAAGTGATGGAGCTGTGGGCAGCGGAAGGAGTCAGGAATCAAATCATGTCCTTATGAAACACAGGTGTGAGCTCTGCCTGGCTCTGAAAGGGGAATTCAGGTTTTCCTCCCTCTTCTTACTGTTGCTGGGCTCCTGTGCCTTAACAGGGTGGTTTACAAGTGTCCGACAAACTGGAGAGTTTTCATTCTTGGTTCCTGGCAAGCTGCAGTGTTTTGCAATTGGGGACATCTCTGGACAAGGCCTTCAGGTGACTTTAAATGTCCCTGGCTGGGGAGAATGAGCACTTTATCAGACATAACAAAAGCTTGCTCATTTTTACAGTGGGCGGGCAGGGGGGAGATCAGGGCTGCCTGAAGCCTCTCTGTCAGGGTTAAGCACAGAATGCAGATATCTTGTTTTTTCATTTAGCTCAGCTTTGACTCTTGTGGCCTTTGAGTGTACTTGAGTAGAATATACCTCAGTGAACTCATATTTGTTCTTTTTGTTATAGAAGAAAACATTTGTAAGCACAAGCATTTAAGATATTTTATGCTATTCCTAAATTTAATCACAGGTGTCCTGAGAGTATTTAGTGATCTCCTTGAAAATAGGAATGGTGTAATTTAGGGACTCTCTGTTGAGAACGAAACGAACCATGGAGTACAGACTCTAAAGAAACAGCAATCCCTCCTGTTTTCAGGGTGTGGAGATGCTGTGATAGGTCCCTTCAGTGTAGCAGTGACTGCAGGAGAGTGTTGGCACTTCATTCTCTGAGCAGGCTTCCCTGGAAAACTAATGGAGGAGGAGATGGACTGCTTGCACCATTTGTTCCTTTCCAGGTAATTTTTCTTTGGGTTGGTTTAATTCAGGCTTTAGCAGCTTTGCTAGAGGCTGGGTTTAGTTGTATATTGATAATCTGCTCTAGGAAAACACCTTTTCTGGCCTTAGTCTTCCTCATGGCATCAGGACCCCACATTCCAGTTGCACAATGCCTGCATTTCCCCAAGGTGAGCCTTTGACAACGTTATCCCAACTTCTGATTTGCATAGCTTGATTTGCTTGGCTTCAAAATGGAGAGAGGCTTTTCAGAGAGTCCTGAGCAGTGATTTGTGCCTGGTGTTCCACAGCTGGGTGCATCCATTTGAAGCTCTTTAAGGTGAATTGACACAGGAGAGAGGCAGCTTGAAGTGCATTTGGGACCACAGAATCCCGGAATGGTTTGGGTTCGATGGGACCTTAAAGCCCATGCCATTCCCTGCAACGGGGTTGAATCCCCTGGATTCATGGATAGCCAGTCAAGCTTTGTTTTAGTTGTTTATGTCTATATTTTTGTTAAGGATAAATCAGCCACAAAATGTTTTCCCCAAACAAGCTCGAGTGGGACTTTGTGCACTGGCAGCTTTCCATCCACGTTGTGTTGATGATTTGAAAGCAGAGCTGAAACCAGGTGTTAAACTGACCCTGCCTGAAAAAAACACCTGCACATTATTCTCTTCATGTGGCCAAACAGTGCTGATGCAACAGATCCCAGAGTCGACCACACGAGCAGCTGGCATTGAGAGCACACTCCCTGCATAAAAAAGCAGGTCATTGTGGAAATTTGAGAGGGTGAAGCTGAGTCACCGTTAAAAAAAGGATCTGTGTGATTCCAGCCATGCTCCAAACAGAAATGACTGCAGCTTTAGAATTAGGTGATTATTATTTCAACTTAGGCAGCTCAACTTGTTTATGACCATTCTATTATTGAGACAGCATTACTTAAAATTAAGTCTGTGCATATATTTTAAAAATTAGATTTGGGGAGTATTGAAGTAAAAATTCTCACCCTGATGACCTTGGAAGTTTGCTGGATGTTGGTGCCTCTTGGCCTTTCTGCACAGGCAGTGCCATTTGCTCACTCCCTGAGGAGCTTACACTACCACTATGTAGGAACATCCAGCCTACAAACCCTGGTTAATACTAAAGGAAGTTTAACTCATTGAATGTCTTCCTTTTATTTGAAAAATCAGGAGATTCTAGAGACACAACTTGCTCTCAAGGTAGTACTGTATCCAGCCAGCTCATGAGGGAAATCCAGGTGTTTTCATACGTTTGTGTGGTTCTCTGACAAAATCAAAATAGGTAAAATGAAGATTTGATTATTTGGATTGTCTGCCTTCAGAAGGAGCTCTCACTGTCAGCAGGGCTGAGAGATCACAGGGAGATTCCATTATTTACAGGGTTACAGGAGTCTGTTTATCAGCAAACCAGTCAGCTCTTGATAAAATATATCTTTCATACTAATATTTCACAAGCCATTGCTTTTACACTCTCTAATTTATAGTAGGAGTTTGTAAGATTGAGATTTGAAATAATAGTAATTTCTTTAAAAACTACCATTCAAAGAAAATGTTGATCCTGGAGGCTCTAAAAGCTGCAGAAGGGATGGGTGCCTCAGTCCTCACTGCCAAGAGCAGAACAGAATTGTTTGCATTTTGTTCAGTAACTGGGAAATCCTGGGAGTGGCTGCTTGGATGGGTGGAGGTGACGCGGCTATGTGGTTTCTCTCACCTGATGATTTTTAGTCCTTGAAGAAGCTGGTGATACTTAGACTGATGTTGCATTCTTGAGAAGGAGAAAACTAGCAGCAAACAGAACTTTTTCATGATTTTACCTTCTGTTAGGTTATTTCTTGTGGGGTGGTGGCTCAGCCAGAGCTTTACTGGGGTCTCTGATACCACCTCTGCTTCTTTCCTCCTCGAGTCATCAACCTTTACTTCAGCTTCCTCTTTATGTATCTTCTTTTACTAATAGCTCGAGTCACAAAAAGAAAAAGAAGAGAGATTTTTGGCAGCTTTAACCCTGCTGGACGTGTCTTGTTCTCAGTTTTGAAGAAGGATGGCTTTGGTGGGAAGAGAAAAGCAGCAAAGCAAAGAGTCCTGCAGTGGTACTGACACTTTGTTTTGTGACACAGTTAGGCAGGCCTTGGTTTTGGCTTGTCCAGACTCTCTGTGTGTTGTGCAGTGGAGAGTTAAATCATATCCCAACTCCAAATTCAGGTGGAGAGTGCCGGCACAGCTCCTCCAGAGGAGAAGCCCTGGAGTGGATGCTTGGAGGTGTGACACACAACTGAGGCTTTGTTCGATGCAAGGAGAAAGATCCACAGCAAGTGCACAGTGTGGAGGAAATAAGGCAGGGTTTAGCATGATAAAAGGCAATTGGAGTCATGTTGGAAGTGATTAGAATTGCATGAACAAGCTGGTGTGCTGCAAAAAGTGGTAAATAAGTGGAGTCTCCAAATGCAAACTGCTGTGCAAACGTGGAGAGGCAGCTGTTGTTCCAGATGCCTCAAAGGGCTTAACAGGGAACGGCTTTTCAGCACCTGATCACTGCTGTTGTTTACAGAGCTCTCACGGAGGACCAAGGAGACTGAATCCAAAGCCAGGACGCTCTGTGAGCAGGTGATTGGCTTTTCAGATGAGCACGACCCGAGGAGCAGGGCACTAATTAGAGAATCCAATGAGTTTTCCATGGAAACCTTCAGAAACAATTCCGAAACTCTTCAGGGAACAGTCAAGGTCCCCTTTTGTGGGACTGATTTAAGGGACCTGTAGGTCTCAAGACTACAGGAATTAGACTCCAAGCCTTGGGAAGCACAACCAGCAAAAGCTTTTGAGGTTTGCTCCTTTCAGTGAGGTCTTTGCACCTCTGGGCACTGCCACCCTCTGAGAGGGCCCTGCCCGCACCAGGCTTGAACTACTCAGGAGAAAAGATGTGGATTTAAGGCTGAAAGAAAAATTGTATAGAAGGAAAAGCCACAGGAGGTAAAAAGATCTTGTTCACCCTAGTGGGAGAAAGAAGAGATCATTTCTGGATTCTTTTTAAAGGGGATTGCTTGGATCTGCTCCCAAGGCTTTGGCTACTTGAGGTCATCCCAGCAGGGAAGGGTTGGATTACTCCTGGTAGCTTCTATAATCTGGTTCAGAGATGGGTAAAAATATGATTTAACTGTAGTATAATTTTAGATTTCATTGTAAGACTTATTTTCTTTTAAATGCTTTCAGTTCCAGCTCTGCTGTAGGATTGATACCCTGCATTCCTCCACTGCTTGCCAGCCCCATACCCAGGTCTGCCTTGCAGAAATGCTTGCAAAGCAGCTCTTGGGGAAAAATATTTCAGAGCGAATGTTTTACTAGAATATCCTAAACACATCATTATGCCAGGGGAACTGTGGGAAAACTATGATGGAAGAGAAATGATACTGTCATTAATTGAAGAAGAACATAAACCTTAATTTTTCTCATTTAACAGTCTCTGTGTTTTAAAGTTTCTCCCACACATGCTGGTAGAGTGGGAGAATGACAATGAGTGGAACAACAGCACAGTCATTAAGTTTTAAAAGTGTGTTTTATTTCAGTTTAGATGCCTGAAACTGAGGAGAGGGACTCCAGAAGGTTTCTACCAGGAAATAGCTTCAGTGAAGGACAACCTGCATTTGGCACAGTGTGCTTTCCTTCTTTTGTTTTCCTCATAAAGAGGAGATAAAAACCTTTTGAATGATTGTCTTCAAAAATGAACAAAAGTAGACTTCAAATTAATGAAGGAGATTTATTATTACAGATCCTAATCAGCAAACAGCTCACATATATCTAATCATGTTACACTTGTTTATGGTTAACAATTGCAGTAATGGAGTTTTAATTTGAATGGTGAAATTGAGATTTTACATTTCTGATGGGCAAGTTTGGGAGACTGAGGTTAACACTAATTTTTGTGTGAACGCAGTCAGCAATTGACTGAGAAATTTTATTTCTGTCTTTTGATATTTCATCAAGGATTGGGAAAGTCCATAAACACTCCACTTGCATTTCATTTTTTATGCAATAAAGATGCCAGAGTTTGGATGAGTTTTTGAGTAACCCAGTCTAGTGGAGGTCCTTGGAGGCACCATTGTGGCTAATAAAACAGGAACTGTGGTGGTTCATCCTAAGGCTTAAGTGCCATGTGTCACCTGTGTTAGTTTTTATGGAATTTTGTTTGGATTTCCGCTAATTCGAGTTCATCAAGTCTCTTTCCTCACAGGATTGTGTATCCCTTGCAATCAGCACGTTCAAACCCTGGGCATTCTGTGCTGTGGCTGGGAGCTGGTGCCTTTCTTTTGGGTCAGCAAACTTTATCCACGTTTAATTCCTCACTTTTCTCTCATTTTCTCAGAGAAATTTGATTCATGGGGTTTTTGAAATGCTGGGGCTCCTCCTTGTTTCCCACCTTTTATAGTGAGATGCCCAAGCCAACGCTGCTCTTTGCTCCCTCAGAGAATCATTAGAGTTGGAAAAGACCTCCCAGGTCATCAAGTCCAATCTTCAGCCAAATCCTGCCACGGAATATCGTGTCTGCTTGGGTTCTGAACACCTCCAGGGATGGCGACTCCACCAGCCCCTTCCAATGCTTAACCACTCTTTCAGTGAAGAAATTTCTCCTAAAATCCCACCTGAGCTGCCCTTGGCAGAATTTGGGGCCATCTCCTCTTGTCCTGGTTGCCTGGGAGCCCAGCTTGACCCTCACCTTGCCAGGAGCTCCTTCCAGGGAGGTGTGGGCAGTGAAAAGGTCTCCCCTGAGCCTTCAGGGCTTTTTAGGTGAGCAGTGCCTGTGACAAGTGGCTTTCTGTGAAGCCATCGGTCTCCACATCTCAGGTATTGAATGTACTGCCAGTGTTTGCTAAGCTGCATCTGTGGATTACATCACCTGTACTGTTTTTTCATGGAATTTTGTTTGGATTTCCGCTAATTCGAGTTCATCAAGTCTCTTTTCTCGCAGGATTGTGCATCCCTTGCAATCAGCACGTTCAAACCCTGGGCATTCTGTGCTGTGGCTGGGAGCTGGTGCCTTTCTTTTGGGTCAGTAAACTTTACCCAGGTTCAGTTCTCCCCTCTTCTGTTATTTTCTCTGAGAAATTTGGTTCTGCTTGCCATGGGGGTTTCTAAAATTTCTGATACCAAGTATTTGCCCTTAAGCCTTATATTTCCTGTATTTATACTTGAATCATTATTGATTTGCTTCCTTCTTCCTATTTTTCTGCATTGAGAGCATTATATGGAGCAAATTTCCTTGACACAGTGTGTCTATACTTAATCACTTTGCTTGAATTAAAAGGATATACTGGAAAGAGCAAATTCTTTTGAACAAAATTCTCTAAAGCTATTTTTCCCAAATCCCAGCCTCCAGTAGCTCATGTCTGGAACTCCTCAGCTTCTGTTAGAGCAGAGAAAGCAAAGCAGAAAGATGGGAAGTCAAAAACAAAGTGCTTGCGGGGTCTCTTTTCATTTTGTTTTGTTTTGCTTTCATCTAAAAATAGAAGTGTCTTCCTTTCCTGTGGGTTGCATTCACAGCAACCAAGGACAGGAGTGAACTCAGATTTGTGCCAAAGGGATCAAATCGAGCTGGATGTGGAAGGGACAAGAGTTTCTTTAGGTCACAGGTGAAAATCTGTTTCCAACTTGCGGTCTAAGGACAGGAAGGGAAGTTTCTAGGCATCTGCAAGGACAGCCACCCCAAAAGCCAGGTCAGTGCAAGGAAAGCCTACAGGAAATTGATGAGGAAATTTATCTGTGGTTTTTTTTGGGGTGTTGGGAAATACTGATCTCCAAAGCAAATGAAGAGAAAGAGATTTCAGCCCTGTGCACACAGAGAGAGGAATGGGAGCAGTGCAGGATTCAGGAGTGGATGGAGGTAAATGTGAGTGGAAATGTCCCAAACACAACACAGTTCATAGACACTTTTGTTGTCCATCCACGCATCTGCTGTATTTCAGAAAGAATGTTCTCACATGAGGAATTATTGATAAAACCCTTGGAGAGGGCTCTTCCTCAGGAACTGGAGTGACAGGACAAAGGGGAATGGAGACAAACTGAAAGGGGAAATTCAGGTGAGATATTGGGAAGGAATTGTTCCCTGGGAGGGTGGGCAGGCCCTGGCACAGGGTGCCCAGAGCAGCTGGGGCTGCCCCTGGATCCCTGGCAGTGTCCAAGGCCAGGCTGGACACTGGGGCTTGGAGCAGCCTGGGACAGTGGACGGGGGCCCTGCCCATGGCAGGGGGGGG
>NW_008238316.1:1367383-1374341 GCF_000691975.1 Corvus brachyrhynchos
AGCAGGAAAGTGGCTGGAGCAGAGGCAGGAACTGAACTTCCAGAGGTGAAAGAGGTTACTTGGGGCTGATAGAGAGACTGGGGAAAGCACAGGCACAGAAAATTTTCCTGTGCTTTAATAAATAGCTTGGCAAACTGAGGTGTTTCAGCAGTGGTTGGTGAGTGGTGGCCAGGGAAAGCACAAGGAGTCCTGAGAGGTCCATTCCAATCCTTTATTCCCTGCCTGTCTTTGGGATGATGCATCTGCTGTTCTTGTTTACAGGCACTTGGAAGTCTTTTATGCCCTGTCATGTCCAGGGGTTTAACAGACTAAACCTCTGAGAAGAGCAGGAAAAAACAGAGGCAATGTCCCTTATCTTTGCTGATAATCAGATCTGGAAATTGCAGGAGTGAATTCAATACGAAGGCATGGTAGGAGCAAAGATGATGCTCTTGTTCAGCTAGGCTGAAGGTAGATTTAAAAGGTGAAAAGTCTTTTGATTTAATAAAGAAATAAAATAAGAAAAAGGAGTATTACATTTAGAATACCCTTTTCCCAGTACACAAAAAAGGCTTTTATTCATTTCAGAAACAATTTGAGTCAGAGAACACAGAATCTCCAAAACCAAGAAGGCAACTCAATTTCCATGGAAGTTAATGGAAAAATTTCTGGGAATGTTATGACAGGTCCTAGAAGAGTGAGAATGATAAGTAGGGCAATTCAATAATCCCACAGGGAGAAGATCATCATCTCTGTAAAGATAAAGATGTTCATTTTCACTTGTATTTGTTTTATGAAGTGCACTGAATACATCTCTGACTCGATGGCACAAGTGATAGTCAAATATAAACCTGAGATTGGGCTGCTGGGGAAGAGCAGCAGCTCCTGAGTTCAGGAAATCCATATGTATCCTGCTTTAAAAGGAATTGGAGATTCTTTTTTCCCCTTATAAATGCCACAGAGAACCGGCCATATTTTGTGTTCATACTGAACCATGTTTTTAGGCTGCAATCAAAGGACATTAGGGTTTTCGCCTCCCTGTGGGTCCTGTGCTGGTGTCTCTCCCTGTCTACAGGTCATTCTTCACCTGCAGAGGTGGGAGATGGAGCTCAGGGCAGAGAAGATTGAGCAGCTTTTGTCATTCCCCAGCCCAGAGGCCTTGGAGCTGCCTCCTGTCCCTTCCCTGGGCACAGCTTCCTGCTCTCCCTGAGGTGCTTTTTGTAGCCATTTCAGTGGAAAATGTGGAATTGCTTGTGGGTTAGAGCATTTCAGAACTCAGCACATGACCTCTTGTTTTGCTTCTGCTGAAGGCTGTGGATGTGGCCCTTCTCCTCCAGGATTTGGGTCATGTCAGTACCATTCCCACTTGATGTCCCATTTTTTTTTGCCCTGCTTGGAGCCAACTCCAAAACCTTTGTTATGTGGCTGAGTCTACAGCCTCTGACTACTTGTGCTTGTCCTCTGCTGCACTAGTAAAGCCTTTGCAATGCTCTTTTTGATCACTGGAGGGTTTAGTAGGCTAAAATACTACATTATTGACACATATTCTCCTGCTGGGAGAAGTCAAATATGCCAGTTCTTTGGGAAAACTAGAGACTCCAATTAGGGATCCACAGCAAGGCACTGTTTTCTCTCCATTTATCTTCGCTACTTGACACTGAAGTCATAATGGAGATTTTATTCCAGCTTCTCCTATTTAACTGCAGTTAAATTGGAGGATTTTCTCTTGTCTTTCATGTGTTAACAGCTCTGAGAGGATTTAAAGGGAAGTTTTCCCTCACACAGTTGTTCCCATTCATGCCTGTTACTATGGGTTTCCATGCTGTACCTTTCCTTTGCTCTTCGGTGTGATCTCCATCCCACTCCCTGCAAGGATCCCTTGTTTTGACTGCTCGGGGGATTTTCACAGGAGCAGGGATGTGTAAGTTGCCTCATTATCTCATCCTCACCTTTATTCGCATCTGGGACTCAAGGCTGAAAAGATTCAGTTTGGGTTATATTCTGTTTTTTATTTCTTCATTAAATAAGAAATTAATAATAATAACAATAATAATAATAAATGCTCCAGGTACTTCATAAGCTCTTTGAGTTCTGGTTTAAGAACTGTGAAATGGTTTGGGTTGAAAGGGACCTTAGAAGGCTGTGAAATCCAACTCCCAGAACTGAGCAGGGACACCTCCCACTGTCCCAGGCTGCTCCAAGCCCCAATGTCCAGCCTGGCCTTGGGCACTGCCAGGGATCCAGAGACAGCCCCCGTATCCCATCCAGCCCTGCCCTCTGGCACTGGGAAGCCATTCCCTGTGTCCTGGCCCTCCATCCCTTGTCCCCAGTCCCTCTCCAGCTCTCCTGGAGCCCCTTTAGGCCCTGGAAGGGGCTCTGAGGTTTCCCTGGAGCTTTCTCTTCTCCAGGTGAGCACCCCCAGTTCTCTCAGCCTGGCTCCAGAGCAGAGGGGCTCCAGCCCTTGGAGCATCCAGCAGTTCCATGTCCTTCATGTGTGGCAAATCTTTCACTGATGACAAAGATCTGATTATCCCACTCCCTGTGCATCCTTCTCTTCCCTGCTCGAGTCTCCGTTAATCACACACTTTTGGGGGTGGGACTGTCACTGGAAGGCAGCAGCTATAAAAACCTCCTCAGCTTGTTTTTGTCAGCCATGGGAGTTGTCTCCTTCTTGTTGGTTGTCTGCAATTAAATCCTGAACAGGCAGCTGGGAGCTGGGTTTGCAGGGCAGACAAATGAGCTGCCTCTCCTGGGGACGCTGGTTCTAGTTGGATAATAACAGCTATCCAGGTTAGTAAAGAGTAGAGGTTTGGTGTGACTGAATTTTGTTGCTTAATGACAAAACAAGTGCCAGCAGTGGGTTGTGCCTGAGCTGCTGAACTGCAGGCAGTTTGTTTAATTTTGTATGTCTGAAGTTTATGAAGGTTGTTATTTAAAAAAAGCCCCATACACATACTGGAAAAACAGCAAAAGGAAAATAAACTTGACTGCTGGTTAGCTTTTGCCCAGGGCCTTTCTCTTCACCATGTGCTTGGCATTTTAGAGCTGGTTAAATAGAAATGTTTCTCTGTGCTGCCTCTGTGTCCTCACTTCATGTGCCCTCTCTGGCTGTTCCCTTGTTGGAAAATGCCAAGGCCAAAGATGATCTGCCTTTTGCAGAGTGAATGCTTTCATGTAGTATAGAAAAGGAGGCTGAGATGTGTTTGGTACTTGATTTTCTAAGAAAAGGTGAGTGAACGGGCAGTTTTCAGTATCACAGTGCACTGCCATGGAGGAGAGAAGCCCAAGTGATAAGAGATTTATTACAGAAAGGACATTGGAACTGGATCATCTGGATAAACCCCAGCTACATGAAAGCCTGTGTTTCACAGCAGTTGGTGCAGAAGCTCCAGAATCCTTTTGGAAGACCCCTGTGAGGAGTATTCATGAGAAGCTCTGTAATAAATCAGAGACAAAAATATTTAGATTGGTTTCACAAAGCCGCTCTTCACAGAAAGCAAGTTCTCTGAAGAAATCTGTTCTATTATGCATTCAAGTAACTGTGACATTAATCATTATGTCATTAATAATTTGACATTAGTAATTCCTCCCATCATTTAATCCCTTTTAATCTCTCTGCTACAAGATGCAAGCATTAAAAACAGTCAGACTCAGTGTTCTCTCCTCTGTCTTCAGAGCTGGTTAATTTTTAGGTGATGGGGAGAAGTCAGATCTGTCAATTAATTAATACCAGATTTGTGGGCAAGTTTCAGTCGCTTTCTGGTTCTCAGTTTATCACAGTTCATGTTGCAGTTCTCTTTCATTTAGGCCTTTTCCCGCTCTGTCCAGCGCTCTCAGGGGAAGATTAAATTTGTGATTTTCATATTGTTGGCTGGACAGGGTGAACTTTTTATTTCTGGGCCCTCCAGCTGTTTTCATTGTGTTGGTTGGGCTGAATTACCCTGGGATTAGCTGTGGTTTCCTTACGGAGCTGTAGCTGTGGAGGGCTCAAAGAGAAGGGTAAAACAACTGCTGCTCTCCCTGGCTCCCATCAGTGTGGTCAAACAACAAGGCCAGAGAAAGTCTCTGCTGAAAAGTCTGTCCTGAGCTCCTCACGGGGCAAACAGCGCCTGGATCTTCTCCCAGCTGATGGGAATGAAGTGGCAGATGGATTTGCCTGTGGGCTCAAAGATGGTTAAATAAAAGCAGAGTGTTAAAAGGGTGATGTTATCAAGGACAAAGAGTTTATAAAATTTAACAGATGTGGGTTTAATTGTGTGGCAGCAGCTCAGAGCTGCACTGGAGGACATTCCTAGATAATACCAAGGCAGATGAGTGTGTGCATTGCAGGCGTGTGGGGGCAGAGATAAGGCTCCATTTGCATATTGCTTTCATTTGGTTCCCTTGTTCCCAGAAGTTGCAGTGAGGACAAGCACAACGCTGCTCCTGCATCGGCCGAGTTACTGTTGTTTGGTTTTAGAGGATTTTCGTGGCAATATGAAAGCTCTTTGAGGGCTCCAGTGACTGAGCCACTGCCATTACAGGGATGGTTTCCAGCAGAGATGGGACTGTAGCTGAGGGAAAAATCCCATCCAAGTCTGGCTGCTTCCTTTTGTTGAGCCCCATTCCTTGAGGCAGGGTGCATTGTCTGCAGCCCCAGCTGCATGTTGCATTGTCCATCCAGTTCCATTCATTTATCCCCAGTTGCATTTGGAATTCTCCTCCTCTTTTGGATGCCCACTTGTCTGCAAATTGGCTGCTTCCCATGGTGTCCTTGGCTCCTGGCTGTGTGTCTCACCAAAGCAGTGCATGGAGAGTGAAGTCACTGCCCCAGGCTGTGGAGTGGCCAGGAGTCCAACACTTTCTGGGCCCTCAAAGCAGGTTCCTATCAAACCAGAGCATTTCCAGCACAAACCTCCTCCTTTGCCCTTTTTATTCGCTATTGGTCCTCATTTCTGGTCCTTCTACTTCCCTTCGCTTACTTTTATCACGTACCTTTTACTTCCTTCTTACTACTGATCTCTTTCCCATAAGCCCTTTCCCCCAGGAACATGTGTTTTGCACATATTTTTATCTACTTGCTTCCTGGCCATCCAGGAGGAAAAGGGATTTTTCTCATGGAAATCAGTGCAGGTCATGTCTTGGATAGAGGGAGAAGGTGACAGATCAGCCCTGGCACAACCCCCAGGCCAGGAAAGATGAAGACCATGCACAATAAAGCTGCTGAGGAGTGAAGCTGTCAGGAAGCTCAAGAGATGGACAGAGACAGAGCCTCGGGTTGAAAAGGGGTTTTTTAGCAGCTGCAAACAAAAATGGAGAAGAAAACGAAACAGGAATGTGCTGGATGGCATGAAGGGCATAATTGTCCTTGGCACTGGTGCCATTGAGAGGAGACAAAAGCAAGATTCCAACAAAGGTGAGTCCTGGGAATGTGAAGGAAGAGTGTGAAATGAAGCTGTAGCTGAGAGCTCCATCTCTCAGAGACTGACACCCCGCTGCAGGGGAAGAAGCATTTAG
The DNA here is from genome assembly GCF_000691975.1 of Corvus brachyrhynchos. Classification (NCBI taxonomy): domain Eukaryota; kingdom Metazoa; phylum Chordata; class Aves; order Passeriformes; family Corvidae; genus Corvus; species Corvus brachyrhynchos. The sequence continues at coordinate 1,372,859 of NW_008238316.1, forward strand.
GAGTGTGTATTAAAAAGGAGAAAACAATTAAAAAGAAAAAGGAATCCATACTGTGAGCTGAAGGATACACTGCTGCGCTGTTATCCTTGCTCTTCTGAGGGGACAGGGATCTAAAAAAGCTCCCAGAGTGCGCCAGGAAAAGAGAAAAATTTATGACCAATTTCCTACGACATACGGCCACTCATCCCTCCTCTGAAAATGTAGGCATTAGTTAATGGATAAAACTGTCATACTTGGCTTTTAACATTAAAAGCAGGGTCTCTGGGAAAGGAGCATGCTCTCCCAAATTGGAGTATGAGAAAAAGATCTCAAGTTTTTATGTGATTTGGCACCTGTAGTAAGTTGAGTTGTCTAATAAACGGCAGCAATTCATCATCTTCTTTGGAAGGCTGAAGTTTAGTAGGCAGCCATATAGTATGTCTTTTGGTGCCTAGACTACCTCAGGAAAAAAAAATCATGGATTTTGGAGGGGCAAGGGGATTATGGCTTGATTTATTTGGCAACAAAATTGACTATAAAACTACTTTTACTATGCTCAGGGGACCAAAGCATAGAGATGTCATATTGAGTAATAACGTCAGGATAATATCAAGGTCTTTGGTCATCTCACTGATTTCACACAGGCAAAGCCAGAGATATAAAACACTTGATACCAGTGGAATAGGACATTTCATGTGGATAATAAACACCTGGGAAAATTAATGACCTGTCTGGCTAAAGAGATAAACCCTGAGTCACAATAAGTGAGAGCTCTGGAGGGAGAGCCAGTGTTTAACTGTTTTAGTGCTGCCTGAAGTAGCACTTAGCAGGGAAAACGTGGTTTGTACATCAAATACTCCTAGAGAAGAACCAGCGCTGCATCAAAGGAATGCCCTGAGGTCTGCTGAGTGCTGCCTAATTGCAGTAGTTGATGAATGAGGTGCATTTGTTGTAAGATCTCTTTTCCCTGGGACGAATTTCAATGGCTAAGTGAGGAATGAGGGTTTAGAGCTGGCAGTACCCAGGTGCTCATACCCTGTGTCAGTGAGACACTGGGAATCTCCCCACAAAGGGGTTGATCTTCCCTGATCTGTGCCTGGCTCCACACTGAAGTGCCCAGGATTACACAGCAATGCCCAGGGATGCTGAGCTTGTCTGCAGCTCTGGGCACGAAGAGCCCAGCGGGTCAGACCCCTGTCTCCCCTCTGCATTGGGAATGTGCAGCACATGGAAGCAGCAGCTCTTAGGACTTTGCAGATCCCAGTGCTCTTCCACCTGTGGACATGACTGGACCGGAGCCCAGGGGTGCCCAGGGGGGCACGAGGCCAATGGCCGCTGGGCTGGGCCAGCCATGGGGTGGCCACAGGCCCAGGGCAGGGCCCGTCCCCTGTGCTGGCCCTGCTGAGGGACCTCAGGGCTGTGTCCAGTTCTGGGCCCTCCCGGCCAGAGAGCCCTGGAGGGGCTGGAGCGTGTCCAGGGCAGGGAACGGAGCTGGGAAGGGGCT
>NW_008238316.1:1374457-1380237 GCF_000691975.1 Corvus brachyrhynchos
AGCAGGAATTTCTGCATGGAAAGGGTGCTCAGGCCTTGGCAGGGGCTGCCCAGGGAGGGGTTGGAGTCACTATCCCTGGAGGTGTTCAAAAAAACCACATGGATGTGGCACTCGAGGACATGGTTTGGTGGTGAACAGGGTGGTGGTTCTGTTTGGCAGCTGGACTTGATGATCTTGGAGGCCTTTTCCAACTTTAACGATTCAGTTATTCCATGGTAGTGCCACTGATGGAAACAGATGAAATCAATCTATCCTAAAGGACCAGGCAATTCAGGTTGGGCTTTCGCTCTGCTGCGCTGGTTTCTGTTTAGTTTTTGGTTTGTTGTTTGGCAATGCCTTGCTTTGACCTCCTCTGGTGGTTTTTTATGGGGACTGTCCCCACGTTCAGTGGAATTGATTTCAGCAGAGGGTTATGATGCCTCAGTGGAGTGAGAAGGGCATGGAGGGCATGCCCTGTGCACTGCTGGGTACCTGCTTAATAATCTGCTCACCTGATGGGATGTTTGACAGGACAAACTGAATTAAGCAGAGGTGAGGAAAGGGCAGTTTGGAACTCTTGCCAGAATATCTCTCCATTTTTCTCCTGCACAAAGATTATATGCACACTGAAAGGGGAAGAAAACAGATGAAACTCCTCTGTGGGTACAAAGCACATGCAACAATTGATCTGTTCCAGCAGTGCCTTTCCCCTTGTTCCTTAAGGTGACCAAAATTGGGACTTTAAATGGCCTTGTAGAAGACACATTTATGTCTTCCCCAGTAAATAGATTCATTTTAAAAGAGAGAAAAATCTGTGAGCCGTTCAAAAGAACCTCCTGAGCCTTGGGATGAATCAGTGAGAGATGAATCAATCCTAGCAAGGTAGAGCAAAATAGGGACAAAATCTGGCAAAAGCTAGGGAAGGCAGAATGGAGTGCAGGCATGAAATGAGTTCAGATCCTGCCCTCGTTGGAACTAAAAATGCTTGAACCAAACTTTCATCTTATGTGGGTGGAGGAAATGCCATAAGCAGAGATTTTTCAGATCCAAACATGATTTTAGCTGAGTAGTTGGGAAGTTTTGGAAGGGAAAAAACGTGAAAGATGGCAAGAGTTGGTTTAGAAATGCAGAAATGCAACCTGGACTCACTGTCAATTGTGCTCTAATTTATTCCCTATACTTTATAAAAAATACGTGAATTTAGATTTTAAGAGGAGTTTCCATGAGGTTTGACCATTGTGATGCTCCTGGTGCTGAATTCTGTAGCAGCTCAAGTTATAAGCTGCTCCAATATTTGCATTTTTAATACCTCATTACATTTTATGAGTTACAGTTGATTCTTTCCCATTTGTTATCATTTTATTTGGTCTGTACATGCAGAGCTGTCATAGCAAAATTGCAATTTACAGCTGTTCTCTCCCAAAGAAACTTTTCAAGAATAGCCAGGAACTGTTATCCCAAACCTCTAATTACAAAATTTATCTCAAATCACTAACAAATATGTGTATCATATAAATGATAGATTGTGCTGGGGTCTGAATACAAAAAAGTGGTAAAAACACCAATGCATCTTGTCAATAGACCGGTTAAAAAGGAAATGTTTATAATCAAGCACATATAAACAGGACATTTTTCACAAAATTTAGTGGCACACAAGTGTCCCTTTGTCCAGGGGTCAAAGAAATGGAAATTCCCAGAGGAAGTGCACACTGCTGTATGCGCACAACCCGTGGGTGCATTGCAGTGTTGGATTACAAAAGAGGGAAAAAACCCCAAAATCCATTACCTTAACACGTGGTTTTGAGGAAGTTTTAGTGTATAAAAGCTGGATCCAAATTCTGAAAGGCTGAGACAGAAAAGACAAGGCTGGTGTGAGTCAAGATCTGTAGGAAGCAGGGAGGAAAAGGCAACTATTATCCAGACACCTCACCTGGTAGGAGAAAAAAGAAAAACACAGAGAGGGATCTGGCAAATTTCCACTCTGGGGACAGCAAATGACATGGCTTTGGGACAAGAGAAGAGAAGTAGGATCATCTCCCCTATGAAATCAAGCAATCTATTGCTGTTTTCCCCTGGCTTTAACAAAGCAGCAAGCTCAGAAGCAAAGAGAGCCAGCCAAAAGTTCAAGGGCTCCCAGGAGGAGGCTGTGGGATGCTCCTCTTCAGTCCCTGGCTCTGTCAGCCACGCTGGGGGTGTGAGCTCAGGCAACGGGTGCATCCAGTTCCTGGGCTGACTCTCGGGGCAAATAGCCTAATTTAGCAATTTTTTTCATTATTTTCTAAGTTCCAGATCATGGCAAATCTCATTTTTCGCCACGGAGGTTTGCTTGCAAAAAAAGGTGTGAATGCTATTTGGCCTTTGAGTTTGCGAAATTACTTGAAGATGGATTATTGGCAGTGATTTACCAGATTTGCTCAAATGATGCAAATTCCAGCCATGCTCTTCAAAAGTTGCCAGAGTGCTGTTGTTTCATTTATGTGTATTCTTGGGGAAAACCACCAGTGATTCGGAGATCATTTAATTCCTTTGTTTGTTAGCTTTTGCCATTAGCATGAGATTAATTTCACAGAGATGTAGAAGGTGAAACAGAAGAGAAGGACATGATTGTGCAGTGCTGTAATTGGCCATTTCTTCTGTAGCTTTCTGTGGAGCATGGGGAAAGGGGTGAATGGTAATGTGAAAAAAAAAAACCCAACCAGAACTACATTTTCTTATCTATTGATTTGATTGTGACTCCTGGAAGAGCATTTTCACAAGTGACCTTGTCTCTGTATAGGCCAGGAGATCCAAGATTAAGTGATGGAATCAAGACTTCATTTTCCTGCAATGATAATTAAATATCCTAAAAGTGCAGCTCCCGTTTTGGTCGTGTCCCGAGGCTCTGATCTTCAGTGCTTTTAATGCCAATGGGATTTTTGTTCTCCCTGTGCTGAGGTGAAATGGCTGAAGGATGAAGCTGGTCAGTGTAATTCTTTCACACTTGGACCTTTCCTAACCCGCACAGAGTTTGTCCCTGCAAACTTCTTGTCCTCTCAGTCACAGTGGGTGGGGAGTAATTGCTTGCAAAAAAGATGGTGTGTTGTTCAGGCTGCTTTAAAAGTGAAATGAGATGCATTCATTATGTCATGCTTCACAAATTTAAGAACTAAACCCATATTCTCTTCAAACTCATCCTTTTTATTGTGCCAGGTCTGTATTACCTGGTGTATCTATGAACTCAATTTGCATCCAGTTTTCTGCTTTTAAAAAATGGTAAAAAATATTAAGTCACTTGAAATTACATGCAGATAAATGAACTGTAAATCTTTGCTATTATAGTCAATTAAGAATATTACCAATTGGTCATCTTAGACATTTTTATGCTGCTCTATTTATGTGGTTGTTGCAGAGACTGGAACTGCCAGGGGAAGAAGGATTTTTAAATGCTCATTTGTTTCTTTAGACTGGAAGTGATGCTTTGCAGAGGATGGTTGAGCTCTCCAAGAAATTCCTGCAGTTAACAAGGTCCTTGAGATCTCTCCAGGGGAGAAAAGCAGGAATCTTCAGTGTGTCTGTGCAGTACATTCTGAGAATCCCAGAATGGTTTGGGTTGCAGGGATCTCAGAGCCCATCCAGTGCCACCCCCTGCCATGGGCAGGGATACCTTCCACTGTCCCAGGCTGCTCCAAGCCCCAATGTCCAGCCTGGCCTTGGGCACTGCCAGGGATCCAGGGGCAGCCCCAGCTGCTCTGGGCACCCTGTGCCAGGGCCTGCCCACCCTCCCAGGGAACAATTCCTTTCCAGTATCTCATCCATCCAGCCCTCCTTCCCCTTAAAGCCATTGCCCCTTGTGCTGTCACTACCTTCCCTTGTGGCAAGTCCCTCTCCAGCCTTTTTGTAAGCACCCTTTAGGTACTGGAAAGGGGGAAATGCAGGAATTTGGGAAAATGCAGACCCCTCTGCTTAAAATCTGCTCTGAGTCCAAAAGGGAGCAGCTACGCCTTCAGCTGGTTTTAATCACTGAGTAGGGCCTCAGAGGATTTTAATTAGCTATCCTTTATAATTCCTTATATTAACGTGCTTAAGTTCTGGAGGAAAAGCAGATTTTAAATAGACATGGTAGAGAATAATCAATTCCTCACTAGAGTGCCTTGAACTCACTGTTCAAGGGAGTAGGTATAACCTTATGGGACATGAAATAGTGGAGGTTATCCAATGTTTTCTGCTGTTTATTTTCCGATGGCAGTAACAGGTTGGGGTCAGGAGTGTACAAACACAGAGAGGAGAAACTCAAAAGAGTTCTCAGAGAGAGAGGACTCTGTCTAAGGCTGCTGATGAGAAGGGAATTCAAGAAATTCAGGCTGAACCTCGCTGTTGTGACGGGAGCAGACTCCCTGACAATGGAGATTTTTAGGAGGGTTTTGATCTCTCAGAGTCAATATTAAATGTCAGTGCAAAGAAGCTGATACTGCCAAATTGGTCATGATATATTTACTTTCAAGTGTCTTCAGTTTTTAGGTCTGGCAGAAGCTTTCATGAAAGTTGAGTTGATTTCCAAGACGTTGTTTCTAATTTGGTACCATGGAGTCAGCGTTAATCCTTCATGTACTCCATGATAAAGGCCATGCTTTGAGTGATGGCAGAGATGCAGTGGGAGAATAACTCCCTGCTTCTCAGAGACTCTATTAATTTTCAGGAGGTGGTATTTTCAATATTGATGTCTCTGCAGAAATAAATCAGAGCTTTGTTCAGCAGAACCTCAGAGTGGAGTCAGTCTCGCCAAGAGCAGCAGCCAAACGAAGGCATCCCCACAGGGACCTGGAGCAGGGGGAGCAGCAGCAGAACCACCCAGATTTGGGTAGAACCACCCAGATTTGGGTAGAACCACCCAGATTTGGGCAGAACCCAGACCTGAGATGCAGTTGGTTTTTGTCATGTAAATGTTGCCCTTCGTATTTGGTAATCTTAGTCAAATCCTTGGGAATTTTCTTGCCTTCCATGATTTCCTTGGAGGCTCCTATTCCGATGGAGGGTGTTTTGTTTCACTCAGTGAGCATTCCAGCACAGACAGCAGTGTTTTGTTTGGGTGTGTCAGACTTGCATCCAGGATTAGCTGGCGCTGGTCTAGTAAATACCAAAGTGGACGATTGAAATCTAAAGGCTCTTGTCCCTTGTTGCCCTGGGAAAATCCTCTTGTTTGAAAGAACAGCAAGAAGTTCTGTGTGTGATCCAACACAGTTCCCACGTGTCAGGTTTATTAAACTGGATTTACAACGCTGTCATCTTGAGGAATGGTTTCTGAGCTGGATCACACCCTCACCCCTGCAGGGTGTGGGAGCACAGCTTGCACAGGCCAAGGTTTGCTCTGCCCACAGACCAACCTGCAGCTGCAAGGGGCTCAGGCAGGAGGCTGCAGGGTCAGCTCTGACTGCAGGTGCAGCTGGGTCAGCCTGGGGGTCACCAGCAGCACATTCAAACCTGCTTCCAACACCTTCCTGCACCATGGCTTTCAGTGCAGGCAGCCTAAGAGAGCAGTCAGAGGGATCCTGGCTCTGGATCACAAGCAGGCTGGGATCCTGTCCGTGGGGGAGGACCTTAGTGTGCTGCTGGATTGTCTGAGACAAGGGGCTGCTGCAGTGCTCAGGCCTGGCCCGGGCCCCTGACGGGATCACAGGATCATTACAGCTGAAAAAGAGCAAGGTCACCGAGTCCGACCATCAACCAGAATCACCACCATGTTCTCCACCAAACCATGTCCTCGAGTGCCACGCCCATGTATTTTTTGAACACTGCCAAGGGTAGAGACTCCATCACCTCCCTGG
>NW_008238316.1:1380511-1381371 GCF_000691975.1 Corvus brachyrhynchos
CTGGCCCATCCCAGCGGCCATTGGCCTCGTGCCCCCCTGGGCACCCTTGGGCTCCGGTCCAGCCGCTGGCACAGCACCCCCAGGGCCTTTCCCGACGGGCCCTTTCCAGCCCCTCTGCCCCAGGCTGGAGCTGCAGGGCTTGGGGGTGAGCCCAGGGCAGGACCATCACCTGATACAATCCCTTCCATCCCAAACCATTCTGGGATTCTGTGATGAGATTCCACGTTTTCCTTCCAGCTCATCCTGTTTTCCATAGTTCAGGGTGGGGGGCTGTGATGGTTTTCTGCTGTTCCCCAAGCAAAGACTGAAGCCTCCTATTCAGACTTGTTAGTCCAGTCAGGATTAAGTTTCCCAACAGTGAAAATTAATTCAAGCAACCTCCGAATTATTTGTTTTATTTAAATACTTTTTTACAAAATAATAGACCCACTATCAGTAAGTTGTCTCCCTGTTTTCGCAGAGTTTCTCTAGCACATTGCCTTTTCTTCTCCTCTGACATGCATTAAAATTAAAAATTGTCTCCATTCTTGTTAACAACCTTTCAAAGCTGTGCTGAAACACGACAATTTCACAAGAAGTAACATACAGCACTTTTAAACGTATACAAAAATGAAATTCTAGTCTTTCAAAACAGATAAAATCCTTGCAAACATGAACCATGAAGGTTTAGAAACATGGTAAGGTCTTAAAATGGTGCAATTAATTAAAGAGCACTTATAAAATCATTTCATACTTGAACAGGGCATCATCACTTTTAGGGACTGGAGAGGCTTATGCTGAGTAAATATTTCACTCTTAGTTGGGAAATTGTGGGACTTGCTCTGCAAGAGGTGTCCAAGCACATCCCTGAGTTTCCCTAC